>NC_046285.1:29036776-29342276 GCF_004115265.2 Rhinolophus ferrumequinum
CCAAATATCTGGATGACTGAAAGAAGGCTTCATACCCAATTCTCCTTGAATATTTACCTTACAAAGATGGCCTTAGTCTTTTTCCTAAAGTTATAGAAGACCTCTGACCACACCTTGAATCACCATTAGATTCTTGATATTTTATCATGTCTGAAAGTACATCCAATGGTTTCACTTGAAAAGGGTTATAATTTCACCTTTGATATTTTCTCAGCAAGGATGAGGGACTTCTGGGAAACATTTGATATATTTCTATCTATTGCAAAAGGATGCACCTGGAATAAAAATTTTATAGGCTATTTCCTGTGAAATATCAGCACTTAAAACATATTGTAAGGGCCTGATTTTAGATTCCTACCAGTAAAGCCTTTGCTCTTCAGTTCTCTGAACTAAGTCACTATTTCTCAAATTTATTCACACATTGAAGTGTTAATTTCCCACTCCCACCTTTTTTATTCCAAACTAATAGAATCCAAAGATTTCAGATATACTTTAGATAGTCAGATATTTTCAATCTTTTCTTTTGCCAAATCATTGCAACTTAGCTTCTTTGAACTTCGTAACCATTAAATACTGTTATGAGATCATAATGTGAATTTTACAAATAAAGGCAAATTAATGTTTCTCGAACCTTAATGCACTTAAAAGATGACCACTGATTCAGCAATCCAGACCTCTAAGGACAGCGTGGTAAACCTTAGATTTTTTTCCCCATTATTCTAATTTGTCAGCATGTAGTTGTTAATTCAGAATTGACCCTGTTTTGGTAGAATTGGAATTCTCAACCCTAGAGTTTTATCTGAGATTCTGCAACCTTAAGTTTTTGTAAAAATCAGCTGAGGGATTAAGGAATTTCTTTGGATGAGTGGAGAAAGGAAAATGGGCTGTCCCACCTCTTCCTCCAGCTCTTGAAACATTCTTAAGCTGCAGTGAAACCAAATCAAGTGTACTACTCCATGGGGTAATATGAATAGTTTCCAGGAATCTCAAGGTGACTCACCCAGGTCTTTTTCTAAGTCCTAGCATTTCTAAACAACATAAATGCAAAGTTCCTCTGGAAATCTTGTGCCAAATTTAATAGCATTGTTGATCGATGAATATTTGTCATAGTCGAGACAATGGCCATGCATAAGTAAAGTAAAATATAGTGTCCCTTGAAAAACGTGAAATAAAATTCTAGGATAATGTCAATGGAATAAGAATAAGCAGTTCCTTTGTTTGGCTGATTCCTGATTCACCAATCTTCTTCAACGTGTGTGAAAGAATGGAGTCTTGTTTTCTCACTGCCTTAACTCATTTCTTGCATGGTTGTAAAAACTAGATGAGACTACACAGATAATGCAATTAGCAAGGAGACTGGCCCAAAGGACATGTTTAATAAACATGTATTTCCTTTCCCTTAAGAATCATAAGAATGTGGCCGGCCTGCTTTGTAGAGGAAATTCAAAACTGGTGGAGATAGGCTATGTTGAAATATATTTCAAAACTTGTGCCTTAGTGTCTGAATGTTATATAATTTCTGAAATAGTATGGCATATCTATAAATAGCAATTCAGATTTTTCTCATGAATTTTGCAGAAATAGATCTCATGACTGTAGAATCTTATGATCATACCAGACCACTGAGGCCCAACCACTAAGGTTCTTGAATCCTAGAGTAAATAAATGACACTACAAGGAACAGTTTTGTTTATTTGTATTGTGATATAATTGACATACAACATTATATTAGTTTTAGACGTATGAATCAATATTGGTATATATTCCAAAATGATCACCACAATAAGTCTAGTCAACATCCATCGTCAGACATAGTTAAAATGGTTTTCTTGCGAGAACTTTTAAGATCGATTCTCTTAGCAACATACATGCAAACATATAAAACAGTATTGTTAACTATAGTCATCATGCTGTACATTACAAAGAGGAACAGTTTAAACTCACATCCACCCCATAGGGTAATTAAGACATCTCCTCATTCTAGAGACTTGTAGTAAACCAGACTCAAAAAAGGAAACCCTGTTTTCAATACTATCAGTGATGAAAGGGGAGTCTTATTTCTTATCCAGTAAATAAATCACATATTCGATGGCAATGAAAATATTGGTGGGAGGTACACATTCTTCATTTCAAAGAAGGAGCCTGTTGAGTGGTGGTATAGTTTCAAAAGTATCTGATTTGACAGAGGAGTTCTCATCACACTCCTGAAATAATTTTACGCTGCTGTGATTTTGTTTCTAGGTTTTTCTTTTTTTAAAAATTGAAGCAACGAGCTCTAATCAGAACCATCACAGCTTTTAAAAATGCCCATATAATTCACAATTTCTATATTTTAAAATGATGTCAAATGCCGTTTTTTTTTTCTGCACTGCTAAGTTCTGTGTTTCAGAAGTGCAAAAAGTATTTGCAAGGCATCTAGTAAATACTTAACAGAATACCTACCGTGTACCAATGCTAGTTCTGGTTGCCAGGGATGTTAACAATAAACAAAACAAACAAGCTCCCTGCTCTGGAGGAGGAGTGGTGGGGAGAAAGGAAGGGTTGATGTGGAGTCAGACTATAAATGAATAAAACTCAGGAAGGAAGATAGAACTGCTACTATGGAATTAAAGAGGATTAGATTAGAGACACATGGAAATGAGTGCTTGACATTAGATTGGAGAGTCAAGGGAAACCTCTCTGAGGAAGTGATATTCAAGTTGAGATTTCAACGGTGAAGGGCTCAGCCATGCAGTGTTCTGGGGGAAGAGAATTCCAGCAGAGGAACAGCAAAGACTTGAAAGGAGGGGACCTGCATGATGTTTCCCAATAAGGAGGCCAGCGCAGCTGGAGAATGGAGGGCATGGGAGAGAGGGGGCAAAATTGAGAGGTAGGCAAAGTAGGAATCAAATGGGGCATGGAAGCCAGAAAAGAAGTTTAGGTTTGTTCTAAGTGCTCTAGGGAGCTATTGGATGTGCCGGGTGGGGGTGTTAAGCAGGAGAGTGGCATGATCTGATTTACTTTTTCAAGGTTTACCTCATCTGCTGTGTGGACAGCGGGGCAAGAGGAGATGTGTTTTTAATGCAGTTGGAATCATTGCAGCAAGAAACTTGACTCACTTTTTTTGTTTTTGTTCTTAATATCTCTCTGACTATGGTGTAGAGACTGGACTATAGTGGAAAAGGTTATATAAAGGAAGCCAGATTGGAAGAACTTTCAATGAATTTGGAAAAGATGTGAATTTAGTTGTGGAGCTCAGATGATATCCTTGGGTTGTAAGAAATGAGATAATACTTACTAAAAAACTCTTGTGTTTATTCATATATATAAAAAGTATGCATATAATTTCTTATGTATTTATATATTTTATATAATATAAATTATATATAAGTTTACTATATGTAACTTATATATTTATATATATATATAAATTTATTTAATTATCACTACACCCAATGGAATAAATATTTAGGCCCATTTTTCTTATATGAAAAGTAAAACTGAGAGAGATAAATCAAATTTGCAAATATCCAGCAAAAGTAAGTGGCAAAATCCAGGATTCAAAGCCTGGTCTGTGTGACCATAAAGTCCCAGTTTTTTCTGCCCTGCTATTGTGTCCCAGGTCAGGATTAGCACATATTCTAAATGATAAAATAATATTATGTAATGTAAAACACATAATTCATTTAACTGTATTGATTGACATTTAGATTGTTTCTATATTTTTGCTCCTGTAAATAGAGCTGTGATAAGCATTTTACATTTTACTTCATTTCTGATTACTCCCTTACCTAGCAGGGTCAAAGGATACAATACTTTAAAAGCTCTGGCTATATAATATCAAGTTATTTTTCAGAAAGTATGTGCCATTTATACTCCTACTTAACCCAAACCAACTTTAAATATAATTTTATATCTTTGCCAATTTGGTAACCAAAATTTTAATCCCATTGTTTAATTCACATTTCCTTCACTTATTAATGAGATTCAACCTTTTTTTACATGTTTATTAGCCTTCTTATTTTCCTTTTGTGAAGTTTGTGTTCACTTAATTGCCCATTTTCCTATATAATATTAGTAGTTTTTTCTTGGTGATTTGTAAGATATCTTTATATAGAAAGGATATTATGATTAAGACGGCCTTTGTCAGTTTTGGCAAATAATATCCCAGCGTAAGTCTTCTATTCAGTGTTAAAATTTTTATTGTGAGAATATCATACATACAAGAGAGTATGCTCCATTTTCTACTGCTGCATAACAACCCCCCTCAAAATTTAGTGGTTTAAAGCAACGAACATCTTATTGTATCTCATAGTTGTATGGATCTCGGCTGGGAGTTTTTTCTGCTCTCATGGATTACTCGCCTGGCAGATTGGCTGATGCGAAAGGCCCCAAATGGCTTTCCTCACGTGCTTAGAACCTTGGCAGGGACAGAAGGAAGGCGGGGCTCGGTAGCATCACTAACTGGAGCAGCGACACCTGGAAGCTCCTGCATAGTGGTTTCAGAGAGTCAGACCTCTTACTTGGAGGCTCAGGGCTCCAAAGGGCCTGACACAATGCAATACCTTCATGTCTTTCGTGACCCAGCATCAGAAGTTACCTAGTGCCACCTCCCCTGTGCTCTATTGGTCAAAGCAGGCACAAGGCCTCCCAGATTCAATGAGGGGGAACACAGTAGAGGACCAAAGAATTTGTGGCTATGTTTTAAAACCCCCATAGCACATACATTTTTTTTTCAGGAATAAAGCAAATTCCCCTTTACTTTTTAATTTTGTTCATAATTTTTTATATGCAACTGGCTCTTACATATTTATATAAATAAATGTATTTCTTTTTTTTCCTCTGTGGTTTCTTCCATTGCTTTGCAGTTAGTTTTCAAAAATTATTTTCAAAGTGTCTATCTAGAAAATCAAGGATATTATCAATTCATGTATTTGGAGACAAGGTTTTATGGTCTTTAGACACTTTAAGTACTATGTATTGTGATTTCATTCATTTCATTTAATTCTTAATCTTTTTCATTCTTAAATTTCCATCAACGACACATTTGAAAATTCATCTAGTGGGCGAACGGTTAGATCAGTTGGTTAGAGCACAGTGCTCTTAACAACAAGGTTGACAGTTTGATCCCCACATGGGCCACTGTGAGCTGCCCCCTGCAACTAGATTGAAACGACTACTTAACTTGGAGTTGATGGGTCCTGGCAAAACACACTTAAAAAAAATTAATTTAAAAAAAAAGAAAGAAAAAGGAAAAAAAATCATTTAAAAAAAATGCCTATTAAACCATACATTTAGTTATACATTTGTTCTGTGAAGGAAAAAAAGAAAGCTGACTAAATAGTTGTTGCTCAATACTCTGCCACATTTCTGGTTCATTCTTTCAAGATGAACCGAAATACAATAAGCTACATATTGCCTGTGTAGCAGATACTGTGTTTCCCCGAAAATAAGACCTAGCCGGACAATCAGCTCTAATGCATCTTTTGGAAGAAAAATTAATACAAAACCAGGTCTTATTTTACTATAATACAAGACCAGGTCTTATATAATATAATATAATACAATATAATATAATATAACATAACATAATATAATACTGGGTATAATATAACATAACATAATATCAGGTCTTTATAATATAATATAATATAATACCTGATCTTATATTAATTTTTGCTCCAAAAGACGCATTAGAGCTGATTGTCTGGCCAGGTCTCATTTTTGGGGAAACATGGTAGTTCTTTTCAGGTCTTGCGATGGTGCTGGAAAATTGAATAATTTTATATATTTAATAAATGGTGATTGCAGCACTCTTTCTTACAGTGTTTTGAATGGCAAAGTAGAAAATGTGTCATCACATAACAGCAAAAAGAAAGTCTTTTAGTTAGTAATTATTTTAAAGAACATTCTTCTGGCTCGTAGAAAGGAAAGAACCCCTATAAACACATGTGGTAAACACTCAAATGCTAAACAAGGATGCTCATCTCATATTCTAAAAATAGCAGTTGAGGTTTTTTCCAGTTAATTTCTCTGCTTCCAATATTGCATTTCAAAAACTGGTTTATTCCACTATCTGAGTGTGGAACTATGAAAACTGCGCAGAGAGAAGGAAAATTGAACCAAGTGTGTGACACTCACCTAATCATGCTCCCCAGCATTTCTATTTATCCTGTGTATCTTTTCTGTTCTATTTTCACCATATCCAAGGAAAAAATACATTTTGGAAGAAGGAGACATTGGAAAAATCTTATTGTCTAATGCAATTCGTCACCATGAGGGCAGAAGCTGTATTTATTTATTTTTTCAACATTTTATCTCTAACGCTAAGCACCGTGCCTTAGTGTTGCACACAGTAGCCCTCAATCAATATTTCTGAAAGAATGATTTGGGGAAAGGTGCCAACGTATTCATGAGCCTCTTCCTGTTATCCAGTCTGAAACTGCAGAGTTTCCTTGACATGAAGGCAGCTATGTTCATGGAATACCTCCTTCATCTCTGTCTCTATCACGCGCCAGTCATACCGCATGAGAAATGGACTGGAAAAGTCAAACACTTGACTCCATTCACCATCACTGAACTTTATTACTAGAGATAATTTGAGATCCCCATGGCTTTCCAGAGATAAAAGGTCTTCAAATCACCTATGGCTAACCCAAACTGTATTTATATTTGACTATGTACAAGTTGAGCCAAAGTTCAGAAAGCTGCTGTTTCCACTCTTCAGGCCTGTGCACCTGTTGTGAGGACTCCCTATGGACGGTCACGTACCAGAGCCTGGGCCTTGTGTTTTGGGGACATGCATGTTTTATATACATTCAGCAACTAGAAGACATTCACGTTTTTCTTTATTTTATGTTGAATGCTGAATACAGATAAACTCTTAATAGCCACTGGCCACAAGTGGGTATTTAAATTCAAATTTGTTAAAATGAAACAAAACTAGAAATGCAGTGCCACATTTGTACTAGCCACCCTTTTAGTGCTCAATAGCCACATGTGGCTATTGGCTACCATATTGAACAGTGCAAATATAGAACATTTTGATCGTCACAGGAAGTGTTATTGTATAGTACTGCTCTAGAATATATCATTTATGTCACATTGCAGAAATTCTCAGTTGGATACTCAATTCTGCAGCTATTTCTTAATCAAGTGATCCTAGCTTTCAGACCTTTTTGTTTATCTAAATGTCTGAAGATGATCCTATTTAAATGTTGTTTGTTTGAGTTTTTGGTGCAATTTAGTTGAAGATAATATTTCTACATTCAAATGTAGATAATATTTCCTAAACAAGTCTTTATGGAATATTTCAAAACAAAATAGAGAGTAACAGAGAGGTAAATTTCTGTAATTCAGTTTAAGTGGGAAGAACTCCCATATGATTTGTAAAAAGTCTAAGTTATAGATGATTCATACAGTATCTTCAACTAAATTGCACCAAAAATTCAAACAAAAACCTGAAAGTGTTTTAAAAGGCGGTCAGGCCTGATGTGATAAGTAACTAAGAATAATTTCTAGCTCAAATACTGTGGTATACAAATTGTATAGAAAATGTGTTGCTGGAAGAGTTTACTTTTTTAAAATAAACCTAACTTTTCTCCCTGAAATATAACTTCCTCATAAATTTGCTTCCTCTATAGCAAACGCCCAAATCCTTTCTAAATTACCTGAAATCTGTATTAAGGGGAATTAAATTAATGAGACCTTAGCATGTAATATAACCATGAAAAGCAATAAAGATATACAATATATTGTTTATTTGGACAAAAACTATATATAGAATATGTGTAAAAATAAATAAGTGCATATTTGCATATACAGAACCCCCCAAAATTGTCTCTCCTGATCAGCATACAAAGATCTCTTCTAATATCTCAGAAATGTGCATTTAAATTTTGGCAAATAATAACATTTTTCACTGAAGTGTGTATTTACATATTCCTATTATGTAATTTCTCTTGCGATCCCAAAACAATACATTTTGATAATAATGCAGCTTCTTGTCTTTCCAACTGAGTAAAACTATCCCTTTTTCCCCTTACTTCAGACGCTGTTCTGGAAGTGGAGCAGTACCCGGTGAAGAGACGGAAACCAGCCCCAGGCGTGCCACAGGAAGGTACAAGCAAGGACACTGGTCCTGACTCCAACGGCAGCCAAGTCTAAATGTAAGTGGAGAAACCCTGGAGAGTGGCGCAATGGCCACCGGTGGTCCACAGGAAGTCACTGTTGGGAGCACAGGGGCCGTTGGCAGACACTCAGGTATCCAGCCTGCCTGCATGACCTATTTATCTCCTATTCCCATTCGCAGCGCTACAGAAGCCTTTAGACCATCGCTACTAATGCCAGGTTTCAAAATCCCCGACAGTAAAATACATGTGCAGAATGTGATTCTAGCTGGTTTTTTAGGTCTAGGCATGTTGAATAGAGTCTTAAAATAATCATTTCCATAGGACCTGACTAGGTTATCCAAGTGTTCACCAGATGCTAACAAGATTTTGCAGAGGAAAATTGCAAACTTAAGCTTATTTTCATGATTCAGCAGAGGGTTTTAAGTAATGAAAGATCTGGAGATTTGTAAAATAAATAATTTCAGTGCAAATGGGAAAATTAAAATAATCTTATCATCTCCCGAGCGTATCTATATGTGCTTTTTCTACCATTATCAAATTTCTCTTAATTGAGCCAATTATTTTCTGGCTGATATTTTATAGTTTTAAGTTATGAGTTTTAATGACAAAGAACGATTCCTTTCAGATGACTGAAGTGACATATACTAAATTTTCCTAAAAACAATCTAGGAAGTATGAAATAGAGCATGATATAACAAATATGGTTTTATTAACATATGATATTGAATATGGCCACAGTGAAAAATAATAACAGTATACCAGAATCTCTTTTATTCCTTAGTTGACTTCTTAGTAGAAGCAATTAAAATACGAAGCTCATCATTAACTTTGAACTCTAATGGAAAAAAATACCATCCATTTCTGACGAGTAAACACTATCTCATAGTATCCACAGCCATCCAATGCTTGTTATTATTGCCTGGTTTTAAGTGTGACTTTTGGACACACAACTCAATATTTTCTAATATTTACTAGTACAATGGCTTTTATAGTCTACTTAATTTTATTTAGTAATTTGAAGAATGAATAGTTAAGATTCCTCAGATTGTTGTGTGTTCTTGCTGGAAGTGCACTAGAACAAAAAAGAAAAGCATCTAGCCCTAGAGTTAATGGCACATGACCACATCCGGTCTAGAATGAATCCATTCTCAATTCCTGGAGAAATTCAAATATGTTAATAAGTTTCTAAGATAGCACTAATTCTACTACAGGTACCACTAATTATTTTGGCTGAATTCCATCAAGGCCAGATGTCAATCAAGTGAAATATTTATAATGCAAAACCATTGAATGAAATATATCTGCTTATTTAAGCAATAGGTTTTAGGACGCAAGTTCATCACATATTTTGGAGAAGCTGATGAAGGAGTCATGATTCTGGTTAGCTATAATATCAGGATAAGGCTCTAAACTCAACCAGAGAAACTTTATAATTGTTTCAACCAACAGCAGGCTCAGCTTCTGGATTTTTTGCAACAAAATATTGCTGCCAAGGACATTGATGGGCTCACCCAGTGAAAAATTACAGTAATAATGTTAAACCAAATCGCATAAATGCAAAAAAAAAGTGGTTATTATAAGGCAGAGGAGAAAAATTGCTTGTAAAGTCATGGTGAAAATATAAAAACTACATTTATTGGACTTTTTAAAAATTAATCTTTGTTTTTAAACTAGGGTGCAAAAGCAATAAAATGAAAAGGTTACCCAATACACTATTTCATTTAATAGTCAACAGCAAATGAAAATAAAAATTACATTTGTTCAACATGGTCATCAATTCAGGCATGTCCAAAGCTTATATGTGATAGTTTTCTAATAAAAATAACCAGCTGAAAGTCATTTTTAAGAAAGAATTTTGACTGAAAAAAAGAATAAAGATCTTTTTTAATGTATGGCTTTTTGGTGAAAATCAACTTGGCTTCTTCTTAATTTCACATAGTAAAAAACTCTAAATATTTTATGTGATTTTTAAGTTATGTGAAGAAATTAATTTGAAACAAATGTAAAAAATGACCCATAAATGTAAAGATGAAAACCATGATAGGGGTACAGCTAAGGAAAAAGGGAATAACTCATAATAACTCATCCACTGTGTGCCCTCCAAAAGTAAAGGATGTGAAGTTTTAAATTATTTTTTAATAATCTGGAATTTCTAATCATCTTTTTACCTTTTGAAAATACAGATTCCTGAATCATAGAACCTAAACATTTTGGTGGACATAGTCTGTATTTTCCTCAAGTTAAATAACTTATATCTCTCAGTGACAATTATCGTAGAAATAAACTCCTTTTGTTCATTAAAATATCTAATGTGCCGTATATACAGTAAGCACAAATAAATACCGATTGAACTGAATTATTCCCACTTTCTCTTCAGAGATTAATGTGTCTCCTGGATTCACACTAGAGAAGTCGTGTCTCACACATGGGA
Organism: Rhinolophus ferrumequinum; assembly: GCF_004115265.2. Classification (NCBI taxonomy): domain Eukaryota; kingdom Metazoa; phylum Chordata; class Mammalia; order Chiroptera; family Rhinolophidae; genus Rhinolophus; species Rhinolophus ferrumequinum. Next base: position 29,047,319 of record NC_046285.1, read on the forward strand.
ATTAATGAGCTACATCTGTAACCCAAAATAATCCATGGAAAACCTGCTGAATTGATCCATATCTGTTTTATTAATCTAACCCACTATAGAAGGGCTTTCTTGTGGTTGTACCATATTTTGGAGATAAATAAGAATGGGGAAACCACAGTTCAATTTAGAAGTTGTTTCAGACTTTGAAGAATGTGGGGTTTTATATTATATGACAGCAATAAAATCCAATCCTCGATGGTTGTAATTCTGACATATCGGTATATAAATATCCTGTATGCAGAACATTATGACAATCGCTAAGAAGACCCTAACTATTCAACATTGAATATCCTTATTGCCACTCTCTTCCTTCCTCATTTTTTGTTTGTTTGTTTTAAGTATAAAGGGTTTGAGGTTTGGGGTTTTCTTTTTTTGTTTTATTTTGTTTTGTTTTGTTTTGTTTTGTTTTGTTTTGTTTTTAAAGCCAGCTTTGTATGAACAGCCTTTAGTTGAAGCAGATGGCTGGAAGTCAGAAGCCCCAGATTCTATCCTTGATTCTCCTACCAACTTGGAATGTGGCCTTGGGCAAGTCATGAGAGTAAATCTACAATAAAAGGGGCAATAATGCCTAACATGTGTATGGTGCTCTATGATCTAACAGAGCACTTTCACATACAATATCTTATTAGTCTTCCCCATGGCCTCCTATGGGGAGTATGGCAGTTATTAACAAGCTCCATTATAGAGAGTAGGAATTTGAGACCCAGAGAAACTGAATCATTTGTTCACAGTCACATCAGCATCAAATGTGAGAGCCAGGAGCAGACATATATTACGATTTCAGTTTGCTTTTTGTCTTTTTTCCTCTACACCACACTACTGCCCTCTGGTGTCTTCAAACAGGGAATGACTAGAACTGTGCTGTCCAATATGGTAGCCGTGAGTCACACGTGGTGATGGAGCCCTTGAAATGTGGTTAGTTGCAACTGAAAAGTACTGTAAATATAAAATCCATGTGGGATTTCTAGGACTTTGAACAAAAAAGAATTCAAAATATCTCATTAATACTTTTTATTCATTGCACATTAAAATGATAACACTTTAGACATCTTGAGTTAAAATGCATTATTAAAATTAATTTCATATGGTTTATTTTTAACTTTTTACATGTGGCTACTTGAAAATATGAAGTCACTTATGTGACTCACATTGTTTCTATTGGACAGCAGTAGACGAGAGGATTGCATTGTGCAGAATCCACAGAACAGATTTCATAGCACTGGACTTGTTTATGCACCTGTCTTGATGTGGTTGAGACAGATTTCTAAAGACTCGGTCATAGAGCAATGAACACTAGCAGCAATGATTCTGTCATCCTCACACATCTTCCACATGCAGGGGGAAAGTCAGAATTCATCAGCGGATGCCTCAAATTGCTCATTCATTAAAGCCCATTTTATAGTTGCTGAATGCTTAAAAGGCTTAGAGTAAAAGTACTATGGATATGTTCCCATTAAATATTAAGAATAAATGAGACATTGGACTATTAGGTGATATAAGCAGTGTAAAATAATAATTAAATATAAATTTATTATAAAATACAGTATATTTTATTGCCCTCACCAATTTTTGAAGATATTTTACATGTAATTCCTAAAGAAGTAGCTTATTCTTGTTTTGGAAAATCTAACTGAAAATCCCCTGGAAAAATGGGTTCTTTTTTAGGAGAAAAATAAATAGCCAAAATCACTAAAAGCTAACATCTCTTTAGCACTTACTATTTGGACTCAAGCACTGTGCTAAGAGGCAGACCAAGTTATCTCATTTAAGGACTTGAAAATTAGGAACAGGGAGCAGAATCAAAGCTTTTAACCATTTACTGCCTCTTACATCAGTGCTATTTGAAATCACAATGCATCCTACACCAGTGTTCAAATATTTGAAAGTGCTTTATTTTATTCATTTCAACTCCACTGTGGTCACCTAGCAAATACAATGGATCAGGAACAGTTCTAGACACTGAGGGAATACTGGGCTATAAGACCAGAGCTCTGCATTACAGGATCACTCAAGTCAGTAGGCTTGTGAACATAGTTTTGAAAAGTACATACTTACAAACGAGACTATATAAAGGAGTCACTCCTCACTTTCTAAAGGGTTTCTTTATGTTACAATAGAATTCTTTATAACATCATTCCTCAGTGTGTTAAATCTTACCAATTGTTTATAAAGCAAAGGGCTCATTAAAAAATATGTGTGTGTGTGTGTTTATATATAATGAATTCCAGAGGTTTGCCTTCCTCTATATATTATACCCACTTGGAGGAAAATGGATTGAAATTACCTTAAATCTTTTTTGCAAAAAGGAAGGATAAAACAAGCAAACAAAAAGGGACCTAAATCACAATGGCACTGAAAAATCACAAAATAGTGAAAGAGTATTATAACTTTTTATATAATAACAATAATGTTATTTTTGAAGGTAGAGGTTAAATTTGTGTATATAAGCTAAACTTAATTTTTAAAAGAAGACTTAAAAATATAATATAACTTGTCACTAATTACTTAATGTTCATATTTATCTAGATGTTCAATTACTTAATGTTCGTATTTATCTAGAACCAAAAAAAAAGAAAAAGAAAAATATTAACAATAGCCAACTCCAGGTGGCAGAATTTTACATATTTCTCCTTATTTACACTTTTCTGTAATAATTCCAGAATAAACATGTTATGCTTTTATAATAAGTGAATAGAAAAATTATTGTAATCCACTCCAAAATTGAGTACAAATGAGAAAGGCAACAATTGTCTGGGGGAAATAAAATGCAAATTTTGTTTTCAATCACAAAATTTTTAAATAATACTATATTGTATAGGTTCTTCTTTGCAGGAGTTATTGCCCTTCCTTTGATTCAAGATAAAGCAACCTGTGGACTATTAACTTCTCTAGACAAGGAAGGTGAAAGTTGGATTGGGTTTTCTAGATTTTCTTGAGAAAGGAATTTATCCTTAGCTGTGAACATGAGTGTAAAGGTCAAGGTTGTAATATGAGCTCTTAAAACTCAAAGTTGTAATTGCAACAATAAGAAAAGCAGAGCATTAGATAAAGTGCAATTCTTCTATCTTAAAACAAACCTGGCCATCAATCATATCTAATGGCATCTGTTTAAAACTAATGGCATCTTAGCCCAGTTGAGATGTGGGAATATATAATATAATCACATATTTAAGCTGGATAGCATTTTAGTGATCTAAAAAATTGAAATATAGAGTTGTTTTAGGCATCCCATTTAAAAATTCACAGAGAAATAGTTGATCTGATAACTTCTTTTATGAAAACGACACTAAAATTTTACAAGGAAAGCTCAGAAAAGTTCTTTGCGCCTGCCATTTAATCATAAAATCATAAATCCACAAACCGTTACAGCTGATTATCTCATCCAATACCAATATTTTGCAGATGAGAAAACTAAAGAACAGGAAAGTTATTTTTCTCAGGAAACAGTGAAATCACTGAAAAATATCCCAAAGAATCCAGGAATTTCTGGAAGCTTAGCTAGGAAGGGATAGGTATTTCAGATCCAACCAGGACTTTATAACATGACTTTTTACCTTGGTTGTGAATCCGCCTGTGCAAGGAAGCATTATGCTAATCCAGACGACTCTTCATGTAGCACGTGAAAAGCACATTCACAGTGAATGTGTACAAAGTAAAGACCAAACATGTAACAAAGCCTATGATTTCAGACCAGATCACTCACTCATTACTCAGCTTCCTTTCTTCAATGAGCCAAATCATTGAAAGGAACATTCTTTGCCATTTTTCAAACACAATCATCTGCTATCATAAGACATTGGCTACTTCCACAGCTGCTGATAGACTAAAGACTAATGGGACATTCATTCCTTGAGTTAAAAAATAAAGGATGTCAAAATCCCACTGATTTTCTGCATTATGAAAACTATGCTTATAATAAAACTACGTGTTATTAAAAACGTATTCCTCATTCCCCCAAAATGCGTACCTACTACCCATTACAGAGACTGTCCTGGAACAAGTAACTATTAAGGGTCTTTTTCTAAGTTCGGTGTCTAAGAAATGGAAATAGCAACACTTGATTTTAAGGAAAATAGAACAGTATATATGTTTCTATTGTCATCTATGAAATAGGAATAAGAGCAATTTAAACAAGATCAAATCAACTAATAATAGATATAAAATGCTTAGTACAGTGTTTGGCACATAGTTAACATTCAATGAGTCAGATATGATTAGTAGTAGCTATATTATTATTATTATTATTATCATCATCATTATCATTATTTATAACACGATAAGTCCTCCACGTACACCCTTCCCCTCAATCAAACCAAAGTCTTGCGATTACCCGCACTGTTTCATGGCTGTATGCCCTGCACATGCTGATCCCTTTTTCCAAATGTCCTTTCCCTACTTCCTCTCCTGGTGAATTACCCATCATCCAAAGTGCAGCTCCGAAGCGTCCTCCTCTTCCCTGTCTTCCCTGGTCCCTATGCCTGATTAGTTACATTCGCCCAATTCCCAGGTGACCTCACGCATATGCCTCTCATAGCAATTGGGAACATGACTTTTTTACTTGATTTCCCCTCATTTCCCAAACACACACACACACACACACACACACACACACACACACGACGGAAATGCATCACACACGATGCATCACACACACATTTTTGTATCCCTATAGCAATGGCATTCAAATGGATAAACCCACTCCTGTATAAATAAATAAGCAGGTTTTTTTCCCTTCATGACTAGGTATCAGGCTAGAACGTGTGTACCCAGTGGCCTCAGTTTTGAGAGGAAAAGGGGTACAGAGTAAAGTGATGAAAACTGGGGGATACAACTTAGTAGCCTGGGGCCTGGCTCTGCCACAAGCCTAACCCTGTGTCGTCAGTGACTAATTTAACTTTTCTCGATTCAGTTTCCTTCCCAGCAAAATGAGTGGGTTGGGCAAAATATTTTCTGAGGACCTACCCAGCGCCAACATTTATATGATGCTAAACATTGGTTCCTCTCAGAGGTTCTCAAACGTTAGCAGGCATCAGAGTCAGCAGGGTGGGACTGTTAAAACACTGATTCCCGGGCAGTAGATCTGAGATGGGGCCCAAGAATTTCTATTTTTAGCAAGTTCCCAGATGGTGCTGAGGCTGTTGGGGGAGGAGGGACCCGACACCACCCTTTGAGAACCACTGATTAGTCTTCTTAACACAGGATTGTGACACTGTCCTTTTGTCACCTGGTGTCAGCACTCCTGATACATAGATTGACAATCGGATGTAGGCAGGTAAACCCAGGCTTTTGGGGGCTGCCTTGAGAAGGACTGAGCGCTTGTGGGTGAATCCCAAGAGTGACCACAGAAGGCAAGCTTCGCTGACCCGCTGACCGCAACAGTTTTGTTAAAGGCCCACCTTGTGGGGAAAGGATAGCCTGAGTTCACAATGCACAAAAAACAAATTCCAGGGTTTGACCCATCTGATAAAAACCGGCTGTCGCTGATGTCACAATGGATCGCAATTGCCATCTAGTGACAGCTTTGAGTTACTGCATCTAAAGATTACAGAAAGAACGATGCTTTCATTTGGAAACTTTTTTTTTTTTTTACAAAACTGTGTTCAAAATGAAAACTCCTAAGATAAGCTCTAATGTCCTCTGATCTTATCTATATTTGTATCTACGTACTGTAAAAGTAAACACATATGTGTCACTTATATGCTAGGCACTGTTTTAATACTATATATGTGTTCAGTTATTCTTAACAACCCAATGAGAGAGAAACAATCATTATCCTCATTTTACAGGCAGGAAATATAATTACAGATGTACAAAGAAATTAAGAAACTTGCTTGAGGTTGCCCAGCCAGTAAACTGGGAGAGCTGGGATGGAACCCAGACAGCTCCTGGAGAGATATTACTCTAGCTAGCCTTTCTTATATCAGCAATTTAAAATACTTACTGAAACAATTGGTGCCTATAAATGGTCCTCAGTTCCAAGATATGAGTCTGAAAATTTTTATAAAATACAAACCGAAAAACAAACAAACAAACCGAAGCAATTCATTGTTTCTGATTCTTCCAAATAAAATCAGCCCATGTGCAATAACTTAAAGAAATGGTTCGACCCACACGATGCAACAAAATGCAACAAAAAGAATGCAACAAAAAGAACACCAACTTGGTATCAACTTCCAACTTGCTATGCAACCTTAGACAAGTTGCTTAACCTCTCTGGGATCTACTTTCTCCATCTATAAAGCAGAAAAAATAGAAACATAGTTTACATGGTTTGGGATTTCCTTAAAGCCAGATTACGTTTTAGAGTAACTGCTCAGGTTCCCCAGTGACCAGGATCACAAGAGCAGGCAGGGAGATGTCAGGCAATAATCATGTTGTTTTTTTCTCAAGTTGCCCAGCATGTAGGAAAGGAGCCAGACAGCAGATTTGATCTCGTGATCTATTGTCCAGAACTGCTAGCAGTAAATAATAACACTTATGGAGCTTGCAGAGAAGTGAAGAGCTCGGTGAGGGAGGTCTATGTTTCATTTCTCTTCCTGGATGCTGCACTTGGCCAGTGCCCCTGAGCTCTACACCCCACCTGGCCTGCCACCCAAGGGTCCTCAACGAAGGTCTCCTGCAGAAGTCACATCTTCGCTGGTGGATTGAGGCCCAACCCCCTTCACTCCAGACTTCTTTTATACAAGATTTCTTTGTATTTAAAAATCTGGTCCCTGTTAGTCCTTTTAGCTCTTTATCTACACCAAAGTACTAGTGGTTTCTTTGTACTTGGGTTTGTATAACAGGCTAAGATCTGCTGGTATAAAGATTCATGATAATGAAGGGAAAGAAACACATAAATGGAGCTAAAGGAAAAATCGATAATCATTAAAATATAGTAGAGTAAAATATTAGTACCTCACTTTAAGAGATGTCTTTATGTCATTCCAAGTATTTCCACATATTGAATCAGCACAGCAAACCCAGAATGAGGCTAGGTATATTTTAGTATCAACCTTGTTTGAGAAATGAAGGAAATTAAAACACATAAATTTTAAATAGCTTGAAAATAAAAATGAGTAACTGGTTGAGGTCCACATGTCCTCAGTGTTAGGCCTATATTACCCCACAGTTACAGTTCATTTTAACAATAAAATCTTGACATAGGATGACTGTCCTCTGATACTTCACTTCGAAAGAAGTTCCTTGTACAAATATGGTAAAAGATTAAGTTGACCTTAAGGAGAGCAGAAACTCTCTATTAATTTACTCAATAAACATGTGTTGAGAATCTACTATGTGCCTGGCACTGTTGTAGGTTCAGGGGACTTAGCAGTGAATGAAGCCAAAAAGGATATTCCGCCTTCAGAACTTACATTCTATCTAGTCAGAGATACTGCCATAAACGAGAAAACAAATAAACATGCAATACAATGTCTGGTCGTGAAGAAAAACCAAGTAAGGAACAGGGCTAGAGAATGATGGGGGAGCGGAGGGTTCTGCTTTACACTGGATGATCAGCCCTTTCAGGGCCTTTCTGAAGGTCTTTCTGAGGGCCTTTCTGCAGAGGTGACATTGGATCAGGAGTCTGAAGGAGGCCAGGTCGTACAAAGATCTGAAAGGCAATTCAGGCAGAGGGAGCCAGCTGCAAGTTGGAAGTCCCAGGGCGGGGAGCCCGCTAGGCTTGCTGCAGAGCAGCAAGGAGACCCCCTGCTAGAGCACAGGGACTGAGGAGAGAGTGTGTGGGAAGAGGGCAGGCCAGATCAAGCAGGCCTTGCGGCTGTAACGGGAGCTCAGGATTTACACAAACTGGGGTGAGGAGGCATGGACGGGTTTGAACAGGGGAGGGACAAGGCCTGGTCTGTATCTTGAAACCATTCCTCTGGTTTCTCTGATTAGTTAGATTCGCCTGGGGCAAGAGTGGCGGCAGGGACCCCTGTTAAGGGGCCATTACAGTGCTCTAAGCAAACCATGATGTTGTCTTAGTGGCAGTGACTGGGGGCACATTTTTACGGAGAGAATTTAAAACTTGCTGATGGGTTGGATCTGTGAGAAAAAGAGATACCGAGAATATCTCCTAAGTATGTAACACAGTCAAGCTCCTGGAAGCAGAAATAGAAGGGTGGTTGCCCGGGGGTGGAGGAAAGGGAGGAGTTGCTGTTCAGTGGTTGTAAGTGTCAGTCATGCAAGATGGGTAAGTTCTAGAAGTCCGCCATAAAGCCTGTGCTTATTATTCACAATGTTGTACTATACCGTTAAAAACTCGTTTAGAAGGTGGAGCTCATGTTATCTGTTTGTACCTTGAGAGACAAAGAGAGAGAGAGAGAGACAGAGAGGGAGGGAGGGAGGGAGGGAGGAAGGAAGGAAGGAAGGAAGGAAGGAAGGAAGGAAGGAAGGAAGGAAGGAAGGAAGGGAGATTGTTGCTGTCCAAGTAAGGTCAGACTTTAAAAACTGCAATAATTTTGAGAAACTATTGTTTAGGGAAATAGGCTTAGTTTCATTTAACCATAGCTTTCCTCAAAACTTAAATTTAAAATGTCATCATGTGTTTACCATGATTAATATTAACTTTAAGAAGGAATTACATAAACTCTCAGAATTTTGACGCAAAAATGTTTTTTAGAAGAACGTCTCTTAGACTTTGAGCCCAAGCAACTGGATACATAAGAATCTCATTTTCCAAAATAGGGAAGCCTGGGGTAGAATTAGTTTTTCAAAATTTATATACCTCTCTAATTGTACTAGTTCATTTGATTTCAGAATTCATTTTTAAATGTGAAAAGCATTTTTAATTCAAGAATCTTTAGGATACGTCACCACCGTTATACGGATGAGTCCTCTATAACAACAACGTTATGCTGCCACCACATGGAACCCCACTGAGACAGAGTCCTGAACCAGACAATCAGCCCGATCTGGAGTGATGTTTCTAAATGTTCTTTTGAAAAATAGTTTCAGAGACCCATGACTAGAGAAGTATAAAATCACGCCTTCTGTTTAGGATATGCTTATACATATGAATAATGGAAGCATAGCTCCCCATTCTTTCAAGAAGTACGAGGTAAAACTCCATGGCTCAGTTCAGAAGAATGTTAAATATCGGCATGAGATTTATTTATACTCTTAAGAAAGAAATGTAACAATGGAAAAGGGGAAGAAATGTGCTGGTTTTGTGAGACAGTGGCTTTCTTATGGGAACCAGAGTCTTGAACTTCCACGCAGCTATGTTGTACTGAGATTGCCCTCAGAGATTTGGGGTCAGTGCCATCACATCACCCATGCAGGATCGATAAGAGCAAGGAGACACGGTGGGGGTACACAGACTTAGCCAAAATCACCAGTAAACCCAGGGTAGAGCCAAAACTAAGTAAACAGTAGTTTTAAAGTGCACACAGAAATTATTTGACTCCATGCCGAGAAAACTGAAAGGACACCAAATTCCAAGGAAATGTAATTCTTTGGTCAGGGCCCCATTTTTACAGAAAGTGGCTCTTTTTCTACGTGGTAGCTTGTCTGGTGGATATGATCGTTAGCTAGGATCATTTCTATAGATGAAAAAGAAATAAAATTCTAATGTCATATAAACTCTATAGAGACAGGAAACTTTCTGTCTTCTTTATATCTGTGTCCCAAACAATCAGAACTGTGCCTGGCACATACTTAGCACTCAGCAAATCTTTGCTGAATGAATGAATAAAAAGAAAAGCTTGAATAAATAGCTAAATCTAAGAAAAGAAAGGATTCTTTTCTTTCATTTTGTTTTTATACAAAAAGCCATGTTGTCAGGTGAAACCTAATAAAAATTAGAAGAAAAAATTTTCTCCTTGGGGGAGCAGCTCTTGTCTAATACACTCTTTTTCTCTGGTGTCAGAGTGGAGTTCTCGTCGCCCTACGTATTTAAATCATTCATCAACACTGATGGAGCATTATCAGATCCTTATCTTGGGTTCATCAGTTTTTATGTGGTCTACATTTCTCACTCATTCTTCACATTCCTTTTGAGGGGGCATTACTAACCTGAAGAGTTAAACAACAACAAAAAATGAATTCGCAGGCTGGCAGCCCCAAAAGTTGATTTCTTTTGACCGTCCACTCAATTCTGTCTAAGATTCTAAGATCCATGCGTAAGATTCCAATTTGTCTTCAACTTACATTATTTCCTTAACCCTTACCAATTCTGACCTCATGCTCAGAGGTGCCACGGCCCGCGCGGCCTGGCCTTGGCCTGAGGGGGAAGGGCAAGGAGATAGAAAAAAGACACAAGAGACAGGAAAGCTGGGGTCCAGAGGTCCACCGTCCACGGATGGTGGAACAGTGGCGCAGTCTTTGTTTCACACACAGTTTTTATACAATCTTAGAACAGTTATCTATACAAACAAGTATTAGCAGAACAAGCCGGTATTATTAGAACATTTTGTTTTGTGTATTGGCCAGTTTGTAGGTCTGTGGCTGCATTAGTGTTATCTTGTACTTTCTGGGAAGATTGCTGAGGGGAGGCTTCCCATGGGGATGACCTTGCAGCTGCAAGGCCCTTGTCAGCTCGCAGTCCGCTCCCCACACAGGGGCAGCCTTTTTTCCATTGCCATCTTTCTATCTGACCATAGCTGCTGAGTAGCTATGGATGGAAACTAGTAAAGAGAAGAAAACAAGAAATGAGAAAGGAATTGTTTTTAGGATGGTAACTGATGGGGAAACAGCAGCATCACCCTTCTACAGTGTAGGCGGTCCTGGAATCTAGTCTGGATTTTACTTGAGTAGATCTGCATGAATCTGTTCTTGTGTCCAATGTTCTTTGAGATCCTTGCATCTTTTGGAAATGTAGGCAAGTCATTCTAATGGGGGAAAATTAGTAAGATACCTTCTAGTAGAAAGCCAAGGAGAGATAATAAAATTAATTCTTGTCATCTCCCTTTATGGTGACATTGCATTTTTAAAATAGGTATGGGGAGGAGCCCAAGGGAGGAACTTCAGTTAGGCCAACCTACTCACAAGTAGAATTTCTTCCAGAATACAAGAGCCTTTGGCAAACGTTAGTTGGCACAGTCTTCCTAAAAGGTAAAAGCCTTTTTTTTTTCCCGTTCGGCAGGTTTCAAATGACACATAAGAATGTCCATACCATAGCCAAAAGCAGGTTAATCCAAAACACACACCATCCCCAGCCAGCTCAAGATCAACAGAAAAATTAGGCCTAAGGATTAGATGTTAATTATGAAATGTAATTCCATGATATTTATGGCTCCATAAACGGAGCAGAGCTACTCTTGCATGTTATGAAGTCCTCCTTGCAGTGGGGCAATTGCTTACACAGTTGACCGTTGAACAACACGGGTTTGAACTGTGCGGGTCCACTTACGTACAGATTTTTTTTTTCAGTAAATATACAGTTAGCCCTCCATGTTCCCGGGTTTTGCATCCCTGGATTCAACCCACCGTGGATCAAAAACAGTATTTTCGATCTGCAGTTGGGAATCCCTGGATGTGGAGGGCCGCCTGTATGCTTTGTTCTATGCCATTTTATATAAGGGACGTGAGCATTCATGGGTTTGGGTATCCATGGGGGGTCCTGGAGCCTATCCCCCACACGTACTAAGGGACAACCTAAGTTTTGGGGGGAGTCAAAAGTTATGCCGGTATTTGCAACTGAGCAGGGGTCAGCATCCCTAACCCCCCGTGTTGTTCAAGGATCAACTGCATTTGATGCTGAAATACGCAATGTATTGACGAGGATCACAGGTTAGACCGTTGTTCTCAGTTTTCAGTAGGCCTAAGAATCATCTGGAGCAAGCTTGCAGAAAATACGGATTTCTGCTCTCCTCCCCACGTCTATCTAGTCAGACTCCATGGGGGAGGAGACAGGAAACAAGGAAGGCCAATAAGTAATGTGCAAATAGCCTGCACATCACACACTGAGAATCACTGCACTGGGGTCTGCAATGAGTTCCCTGAAGTCAGGCCCCTCCACGCAACTCAGGAGACTGGAACCTGGTCGGTACTCAGTGATTAGTTAATGAATGAAGCGCAGTTAGCATTTACGGATGCCAGGCACTTTTGTAAGCACTCGACACGTTTTAACTCATTTAATCCTCACAGTCAAGGACTATTAGTAGCCTTGACACTTGCTGGACACGCTGCCTGCACACTGGCCAGAGTGTCACACGGCTGGCTTCTCTGTTACGTTCAGGTGTCAGCTCGTCAGAAGGCTTCTCCCCAACTGCCTATCTAAAGCAGCATCAAGCCCACTCCCATCCTTACACAAGATCCTGTTCCTTTTCTCCATAGCCCTTGTCTCTATCTAAACTTACCTGGTTTGGTTTATTAACCGGCTACATCCGCTAAACTCTAAGTTCCATGAACATGAATCTTGCAGGTCTTCTTTGTCACTGTACCTCCAATGCCTGACTCACAGTAGACACCAAGGACATATTTGTTAAATGCAACAAATGCACAGTAAATGCACAGTAAAGGAGTTGTGTTTATAACATAATTTCTTAGTTCTCTCAGGGCTTCCAAAATTTTCTAGGGTAAGTGTAAAAAGTGAAAGAAAGACTTCTAACCCAAAAATGTCCTCACAATGATTTCCTAATCTACCCTGTCCCAAGTCATAACATGGACATGAGGAAAAGGGAGAAAAAAATAAAGGCTAACAGGGAAAGTCTGGGTAAATCTTTCGCTCTATGACTTCAATAGTTTGTTTGAAATGAACTCTTAGGACACCAGACCCACCCATGTTCAAACATAAGAAACACATTCCAAGATCAAACGTACGTGATTTTTAGATTAACCAATGTTTTCATTAGCCACACAATGACTCTGCTTTACTAATTTAAAAAGCTGTATCTACATGACATGAAAAGAGCTAGTTACATCAACGAAATTCAAGCCAATTCTTTCAATAGTAAAAAATGGATAAAACAATTCACCCAAAATGGCAAATGTGTCAGAATCATTGATCACTTTACCCTGTGCCAACAAAATCAAAATTAGGAGCTGACTTAGATTTAGGAGAGATAAAAAAACTCATTTTACATGGGATACACTATGGCTCAAAAACCATGGTCCCCTTGAAAGGGGCCACTTGCTAGTTGACGTCATATATGACCTCATACCAAACCCCTGCAGAATTCTGACCACGGATGATCTATCGCCTCCTCTTCATTTATGGTTGTGGGTCTCGGGCAAACTAGAGCTAGAGCCGAAGAACTGCTACTGAATGAAGCTTTTGGTTCCAAGTAATTTTTACCACTTCCATTAAAACGCCAGACAGTCGATGTTGTCGGTGATGTTGTTGGATAGAACATACTCCAAATCAACCAGAAACTTTTAAAAAGGTTTTCCTTGTTTTATTTTGAGAATATCTTTTTGCTATGATCATACCGCGAGTTAGCCAGACCTGGGTTGGCCTCTCAGAGAATGTGGATAGATGATGAGAAAACTCTTTCCGTTTTTGAGGAATTGCTGATCCCCCATCACGTTCATTTCAGTCAGTCACTGAGGATTAGTACGGAACTTGGAAGTACCAAAGTAAATGTGGGAATTGGGTGAAGGAAGGTGGGCAACCAATAATGAGGTCTGTTCTTACGACAGAAAGGCAAGAAAGATCCTTTGCAAAGAACTTCACCTAGGAAGAAGTTTGCTGCCGCCACCATCACCACCACCACCACCACCACACACACACACGCACACACACACCAAGAAAGATTTGATCAGAATATTTTAAGATAGAGAGGAATCTGTTTTCATTCTAAAAATTTCCAGTGCAATCCAGTCAAGAACAAAGATAATGTCTACATTCACTACCCAAGTCCTCAAAACCATCTGGATTAACTCAAAGCCAGGTTTAGCACATTTTGTTTTCCATTTTGTAAGCAAAACATGATTTGGATTACAAATTTCTCTGAGATTCATGCATAGAGATGAGAGACTCTGTCATTTGCTTATCAGAAGCAACAGGAGAAATTCCAAATATGAAGAATCACAGAGATTTATTGCCTCAATTCCCAGCCTGACACTTGGCTCAGCACAGAGGGTAAGCAGCCAAAAAGAAGTCCTTTCGTTAGGTATGAAAGGAGCTGGCTGCTGCTGAAGTCCAGACTTGGGAGTGACACAGACGGGGGGTTTGGGCTTTTACACGGCCAGCAAAACCTAGTCTGTTTGAAGTCAGATCAATTGATTTCTTCAACATTTCAAATAAGCAAAATTCTGCAGGAAATGGGAGCCAGATGCATATTTTAACTCAGGAGTTCCTTGGAAGACAGGCAGAAAATAATCAAACAACATCCTCTTGTTTCATTTTGGCCCTCCTCCTATACTCACTCTCCAGAACTATACCTCCGACATATATGTGGAGACAATGATTGAAAAAACTTGGGAAAGGGTACAGGTAAAAATTTATTTAACTAAGAATTGAAGTGTATTTAATAATTTAGATGTATTTAAAGAATAATTTAGATGTATTTAAAGAATAATTTAGATGTATTTAAAGAATAATTTTATTTAAAGAAACAGTATGTGTCTGACATAAACGTATACCCATTTTAAAATATTACGTTATTTGGAAGAGGCACCAGAAACATTCTAGAAGTATCTATAGTACACCAGGCACTGTCCTGGCAAATTTCACAATAACTCTCTGAGGTAGATTGTTGTCATTCTCAGGGTACACCTAAAGAAACTGAGGCTCATTGAAAGTCTGAGATTGGCCAGAGGCCACAATGATTGTAAATGGAGAGGCTGAGATGAACTCTCAAACGAGTCCCCAGTTGATCCTCGAGACTGAAATCCAAATGGAAAGAATCTGATTTCTAAAACTAAGTTTCTTCTATACTAGCTACTGCTAGTTCTCACCTCCTAGCACGTGATAACAGAAATAAATTTGTAGCCTGTGCTGAAGCTGCAACGACCAGGTCAGTAGTTGCTGGCAGCTGTGTGCAGGCCAGGAGCACCACCACGCCCAGCAGGAACATGCAGCTTTCCCCAGGAACTCCAAGGTGAGAAGGAAGGGTACTCCCCTCTCTTCTGTAAGCTGTGGCTTCAGACATTTAGAGAAAATCTAAGAGACATGAAAGAAGAAAACACCCACACCTAGCTGCTACCTTGTTAACATCTTATTCTTTGTACTTGTGACTTTCACAGAAGATGAAATATTTCTTTCTTCTTAACTTCACATATGCTGCCCAGAAGTCCCCATGTTTCTTGGAATTTTTAGTAAGAATTCCAGATATTCCAGCAATAATTTTCAGACACCAAGCTTTGGCTGACAGGGAGCAGATATATATCATGTTTGGTACAACTGACTTCTGGGGATTTTCCTTGTGCTTTCTTCTGCTTTTTCTTCCCATGAAACTGTCCCATTATAGGTTTTGATTTGTTAATTATGATGATATTCCCCTTTCGAGAAAACTCGTTTGCAAGATACAGAAAGCATAAAAATGGTAATGGATAGGTATCCTTGGTATGTTGTCAGCTCTCCTTGGCTCTTGCTTTTGAACTCTCTGCTTTGTTTTTTTGGGCATGTCTGCGTCAGCAAAGAAAATCATGGACATTTTAGCATGGGTTTTTTTTTTTTTTTTATGTGTTTCTATGTTAATCAGGCCCACCCCTAACATTTGTGATGCTTTGGGCAAAAGTACAAATGGAGGCCCACATTCCATAGATTTAAATGTTAAAAGTTCTGAATCAAGCTAACACGCTATTAAAATCCTTATGTTCTCCCTCTGGCTTGGCAAATCGGCATTTATAACAACCTGGAAGGCTTTAGAATTCTCAGACTCCTTGAAATACTGCAGCAGAATGCAAAGTTTTAGAAAGATAAGCCTACCCCAGGTGCGTTTGTTCCCACCTCCTGCTCAGCAAGACCCCACAACAGGGTTTACAACCATGAACGTGAACACCCCTTCTGCACAGCCAATTCTATCCACAACTTCTAACAAACAGCTGCTCCCTGGCCCCACGTTGGACCCAGAGATGCACACTCCAGGGAACAGTTCATCTCAGAAGGCTGAACCCTGAGACAAAGCCTGGAAAGAGCTCAAGATCAGGTAGATAGAGAATTTCAGGAACTTGCAGATCCAGAGTGTGGTCTAGAGGAGTAGGGGTTCCAGCTGATACTATGCCTTGGCCCCTCACCCATGGCAGATGGAGGAGGCACAGCCATAGGAAGGTCAGAATCGATGCCCTTCTTGGCCCCATTGGAGTGGTACTTGGAATTAATGTCCCCTTTGTCATAATAGCTAAGTGAGAATGAACCTTATTAACTGGACACTTTTCATCCACAGCTTCCAAGTACCAGGGGACAGTACCTCAGAAGAAGATTTAGAACTAGAGGTTTTGGAGCCACAGTTTCACATAAGGCAAGGCATCCGTACCTCAGTATCAGGGAGGGTTATGCAATTCGCTCTTTGAATTGCAAGTGCAGTCATCTGATTTCCTGCTCCAGTTTCCATGGTCCAAAGCCAACGAAGAAAGAGAATCTGTTAAACTTTCGAAAGGAGACATCGTTCACAATGAATTATTATCTAACATGGAAATAACTTGAATTATAAGGAGGGGATAAGAGCACATACTTCTTTGTCATAAATCTCTTCAGAAGATGAAACAACCAGAGGCAGAGAAATCTATTCTGCAAGGTGGGAGGGAGGGAAGGATGGGTTCCTGGGGTTTAACAATTGTTCCAGCTGAGGTAGGTTGTGCTTCTCCTGCCTGTTTAATCCCCTGGACCTGCTCCCATTTCTATCAGTGATGATAACAAAATAGCGGCTAATATTTATATAGCACTTACTCTGTGCTAGACCTCGTTCTAGGTATTTTACCCGTATTTACTTTTATCTGCATAAAAACTGCAGGAGGTAGTTATTATTGTTATCCTCATTTTATAGAGGAGGAAATTGAGGCATAAAAAGATGTTTGAAAAATTTCAAAACTTTACGAAGATCACCTAGGTACCGTGTTTCCCCCAAAATAAGATCTAACTGGAAAATAAGCCCTAGCATGATTTTTCAGAATGACATCCCCTGAACATAAGCCCTAATACGTCTTTTGGAGCAAAAATTAATATAAGACCCGGTCTTCTTTTCGAGGAAACACGGTAATAAGTTTCCGCGCTGGGATGTGACCCCAGGCTATGTCGCACTGGGGTCTGTGCACTCAGCAACATGATCTACTGCTTCTAGCACCCAGGGACTGGCCAGCTCGGCACTGGCCACCCTCCACTTGGCCCTGCTTCCCCAAGTACCCATGCATTTACTGCTTGTTCTAGTTGGTGGTTCGACATGGAACTTTGGTTGTCTCTTTGGCTCACCTGGAACTTTCCATTTCCCATAGGTTGAGAATAGCCTCTCCTTTCTCAGGCCCAATGACCATCACCCACCAGAGGCCAAGGAAACCATAACAGCCCCAAATTTTCTCAACACCTAACTGGACTTTTTTAAAGAGGAGCTTTGTGTATGACAACTTTTCTCTTATCCTTGAGATTGACAAAAGATTAGGGATTGTGTCTTATTTTTCTTTATTTCCAATTCCTGTTAAAGTTCTTTATACATACAAGAAGTATTCAGAAATTTTTTTAAGTAAATGGTTTTGCTGTAGTCTCCAATAACCCTGAGTTTTAATCTGGCAGCTCAATGAATATAAAGATCAAAACAACATTTGTAAAAAAAAAAAAAAATTCCAAATTCAATCATTGTGGGTGGGCATGAATATGGAAAGTGTACGTATGTGCCAGAGCCTATTCGATATTCAAAGTCGCTACTCAGTGAGGTGAGAGGGTCTAGTAGCTGAGTGCTGACACTCTCCCTGAATCTCCCTGAGTTCAAATTCCAGCCCTGCTCCTTACTGGCTGTGAGACTTTAAACATGTTTTTTTAAACCCTCTGTGCCTCAATTTCCTCATGGGTAATAGGAATGACTATGATAATAGTTTCAATTTCAAAGAAATTTTTCCGAAAATTGAATAAGTAAATCCATACAAGGTAGTTAAAAGAATTAATTAATATAAAGTGCTTTCAATACTCCCTGGCAAATATTAAGTCCTCCATGAATGTTAGTCATCATGCCAAACCATCCCATAATTTAAGCCCAAATATTGTATTTTTCAGCACATAAAATAGTTGTATTTTTACAGGGATTGATAAAGTAATTGACTGTATTTTCTCTTTATGGTTACTAAGAGAACAGTATTATTAATAATAACAGGTATCGGGATACAACCAGAAATAGCAGAATATATACTTGCTGCATTAGCCACCCCAGTGTAGGCGATGTAAGAAGTTATGTCATGAAACTATGGCTCACAGAGACATGGTCTTGGCTACCACAGAATCAGCTGACTCATTCCCCTCCTCTCTCCTCTGAGCAGGAGAATACACCCTTCTGAGCACACAGGAAGCAAGGACATCGATCTTAGTTCCAGCCTGCTAATTTAAACTCACACCAGCAAACACCTAGGGAATAAAATCCACAATTCCCAGACCACCATCCCATCTATTCAGCAAAGGGTATCTATATCTAGTGGGACACATAATGCAACCGGAATCCACAAACATTTATTTTTTCGATTTACATTCTCTACAGTGAAATCAGAGGGAATTACAGCAGGGCTACAATATGCAAAATGTTCTAAAGCGTACAAACCAGTTTAAAATCCTTTTTGGAGCCCAAACTCCTTCCTTCATGACCTTCCTTCATGATCTTAACCTTTTCTGGACAAACCCTTCCCAAACTCCTCCCCAGGCCACTCTTCAAAGTGAAGCATGGAGCACTCGTTATACTATATCTAGTTACTGCTTACTTCATTAGCACGTGGTTTTCTCATTATAACATCATTAACATAAGGCAAGGGTTCCTGCTGACAAGGTAACCAGAGAAATTGTTAGTTGGTCCTTTCATTCTTTTTGCTCACATCCATGTTCTTGGCTTTCAGTCTAAGAATGTTAACATTTCAGAGTTTCCTCCTGTTTCTTTTGTATATTTCTCCATATAGTCTCATTGATCTGATACAGTTTTTCCTAAATTTATTAACATCTCATTTTTTTTTCTATTGGGTATCCCCAATACCTTTCTCTTCTCCAACACAGCAGATTTCTCTTCTGATGCCTACTCAAAAGCATCAAAATTATATTTTTATGTCAGGAACGCATGACAAACATCATTCAATGCAAGCATTTGTAGATCAGATTCCAGCTCAACAAAGCCACGACAGATTATTTCCTTGAAGGGTGGTTTTGTGTGTGGATGGGCCTAGGGCACCAGAATTGGTAGGTAAAGGTGTATAAATATTCTACTGGATCCTGGAACTATAGTAACAATAAGAATTGAAAGCTATATAATGCTGACCATAATAGCTAACCTTTATTGAGTTTCTGCTAGTTGCCAGGTAGATATCAGACATTTGTTATCAAATATGATCCTAACAAAGATTATTAGTCCCATTTTTCAGGCTAAGAAATGGAGATTCTTAAGGTTACACAGCTGGTAAGTGGCCGAGCCAGGATCCAAATCCAGGTGGCTCAGACTGTCCAGACCACAGGCTCGCTTTACCTTGCAGGCCACCTCTCAGCTCATGGTCCCCAATCACTGCAGCACACTTGGGAAGGATGAATTGAAACTCAAACACCTCAACCAATCTATGCATTCAAGGCTGGGAAGCCAAATATCACTAGAATTAAGTGCGACATGAAAACTAAATTTATATTCCTGGCTCATTGTATAATCTTTCAATGGTACCTCATTTTCCCCTAGTGTTTTCCTTGAGAAAGAAGATAATAAATCTCGAAGGAAAATGTGGTGCTACTAAAATTAATATTCACCATAAGAACTGAACTTGACTTTTGGATGCCAGTGTTATTGATAGTTAAAGATGATGTCCTCTAGGGGTGGGAGACTCTCTCATGATATCACATCACATATTAGTATAAAGCATTAACTCCTTGGGTGCCTTCAAATATTTTTCTGTGTGTGTACCAGCTCAATAATGATAAATGTAGTACCAAGATACCTTCAAAGAGATGGTGCCTCCTCTGAGCCAAAAATAAGCCACAGTCCATCTTTTCCCTGTGGGATTTATCCCACAACACAGAAGCTGACACCATTTACAATACAAACCCCACTCATTCCCTTTAGAGATTTCTTTGTCTGATCATTTGGGATCTTACCTATTTCACCACAATTTATTAATCCTGGAACTCCTCAGACACAAGGTTTTCATTTAATATTTAGCTTTGGCGCAGAGATATTTCTAAGTTTCTCCAGTCCAAAACTTGGAAAAGAGCTAAGGAAAAGTAGCCAGGAGAACTCTACAACAATATTTTTTAAACCTTCCTATGTCCAGATTTTAAAATACATACATTTATCTTTTTTTCAGGAACAGCAATAACTCTGAACTGACACAATTTTTAATAATGCTCTTGGTAACAGCTGGTGGACCCAGAATGTTTTTTTGGAGGGAAAAAAAAAAGATAGAAAGAAAGAAACCTCAAATACCTCCCATTTACCCATGACGACCTTGAGAGGATTAGGAGCATTTCTTTCATAAAGTCACATTTCATTCAGTGAATGTTTTGCTCCAACCCAGATATATTGCAGTCCATCATCACCATTTCAGTTGATTACCAAGGAGCAGATCAAATTTAAAAAAAAAAGTTAAAAAATAAAAAAATTTTTTTAAAAATTAAAAATAAAATAAAATCATCAGAAATAACAACAACAACAACAAAATAAGCAGATCAACATATAACGCATCCTGCCACTGGGCCTCTGAATCACGATGTGCAAATGAAAAATGGAAGTGTGTGATATTACTAAAGACAAAGCAGACGTCCCAAAATAAAGGCGTAAGAAGAAAGGAAAAAAAGAAATGATAATAATAAGACATATTCCTCAGAATGAGTTAGCATGAGAAACCAACACTAGAAAAATGATTTCAAACTCCAGGATCTGTGAGAGGCAGGTTGCCCCATCTTCCTTTGACTTGTGATATAAGGAGATTGCCATAAATTGTAAAATACAAAGGAAATTTGCACAAAGCTAAAATTTGATTGAGATTGGGACATAACTAATCTCATTTTGAATGAGATTAACTATTTCAGATAGTTGAAATTTTACTCTTTTCAAACTAAAACAGTAATTGGTGACATTGGGTAAATTAATAGCAGAGCTATACAGGCAAAATAAAAGTTCCTTTTAGCCAAAAATGTCCTGTATTCCTGAATATGGGGATACCACAAACCCATACCCTAGAGAGGTAAACAACTCCAAAAAAGACTCTCATTTGTTTTCTACAATTGTCCCCACAATCAGTTGGATTCTACACATACTAAAAAGACCACATGAGAGTCACAGCTTGTAGTCGCTGCTGGCACAGTGGGACCTTCAGGTGGTATGAGAAGTTGCACACCAACTTTTGTGAATCACTACCTGCCAGGCACTGTTCAAAGCACTGTATATAGGAAATTTTCATTTACTCCTCACAACACCCAATGTAACCTGTATTACTACTTATCACCATTTTCAATAGGTGAAGAGTGTGAGGTACAGAGAGGCAACTTGCCCAAGGTCACACAGGCCACGAGTGGCAGAGGCAGTACGTAAATCTAGGTATCTGGTTTAGATCCTAGCCTCCCAGCCTCTAACTGCCCTGCTATGCTGGGTCTCACATTTACCATCCTCCACAGTCAGCCTTCCCAGTAAACTGCCTTCTGAATACTGATAACACATGTTTCTGTGCAGCCCCAGTTTGGTGCAGTCCTCAGACCACTGCGCTCACCCTTCCTGTTGCCCCAGCCTCTCACCCCCACCCAGGTCTTCTCCCTGCAGAGGAGAAACCTCCACCTGCCCAGCCCTCCATTCTAACTTGGACCTTCTCATGAGATAATGACCTCCATTAGAGAATAGCTAAAAGTTAATCTTACCAAAATTATTAACACTAACGTGTGAATGACTTAGTAGAATAACTCTATCAAAGAGTATTTGCATGTCAGGAGAGGGTTTTATTAACTTGAATGAATTATCCAGGAGGAGATTTTATTATTATTTATCTGTTTTGGTGCTGCCTATGGTATAAAGAACACAGCATTTGGAGGCAGAAAGAAGTTGAAATCCTAGTTCTGCCAATACCATCTATGTAAAGCTGGGCAAGTAACTCAATATTCTGACTCTGGTTCCTCATCTACTTAAAAAAAAACACTAACTCCTCATAATTAAATAAAATAATGTATGTCTAGGATCCAACACTACCTCGCTCATGATGGGCATTCAATTGATGTCAATCCTTAATCCATTCTTTCAGCACTTTAAAGAACAGTGGAACCACGGGGCTAACCCCTCACATAGACTGCCATCATTTTACCAGGGAACCAGATTGACAAGCCTTCTCATTGTTAGTAAGGGCAGACATTCTGCTGTCTGCCTCCTGGCAGCCTGCCTTCCAATCGTACGCTTGCTGGAAAGCAGAATGTGTCAGCAGGGACTTTGGAAGGCTGGTTGGACCGCAGCTTCACTAGAGACCAATGTTCATGATGTTGACATTATGTTGAATTATATGCCAACAGGGAGTAGCTTGTTTTTTAAAGAGATCCATCAACATTGCCTACAAACTTATCCATTCACTCAACAACATGTATTCACCAATTACTATGTGCCAAATGTTATGCTGAGCCCTAGGGAATACAACAGAAGCCTGTGCCCCGACAAGTGTGTACATGCAGGTACACACACTCATATATCAGAATCACATTCCAAGAACAATGATAAGCATCCATGGTGACATCCATTCAATTATTCATGCTCCAATTTTTTATTGAGCATATACTATGTGCCAGCCACTGGGGAAACTGTGCAGTGAATGAGACAGGCCAGATCCCTTCTCTCAGAGTTTACAGACACAGCAGGAAAGATACACAATGAGTAAATTAAATAAACAAGATAGTTGCAGCAACTGAGAAATGTTATAAATGAGGCAGTGTGACAGAGAATGACCAGATTTGGGCATTGCCTCTGCCAGAGTAGTCAGAAAAGACTTGGCGTGGCGTGAAGAGGAGTCAGCTGTGTGCAGAACTGGAAAAGACAATTTGGGCAGAGGGAACAGCATGTGCAAAGGCCTTGCCAGGAACAAATTGGTGAATCCAAGGAACAGAGAAGGTCAGTGTGTCTGGCCCTTAATCCACAGATGGAGGTGAAATGAAGGACAGGTGGGGACCAGATGAGATACAGAGCGGTAAGCCATGAAGGTACTTTGGATTTGATTCAAAGAATAATAAGAGGGTTTTCAGCAGAAGAGTGCTACGCTCTGGTTTACATTTTTTAAATGATAGAGAATATTTATATAATCACAGTCTAACAAAGTTAAGTGTATTTAAGAAGAACAATTATTTTATCACATTAGCATACAGTGATTATCAATTTTCAAATGATTATAATAGAAAATATCCTAATTCTAACCAGAAATACATGTTCGACCTCACTAGGTTAGACGTGATTCAGAAGTCATTTGGGGACATTCAGTGACTCAGGAATCCATAATGATCATTGTTACCCAGGTGAGGCAAAAACCAGGCATTCTTTAATAAATACTGACCAAAAAGATATGAGGCTAAGTAAATTCTTTTGGAAATTAATGCTCTTCCAGCCCACTGTGCATTCTACAAAATGGGCATGTTTGAGCTGGAACCTTTCCAGTTCATCAAGCTGGGGTTGTGATTTATGTTAATTCCACACAGCTGAGAGTAAGCCAAGCCTTCCTCTGTGGTTTCCATTCATGAAAATCTCAGCGTGCGAACTGTGAAGGTGCTAATGGACCCCGAGTGTGGCATGCGGCAGGTGCTCAAGGCATCCCAGCTTGCCCCCCTCCAAGGGGATGCAGTGCCCATCTGCTGTGATCTGAGAGTCATCAAGAGGCCACCGTCCCCAACGATCCTCTTAGTGACCCTTAAACATGCAGTGTCCTCATGAATTCCTCCTTGAGGCAATGGGAACTCTATTTAAAGACAAATGTTTTATCCTGGAGGAGTAACCCAATGATATCGTTGTCCGTCATGAGTATCTTCCAATAGTTTCTTAAATTACTCAGTTGCCTAGCAGAGTCCATAGGCATTTTTTTTCAGTCAGATGAGAAGTTGGGGAAGTCCAAAATGTGGCTTTAAAAAGAGCAGGTTGTCTGGGTGGTGAACACACAATGTGATATATAGATGATATATTACAGAAATGTACACTTGAAACCTATATAATTTTACTAACAATTGTCACCCCAATAACTTTAATAAAAACCAAATATATATATTGAAAATATATTCAATTGAAAATAATGCCCTAAAAAACAAAAACGAAAAAAGAGCAGGTTGATAAATAAACTGTGGTACATCCAGACAAGAGATATTTTCCGGCACTAGGAAGAAATGCACTAGCAAGCCATGAAAAGACAGAGAGGAAATTTAAATGCATATTATTAAGTGACAGAAGTCAATCTAAAAAGACTACACACTGTATGATTCCAATTATTTGCCATTCTGGAAAAGGCAAAACTATGGAGACAGTAAAAAGATCAATGGCTGCCAGGGGTTAAGGAGGAGGGAGTTCTGACTAGGTGGAGCACGGAGGATTTTTAGAGCAGTAAACCTAGTCCGCAAGGTACTACAATGGTGGGTACGTGTCGTTACATATTTGTCAGAACCCATAGCATGCAAATCACCAAGCGCGAACCCCAGTAATGCAGACGACGCACTTGGGTGACAACGTATATCAGTGTAGACTCATCGATTGTAACCAAAGGACGGCTGTGGTGTGGGGTGTTGACAGTGGGTGAGGCTGTGTGTGTGCAGGGAAGGGAGTGTGTGGGAAGTCCCTGTACTTTTCATTCAGTTTTGTTGGAAGCCTAAGACGGTTCTACAGATAGTCTAGTTTTAAATTAAATAATAGAAGCAGAATAAATTGGAGTTCGTTTTTTTTTGTTGTTTTGTTTTGTTTTTTTTTATGTAGAGGAAACGGTTTATGTGGCCGGGCTCAGTGAGCAAGCTTGGGCAGCAGGAGGGAGATGCCAGAGGATCCAGGGGTCACCGCGGAGAAGAAGGGACCCCTGAACACACTCCCCAGGACTTCTGGGCATTTGCTCTGCGTGGAGCAGGGCTCAGGGATGTGGGAAGCAGTGTGGCTAACCTTCCTGCGATATCTGTACTGATAGAATAAAACCCAAACATCACAATGATCTCAGGAACCCAAACATCACAATGATCTTAGGGGCACATTTTAATGTAGTCAACCTACCTCCCTGAGGCATGGATGCCACGGATTCTTCTAGTGGCTTTAATCCAGTGTAGTCCTAAACAGCCGAGGACTCTGGAGAGGTGAATCCTTTTATACCACCTACTAGCTGTGTGACAACCTTGAGTAAGTTATTTAACCTCTTTGGGGCCCCTCTAACCCAATTTCTATAGCCCCTTCGTTTTTATAAATGCAAAGTCAATTCTATTCAGTCTTTGGGACTTTTTCCCTTGTTCACACGCAGTCAATTAAAAGTGCTGCAGGCAGCGTGTTCCAAACTCCATGTCATTTCTCTATTCTACGATAGGTTCACCATGATTACCCTCGCCCCGCGGTTTTAATTTGATGCCATGGGATGAAAGGGCAAATTTTACATTGTGTTTTGAAACACCTTTGCCATGTCCTTAACTGGACTGAAAGCACTTGTAGCACATGGAGAAATATATTTTTAATTTGTGATGCTTTTCTACGGGGTCTGCTATTTCTGAGTTTAATGTGTTTCCAACACTTAGAGACACTCTAATGAAAATGGATGAGTTTTTTTCTTCTGTCCTTTAGTAAAGTAAAACATAAAAGTCTAAACTCTTTGAGCCCTTAGTTCCTTGTCTGCAAAATAAATATAAAAGCAACTGCTTCCCAGAGTTGTTGGGATCGTATTAAGTGATATTATTTACGCAAAGCACCTAGCACAGAATCTGGCGCTTAGTAAACATTTTTTCAAAGTTTGTTACTCTTAATATTGTTATTGTTAATTGAGTCTAACAGCACTTAAGACATTCTAAGCCCTCAGGAAATATGCGTTCAATGTATGAATAGTAACAAGATTTCCATTAATCGCTGGCAGTGCCAGTGTCGGGGAAGGATAACGCTTGGCTTCCATATCACAGTGAGCAGGCTATTCCAGATGTTAAGAGCAGTGGTAGCCAGGAGTCAGTCAAACTGTCCTCTCACAAGATTCCACTGCTCTTTCGTATGTTTCTGCTTTGATTATCTACACCTATCTATTTCATGAATCTGACAGCACACAAAATCGGTTAAAATTCAGGCTATCATAAATTCTGTTCACATAAGATCTTTATTTTGACGATCTTTATTTTTATAGTAACTTTGTCGCAACTTGAGCTCTTTAAAGGAAAAGCCTCATGTAAATTGTAATACATGATTACATGTTATGTGTTTACTCCCAAAGATCCTTTAACAGATGTTGAAAATAGCCATTTCTGTACCCACTCAGAACTCAGAACCAAGCAAATAGCCAAACTTTGGGTCTCTGACCAACTGTGCCCACACTGATAACTACAAGTAGATGGGGAGAGAAATGATAGATCAGAAAATGAATAGGTAGGCAGGTAGATGATAAACATATATGAAAAGGAGTTTTCAGAGTTATATTATCATTTGATTCGGGTTGAAGCTAGAACAAATAGAATTCAGCAGTAAGAATCTTATATGGTTCCTCTAAAAAAAAAAAATCCAGAATATCATTGTATGCTAATAATATGTAGTTTCTAATAATTCTTTGCCTGCCTCAGACTTCTTATGGATAACTCATTATTTTTTCTAATGTGCTTCTGTAGAAGGCCAGATGCTAATAGAGATGGTTTAAAAGTTATTTACGTTTGCTATGCAACGTCTTCTGTTTGCATTCCTTGCAAGTCTTGTTGAGACTAATATTAAAATAAGTTTGTTTTTTATGGATACACATCAAGGACTAGAAGGCAGAAGAAGCCTAATCACATGCTGGAAGATGGAGGGAAGCCAGTGTGGGATTGTAAAAATGCTGGCAATTATCAGCCAAGTGCGTTGGTCAGCCCAACACACATGAACAGGAATTGAATGTTTCCCTGTGACTAATTTCACAGAGATGGAAACTGATGCAGGGCAGGAGTCTGAGTGTCAACGCCAGCCAGCCCCTCCAGACTGTGAGTCATTCCAGGACAGGGACCTCATTCTCCACTCACTGTTGTGTCTACAGCACCTGGCACTTGCGAAGTCCTGAACAATGTTGAATGGATGGGTCAATGAATTAATTAATAGGTGAGCGCGTTTCTCTGTGTTTTTTATATCTTAGAATCCTAATCCCCAAGTAGAGTACTAGGCTAGGAGTTGGAGGTGGTTCTGCATACAGAGGAAATGGCCCAGCAGTGTTTATTAGGGAGACTTTACAGAGAGAGAAATAGCAGTAGGTGTGAGGGTCCCCGTCATCCTTGGCACATTCCAGGGTAAAGTCACGCACAAAGATCCAGCAGGTTTTGAAGTCACACTCCACGGGAGGGAGCTTGTCCCAGGGCCTGTGAGGCATTTAAACTGTATGACCAGGGAAGCACCAGCCCTTCCCCTGGTGTGATCAGAGGCTAAGATAAAATAGCCCGATCACGTGGCAGAACTGTTGCTCCAGCCCTCTCCTGGCCACTCAGTCATGGCTGAGGAGAGCGTTGTCCCCTCTCCTATCTGGGAGGTGGGGTCTAAGCCTCGCAAATGACCAGTATTGTCATCTTAAGCACATATTTAGGGTGGGCTGTAGCCTGTTTCCTTGGAGCTTTGCTGAACATCAACTCCTTTCCCGAGGGTCCAACCTGCAGGGGATCCCTCTTGAATGCATTAACTCTTGTCTCTCAGTTACGATGTGGTAGACACAAATTAATCTGGCCATCATAACCAGTCCTCCTCCCCAGGAGCTGCTAGAGATGCTTCCTGGCCAGGCGAGTCTTTCTGCCTTCACTTCATGCCTCCGACTTCCTAAGACGCCTGTTAATGTTGCACCTCCACTGTTACTCTCCACCCATTCCCAGCCAGGCCAGCCTACCCAGAGCCCCTCGATGATCCGGACCCCATTCTTCTAAATTCCCTGAGTCTCAGGTCCTTGGGCCCTGTTCTCCATTATAGGTCAATCATCTGCAGCTGTCAAAGAAATCTCTGGAATGGATTAGCTTTCCCAGATTCTGGAACTTGAACAGGAATTTCAGGTACTCAGCAGACTTACAAAGGGGGTATTTTGGTTCTAGGTCAGGATGGGTACATTTTAATGTCTACTCAGCACATTCACATTCCTTCCTTGTTTATAAGAACTCTGCCCTTGAATCCAGTGAAGAGACAAGATGATTGGATTCACCCCTTCTCTGGCCCTTGAACACATTCATTTTTATTTGGCTCATGTTCAAAATGGGCTGATGAAGTTGTAGGTACCAGGTGGGAATCAGAAACCTGGAAAAGAGCAAAGGCGTCAGGGATAGAGTTGTGAAAGGACAAGGAGAAGAGAAAAAGCAGGTACAAGAGAAAGGAGGAAACATAAACACCAGATCAGGAAAGGAAGCAGGACAGGTTTCCTTGTATTTTTTTCATACATATTTATCTTTGCCTTGGATTGCCATTGAGGCGGAAGTGACACGTTAGTCATTAGACACCTGAATCATCCATGGGTCCTAGCGTGTGGGTTCAAAAAATGTTTGGTGCATGGGATAAAGAGGAAAACTAAAGTGGCCTGTGGTAATGGGCTCAGTGGCAAGGTTCATGGTGACACCCTCTCAATGTTCATTGCATATCACCCAGTTAGCTTCACATTTTAAGCAAACAAAAGAAGGGAATAAATGAAAACAGTTCATTCTAGTGGTAATTCCCATGACAGTAAGTGAAACAACCCTCTCTGGGGGGATTTTTTTCCCCTCAATATCCAGATTCTATTATTATTACAGCAGAGAAGCCAGAAGTCTAGAGAAGCTGTGCCGCTTACCCAAGGCCACACAGAGGCAAGTGTCAAGCTCAGGACACTCATACTTGCCAATTCTCAAAGCTAGGACTGTGAGAAAAGGAAACTGAACTTCGTAAGATGTTCTGTTCCAGAGCAGACACAGATTAAATATAAGATTCAGATGAATTAATAAAATATAAAATGTGCGACAGTCAAAATAAATTGCAGACTACACAAAGTTGCAATGGGATCATGACAACCGATCCTTAATCTGTTTGCTATTAGGGTGGAGAATAAGATCAAGTTTTACTCTTCTGGAATTCAGATACATTTTCTGTTTATTATTTATAAATTTAAATATTTAAAGGAATACAAGGAAAGTTCACACAGGCTGAACTGGGCCTCTTTATAATGTAAATACCTTTCCAATGGGGGAAAATTACTGAAAGATGGTGAGTTTGTCTTCTGACAATATTTCCCAGACATTTTTTCATTGTTAGCAAAACTCTCTTGGAGTGTAACTAAGAGTTTCTGAGGAGTGGTAAGTTTAAAAAGCAAAGGGAAGGAAAATTTCAATAAGAACCAAGCTGCCCCAACTCCCCCTTTATTTTTCAACAGAACCATCAAAGTGCAGCTAACGGAAATATACTTAAGTGGCATTAATTCATCCCAAAGAGGGCTCTCCAAGAGTTTTATTGCTACATAAGGGAAAGCCATAAACCAGCAGGAGGAGAAAGCAAAGAAAATAAGTCTGGGGAGTCGCCTTGTGTTAGAAAGTGAGCAGGTGGTCAATAATGTGTGCTTGGCTGGTTTCCACAGCAAGGAGACAAAAATTCATGGCAACTCTGTGGCCCACAAAACAGGCGATCACAGGGAAAGGAGTCCTGGAACTTGGCAGAGTGCTGTGGAAGAATTCACATGAATATGAAATAATGAAATGCTCATCTCTCCTTCTTCTCACCACCCGTCCAATTTCATGTTAATACTTGACTCGACAACCTATTGTCTGAACACCTTCCAGTGTCTGGAATGATTGAGACAGGGGAAAAAAAGGACTAGTCCAGGGAGGGCCAAGGACAGAGGGTGTTTAGACCTGAAAGTGATATGAAGGATCAGTGAGTCCAACACACTGGGTTTTATAAACAAGGAAGTGGAGTCTCTCTCAGAGATTACTTTTATATGGTGATGGAAGGAGAACTGAGTCTGGGTGGTGAGCACACAATGTGATAGAGGGAGAGCACATCAGAGATTTTCATGTGAGGTCTAACGTCCCAAACTGAATACTGGATTTAGAAAAACGCCTCCACAATCCTGTCATTCATCTCAAGCCAAATCTAAGACCTGTAGAGTCGCCATACGGAGCCTCTTAGAAGCATCCTGTGATGAAGGAAAATTATAACCAATCTCAAGATTATTTTACTTTCAACCAATGCTTCCCTATTCTTTACAAGGTTTCTATTTTTAATTAAAAAAAAACATTTTTTATTAATTTCTAAGAAAGAATGGCTATTGCATAGGATTTTCCATTCTTGTGAGGTGGCAGCAAACAGCGTGACACAGAATCAGGAGAAGGAGAATGAAAATCATAGACAGAAGGGTAACATTGATTCAGTGTTCGGAAACGTGATGCTCTCTCTGCCTTCACACCATCCAAAATCTTATTTTAACACTTAGAAAAGAAAGAGGGTACAGGATGGAAACAGGGTGCCCTTCATATGTTTGTTCAACAAGCATTTATGAAGCCTATTTTGTGCATAGTTATGAACTCGGTACAAAGAGAATTCCCAAAAATAAAGGTCTGATCCTTACTCCTCCAGACACTTGAAAGAGCTCTTACATGGAGCCTCCCTCCCCGTAACCAGCGTCTAGAATTTGTGACTAAAATTCATTTTTCAAAATAAAATACATTAGAGGTTTGCTCCATTGGGGGTAGGGGAATTAACATTTTCTATTTAAATAGATACTTATGGCAAAATACGGTTTGGGATTTAGTTGCCATTTTGGATTTGAGGTTACTACTTTGCACTAACTACAAAAGAAGCACATACTCAATTGAGCTTGTTTTTTTCAGATACAAAACTCCATGTAGTTTTGAATTATGCAGGGTCTATGGTGGGGGGGATGGGAATCTTTCAGACACAAGTCTTAGAATATGATAAACACTAAAAAAGTGTTAATTATAGGATTATTATTATTATTATTACTATTATTATTCAAGTCTCAAAAACAAAGCACAGAAAAGTCAAGCTTCTAAACAAAGTGATCGTAGACAAACAAAGAAACAAAAACTCATAGACACAGACAATAGTTTAGTGGTTACCAGAGGGTAAGGGGGGAGGGGGCTTGTAGATGAAGGTAAACGGGGTCAAATATATGGTGATGGAAGGAGAACTGACTCTAGGTGGTGAGCACACAATGTGATATATATAGATGATGTATTATAGATTTACACACTTGAAACCTATGTAATTTTACCAACCATTGTCACCCCAATACATTTTAATTAAAAAAAGTGATTGCAAGCTGATTACTTTTGTGACTTAAAAGTTTACAGCTGTAATTACTTGTGGATTTTACTTCCTTCAGCAGTCAAGTATAGCTTAAGTCCTGCAGCTGCTCCCCCAAGGCCAACTTGCGGCTATCACGTCTCAGAAATATCTTTGGTTCTCTGGTTTTCAGAGCCAAAGCCCTTTGCAGTCAATACAAAAACTGGCTGCTGAGTGGCCAGTTCACTGAGGGAAGGGAAGCCAGGCAAGAGCCAGCGTGTGAACTAGTGGTTGCACGTGATAGGCAGATGGGACATGCTGCACTGTGAGGTGGGAACACAGACACAACACTCATTATCCGCTTATTAGGAAATAGCTTTGCCTTCCTTGTCTTTCTTTGCCAAGGGGACCATTGGACCGCCTAATTTTCATCATAGGTCTGGAGCAGAGTGAAGACAAAACTCATTGCTTTTCAATTCTTCACAAACAGGACTGAGAAAAGCAAACTGTTGTGCACACGTGCTCATAATCTCTACTATTACTTCCCCTCTTCCTCGTGTCGTCCTGATCCTCCTCTTCTTTATCCTCCCCCTTTAAATAATAAATCACACTTACAGAGTGATTACTATATCTAGGCACTGTTGTAAGCATTTTACTTGCATTAATTCCCTTAATCTCCTCAACCTCACCAGACAGGTAATGTTCTCATCCTCCCCAATTTATGGTGAGGAAATGGAGGCACAGAGAGGTTAAGAAACTTGCTTAAGAACACAGAGCGAGTAAGTGGTAGAATTAGGATTTAATTCAGGCGGGTTAGCTTAGAGTTGCTCCTCTTAACCATTCCCTACAGTTGCCAATGTCTGCTTTTAGACAATTTTGAAGAAGGGCACGATACCCTCCACTTCTCTCCTTCCTCTGTTGGACAATTCCCATTTATTCTGCAACCCTTGTGTCTGACCACTCCTACCCACCTACCCACCTGCCCCATCCAGTAAAGTACTCTTTTGTTTTTATTGAAGTACTTCCACCAGATTAAGATCTAACTTTCAACAGCTGACTGGAAACTTCCTGAGAGTAAGTCCTTTTACAGTCTCTTATTTTTATGTATCTTCAGCCACTAACATAGCAGCACCTTAAAATTCAATGTAAGATTGTTGAATTAAGTAATTAAACAAACCAACTGACACGGTGGAAATAAACCAGGTCAAGACTTAGAGATTTAAGAAAATACAAGCATGGGAATCCCCCATAAACATTTTAGTACAAGAGAGATGTTAGAAACCGTCTCATACAAAGGTATCCAGCAACCTAAATAAAGGCTGGATCCTGCCCACAAAGGTGTTAAAAAAAAAATACCTATCAGTGTTTAAAAACAAAGAAGAAGAATTGAAGTAAAATTTCAGAATGAAGAGGTTTTTCACAAAATGTCCTGATTTGTAGCTTCTCTTGAAAAATTGGAAGAACTGCTCAAACCAGATCCACAAACAACTGCCTCCCTGAGATAGGGCAAAGGCTCCTTAGTTCACCACAAACTGGCCAGCCAGCTCCACTCACTCCCCATTTCCTTGCTTCCTCCAGGTATCTGGGCTCCCCCACCCTGTCTAATTTATTCCCCTCATATCATCTATCATCGTGTATCATCGTTTAGACAGAAGAGACTTTGAAAGATACACAAGGGTATCACGACAGAGAAGTGACTATACTCCAAGTCTCTCCTCTCCAATTCAGTTCTCTATTCACACTCTAGGTCCTAAGAAATACCGTTTGTGAAGCATGTTTATCAGTGGAATTCCATGTTTTTGTGGATTCATTGTGCCTTGTAGCGAGTTTTGCTCATAGAAAGAAAAATCTCACACACTCTCAGCTTTTTTAACTTCAATATCCCCAAGCACTGGCATTTATTACATAATTCATTGTCCTTTCCTTTCTCCACTTCCATTTTCTCTGAAAAATGTTTAGTAGATGAACTGTGAAAACCTTATGATTTTTCCTCCCAGACAGCACATCCATCTCTCTCTGCCTCAAAATAAATTCCATCCCTTAAAGAAATGGTGACTCCAATACCAAGATAGCTGTGGTTTGGTTGCTTTCAAGGCTTTGCCTGTGTTCAAAGGGCAGGATGTTACCACGTGCGTTAATTACCTAGACGGAGCTGTGGTTGAAAAGTGGTGGGTTTTAGAGAATGCCCTCTCTGTGGCCGACAATTTATCACAACGTGGTGTTTTAGGCTTAGCCCCAGCTTGAGAACTACATTTCTTCTTTTTAATTTAAATGCATTTTTGGGAACAGTCCTGTGGAATGATCTCTGCTACTGTTAAACTGTACAACAGAGAAAGAACAATTTCACATTTTTACTGACCAAGAAATTGCCGAGATTTTTAAAGTTCTTTTCCAGTTCAGAGATTTCCAGGGTTAAATATTGCAACTTCAGTAGGATTGTTGTTCTGATTAGAGATTAGTTCTACGTGTATGGGGGCAGAGGGGAGCCAATTTTGGAAGAAATTGATTAATTGTTTTTATTTCCAAGTGCTGTTTATTTGATTTAATGGTTTGCCCATGTGTAATAGAAATTCTAGGGCTTGACTTTTAATATCAAGTCATTCAAGGTTATGTGGCTCGAAGTAATCTTAGCTAAATAAAAGTTCAACCATTGAACCCCCCCAAATAACCAGCTCAAAAAGTGAAAATAAAAAAATCAACAATTGTCTACCTCATGCCCATTATCTCTCACCTTTAAACTCCCAAAGACACATACACGTTCGCATAGTAATTGATTTTATAAATAGTTTAGTATTATGGAGAGATTGGAAAAGGCTAGGATTTATTCCTTGGCTCAGGGCCTTTTTGTTTATTTCACAGTTTCCTATAAAAATACCAAAATGAATAGTCGACTGCCACAATAGTCTGCTAATAAAATAAGAATGCTAGCACAGGAAGCTGGCTTGCTCACTTCATCTTCTGAATATACTGATAGAGTCAGTGCGAAGGGCCAGAGAGAATGGGGCCGAGAAAAGAGACCTTGCGTGCTTTTCAGTCCTTCCTTGAGACCGTCCTAGGAAAGCACTGCGGGAAGCATCAATGCTGACAAAGGGCTCTCCCTCCTGCTTCCAGGAAGCCCAGGCTGGCTGGGAACTGAGCCCACTGTACTTTACCTTTCAACTTTCTCAGTTTTTAAAACTTCCACCAGAACTTTTTTCCAATATAGTTGTTATGCTGTACATTACATCCTGTGACTTACTTATTTCATAACTGTCAAAAGTTTGAAACTTTTGACCCCCTTTACCTATTTTGTCCACCTCCCCACCCCACACCCCCACGTCTGACAACCACCAATCTGTTGTCTGTATTTATGAGCGTGGTTGTTTTATGTTGTTTGGGTTTTTTTGTTTTGTGTTTTAGATGCCACATATAAGTGAGATCATATGGTATTTGTCTTTCTCTGTCAGACTTATTTCACTTAGCATAATGTTCTCTAGGTCCATCCATGTTGGCACAAATGGCAAGATCTCATTCTTTTTTATGGCTTAATAGCATTCCATTATATACATCACATTTGCTTTATCATTTCATTCATTGATGGACACTTTGGTTGTTTCCATGTCTTGGCTATTGTACATAATGCTGCCGTGAACGTGGGTGTGTAGATATCTTTTAGAATTAATCTTTTGCGTTCTTCTGCTGACTCCCCAGAGGTGGAATTTCTGAGTCATAGGGTAATTCTATTTTTAATTTTTTGAGGACCCTCCATACTGTTTTCCATGGTGGCTGCACCAGTTTACATTCCCACATTCTTAATAGTGAGAAACACCACTAACTCATTTGCATTTCACCTAATCTCTCAACCTTTCTTCACTAAGATGCTGAGCAATAGGGAAACATCTAGAAGGCACACAGAATTACAGAAAAGGGAAAAAGGCAAGAGCTTCTACTATGACGCTCTTCCTCAGGAAATGTCGGCGTCTATAAACAAGGCCTCTCCTCCTGCTGGTCCCTCCTTCCCACACCTGGAGACTGCCCTTAAGCCCGAACTCTTTTTGCCTAACTTGTTTTAAACTTTCTCATCTCTACAATCTTAGCTATTTTGGGAATGAGCAATTCTATCCTTTTACTTTATTCAATTTATTCATGTTATTTTCAAAGGAGGATTTCAACAAAGACCAAGTTTTAACTATGCATGTGACAAGGATACTGCTGTGTCCTGTGTGACTGAAATTCACTTGCCATCCCATTGGTCTGAGCAAGAGGATAGGGGACACAAAAGTGCTGGCAGTAAAGAAAAATGTTCCATGAAATTTATATGTTACATAGCACATTAGAGTTGTTACACATATAGAATAGTGATTGGCTCTAAATTAACATGTTTACAAAATCCAATTCGATGGATTACATTAGATAAAATGTCCCCAGACTGTGTCTTCCTTGCAAAGGCCTGAAAATATCTTTATTTTACATCGTGCTGTTTATATCAATTGTACTAATGCAGAGAAGGCTGAAAGATGACCACGTGAATGGCAGAGTGCCCCTAGTCCTTCTCGGGTCACACCAGGAAGGACTTACCTTGTTTCCCATCATCAGGCCCCTGGAATGGGGAGGATCTTGTTGTCGGGAAGCCTCTACTCATCATGGCCCACTGTACCGTAGAGCCGCCTCTAGATATTGGATCTACAATTTCTCTTATAAAATGAGCATTGTAGCTCCTAAAACATGACTATGTCATACTTATTCACTACCCACGCCTCCTTCCCAAGATGTATGCTTTGTATTCATTTGTCACTCCTATGACAGGAGGCATACAAAGTAAATGCTGAATAACTTGGGGAATTTTTGAGGCTACACGTTGTAGGAAGTTTTTATCATTTGTAGATACTTTTTTAAAATTTCTCAGTAAGTTTTGATTTTTATTTAATTTTTAAGTATGGTAAAAATATATATATATATATGAATCACTTTTTTGTCACTAAACTTTTTTTTCTTATTCGGGTTCTTCCTTTGGTTTCTGGTCAAGGACAATGAAATACTGAAATGTAACTGGAAGTGTGAGATTGATCTAACTTTATGCCCTCCAAAAAGCTTGAGCATGTAATTCATAAAATCGCTTATCTATGAAATGTGAGCATATTATTCATGTTCACAGATACCATAAAATTTTAGAACTAGCCAGTGTCCCAGTTCTGCAAATGAGGGAACTGATGACAAGTCAGGACGGGTAACTTGCTTAGGTCAGAACTAGAATTTCGGTGCTCTGCACTCAGAGAACAGTGATGTTTTCATATTATGGAAATACAAAGTTTAAAAAAAAAAAAAGGATTCCACTCTAGAACCTTTTCTTTTAGGGATTTTCTCAAGTGTTTTATAAACTATTTGGAAGCTGACATGATTCCAGCTAGAGAAACAAAAGGACTTAATTGCAGACTTCAAATATGTGAACTATTATTTTAAGAAAAATATTCTCCAGATGTTTCCCACCTCCTTTGAGAATGGAAAAGAGGAAATGAGCTTAAAGTTCAGCAAGAAAGATTCAGATGAGATATTAGGAAATGTCGGTCTGTGAAATGCTGCCTTGGTTACTGAGGAATGTTGTGAAAAAACCTCCTCTAGAGAACTTGAGGAATGTGACGGTTGGCCATCCATTTCCGCGGGG
This sequence comes from Rhinolophus ferrumequinum, assembly GCF_004115265.2. Classification (NCBI taxonomy): domain Eukaryota; kingdom Metazoa; phylum Chordata; class Mammalia; order Chiroptera; family Rhinolophidae; genus Rhinolophus; species Rhinolophus ferrumequinum. Next base: position 29,084,387 of record NC_046285.1, read on the forward strand.
TTAGGTGGGTGGCCCATTTCTAGAGCGGAGGGCACAACCTCGTTGACATCTAAAGTTCCGTACGTCCCAGGAGGTTATGCAGAGCTTACAGTTAGCAACTGAGATAGTTGGCTGCTCCTAATTTTAGCAAAATTCAGAATTCACCAATGAAACTGGTCAAGCTCTATTGTACACTTGTATCAGTCCTGATAGGTATAAATGGGCAGATTGACTAAAATGAATGAAAGCTTATTGAATGGCCTTGCCCACTGCCTTCATTGGACTGATTGATCAACACCTGATAGGTTTATTTCTTTGGGCTCCATCTCAACGGATTCACCTTGCCAGGGGCTTTCTGACTTCCCAAACTTGTGTCCCTGGTCCAAAAACCAAAAAGTAAGGGTTCTTGTCCAGGATCTCATATTATATAACAGAGAAATTCTTTATTTCAACTAACAAGACAGATTTGATATTTGGAGGACAAGATGGAGAAGAGTGATGATACAGTTAGATCTGTACTTCCAGAACAATATATTGGATGACAGCTCATATGTCGGATGAGAACTCCGAAAAGTACAAAAGTAATCAAATAAGAATTTTAAACTTCTAACTTGCAATGTAAATTTCAGTGATATAATTAATTATATCAATACAGGATGGGGAGCTATCATTTGAAAGAGTTTAATGTCTAAAAAAAATGTCCTACTAAGTGGGTATAAGAGTAACGATATAATATATTTGAAGTACGTTCATTGCGCTGGTAAAAAGTAAATGCTCAGGACCTTAGCTAATCTCATTATAACTTTGAAGTTTACTGCCCTTCCTCCCCACCCACCCTCTGGTTCTGGTTTTCTCATATACAGTCACTAACTTTGCCCAATGCCAATCAGGAATCCTTCTACTGGCTACCCCAAAAAAATCCCTTCCCACAAAAGGATTAGGGTTTTTGAAGGTTTCTCCAGAAGATTAGGGTTTATTCATCTCTGAGGCGATAAAGGAGGGAATTTATAATACATACAATAAATATAAAAAGGCCATCTGAGTGGATTTTTCCTTTCTTGACTATTCCTGCACTAGAAATTTTTTCTCCATCTCTCCCCTATGCAGCAATCAACTCTGCTCACACTTAATCTCCTCCAGAAACCCCTAGAAAGCCAAATTTCTCTACACTCTATTACTTCGAGTTGCTTCTATCGTCCTTTAAAACCTCGGTGCCAGCCCATCCAAGCACAGATGCTCAGTTGCTACAGTGAAATGGGTTTCAAAGCACATCATCTCAACAAGTGTTAACCATCTACCTCCCCCGGCTCCTGCTTTGTTGTCCTGCATATCATTCAACACATTGTATATTTACCTTTTTGTTTAGGATATCCTTGTTGTGCCCCATCAAAGCATAAGTCTCAGAGTGTTAAAAGTACAATTCTCATTCATAAGTGAGCACGTCAAAGTTTTGTGTAACATGATGACTAAGTTGATTTGAAATAACAATATTTACAATCTGAGTTTTTGTTGTTGCTGTTATTTTTTTTTTTAATTATTGGGGCAGGGGAACAGGACTTTATTGGGGAACAGTGTGTACTTCCAGGACTTTTTTCCAAGTCAAGTTGTTGTCCTTTCGATCTTAGTTGTGGAGGGTGCCATTCAGCTTCAAGTTGTTGTCCTTTCAGTCTTAGTTGTGGAGGGCGCAGCTCAGCTCCAGGTCCAGTTGCCGTTTCTAGTTGCAGGGGCGCAGCCCACCATCCCTTCCGGGAGTCAAACCGGCAACCTTGTGGTTGACAGGACGCGTTCCAACCAACTGAGCCATCCGGGAGCTCAGCGGCAGCTCAGCTCAAGGTGCCGTGTTCAAGCTTAGTAGCAGGGGGTGCTGCCCACCATCCCTTGCGGGACTCAAGGAACTTTAACTGACAACCTTGTGGTTGAGAGCCCGCTGGCCCATGTGGGAATCGAACTGGCAGCCTTCGGAGTTAGGAGCATGGAGCTCTAACCGCCTGAGTCACCGGGAGGGCCCTTGTTGTTATTGTTGTTATAATAAACTGATAAAAAAGAATGCCGAGACAATGTTAAGTTAAATATACAACTGTTTAATATTCCAAAGGGCAATGAAACCATAACCTCAGGGGGGTTAACATAGTTTAGAGTAGTTAATATCTGTAATGCTAATCAATTATGCCACAAAGTTACCTATCCCACATTAGAAGATGCCTGAAGGTAAGCTTATTTGCAAGATAATGAAAGGTCACGTGACCATCCATCCTTTTCCTTAGCCAATTTTGGCATACATATCTTAATGCCCCCTTCCCGACCCCCCACTAAATGGGAACTACATGTGCACAGCCATCTATGAATCAAAAATAATGAGACTCTCCTACAAGCTGCTCACATAATGAAAATAGCAACAAAATTTGTACAACCAGGTAACGGGTTGCCTTATGAATGTTTCTGTCATTATTAATATCCAAGTAGGAAATACGAAGGCTTTCTTCAGCAACTGTTATAGGCAGAATTCTAAATGGGAGTGAGGCTGAATTCGATATTTTCTAAAGCCCCTATCAACAGTAAGAGTTTTGACTGTGAGGATCCATCAGTAAACACGGAGAAAATCATACATTTCCTTGTCCCAAGGAAGCTTAACCATGTTGAGTTTTAATGGACAAAAACAACAGGAAAAAAAATAAGGCTGACAGGAATTACATGTAACTTTATGTTAAAGTTTCAGGACTAGGAGAATAGTGGTGGTTGAGAAAGTGGGGAAGACTTTACAGAAAAGGTAAGAATTGAGTTGGTCTAGGTCTAGGTGTTTGGGCGGAGTTGTGTCCCCCCAAAAGTCATATGTTCAAGTGCCAACTCCCAGTACCTCTGAATGCGACTGTAGGTGGAGAAGGGTCTTTAGAGAAAATTAAGTGAAAATGAGGTCACTAGGGTGGGCCCTAATCCAATATGACTGGTGTCCTTCTAAGAAGAGATTAGGAAACACCATGCAAAGATACAGGGAGAAGATGCCCACCCACAAGCCAAAGAAAGAGGCCTCGAAAGAAACGCACCCTACCTTGATCTCAGACTTCTAGACTCCACAATTGTGTGAAAAGAAATTTCTATTGTTTAAACCACCCAGTCTGAAGTACTTTGTTATGGCGGCCCTAGTGAACTAATACAGGAGGTTTGAAATGTGGAGCGGGCTAGAAGAAGAAGGAGGAAAAGGAGGAGGAGTAGAAGAATCCCTCAGAAAAAAAGAATACAATCAATAAAGAGGTCAAAACGAGAGTAGACATACTCATAGATGAGGAATAACGTTTTGAAACAGGGGTTTACATCAGGGAAGGATAGCTGCAACTTCTATTCTAATAAATAAGACTCTTTCCTCTTTCCAGTATTGTGTCTTAAGAAGGATCAAAAAACCTTTCAACCCACACATCTCCATCCAAAATTTACTTCCTCAGAGATGTCTTTCCCCACCATCCATTCCAAAACAGTGTCTTCTACACCAAGTCATTCTCCAGTCCTTTTACTGTGCTTTGTTTTCTTCACAGCACTCAAATATGAAACGATAAAATTTATTTTTAACTTGTTTATTCCTTGTCTTCCCACACTAGAATGTGGGTTCAATAAGATCAGGGACCTCATCTCTTTAACTTACCACTCTATCTCCAATACCCAGAACAATTCCTAAATATAAATATCTCTACAAATAAAATATAAACAGCTTTGAATGAATTGCCCTGAGAAATGTAAATGAGGAGAAAATGCTCTTTGAGAGGCGTGGAAAAGCCAAGAAGACAATTCTGGGGAATACTGGAGAAGTAGGATTCTGCCGGACTTGCCCTCGCTTCAGGCGTGGTAAATCTGAGGCCTTGAGAAACTACAAACCCTGTGCAGGGGGCGGTCGGAGGGAGGCACAGGGGAAGACGTCCAAGAGCAAAGCAGACAGGCTTGTCCACACCACACACAACATGGACACACATTCACACACACACACACACACACACACACACACACACACGCTGTGTCAGCCCCGTGTGAATGGGAAAGTTGGATTTAGGGCAAGAACTGAAATTTTAAATACTTAAGCATTCTTTTGGACAGCAAGCTAAAATTTCATGAGGATAAATGTACAAATCAAATGTTGAGGAGTGTCTACAATAATATATATCACATTATTCTGTTACATACATTACAGGTCACATGAGGAAACTGAAACTCTCTGCAGTCCTGCCCAAATATAGGGAACCATTTAGGGCTGTTCAAAATGATTAGGATTGGCAAGTCTGACACCAGAATGAGTAACTGCCTTGGTTCTGCTGTTCTTTTTCTTTCCTTTTTTTTTTTTTTTTTTTGCCATTTTTAACATGTACATTTTAATGGCCATTGTTGTTTTATTCGTATTAGGTTTATCATTACTGCATTTAACCTCACATTTACTTTGGCTAGTATCCTTCTTTGAAAATCTTTGACATTTCAGTTGGTTTTGATTTGTCTTTTTGGACCCACTCCATAAACAATAACTTAAATTTGAATAGTGCTTTTCAGCTCACAAAGAATTCATATTATCACTTGTGCCATTGAGCAGCCCTGTGGGAGAGGCAGAGATTATAATTTCTATTTCATAGGTAAGGAAACTGAGGCTTAACAAAGATAAGGGACTTGCCCAAGGTCACAGACATGGAGAGTCACAGAGCTACATCTCAAGTCCAGGTCTTTTGGCTGCTACGATGCTTTTCCCATATGACATGACACCCATCACTAAGCCAGCTTGGCTGGCAAAAAGCCAGTGTCCACACACATTATATATGTTTATGTTTAGGTATACTCAAACACACATTATCAAATAGAAATTTTAAAAAATCAAATAGAACTCAAAAGATTATTTTGTTCTGCATCCTAAAAAAAATAAAAATAAAAAAATAAAATAAAACAAGGCAAGAAAACCCACTTCTACCATTTCTTCCCAGCAGGAATTCTGAGGCTCCTTCTTCCGCCAGGTGTTTGTATAGTGTTACACAAATCTGATGTTCTTTTGAGTGATTCGGGGAGAACCACCACACCACTTTGACCACCAAAATTATCCTCAGGGACAAGAGGGAAATTATTAAGGATAAGTCAAGCGGTAAATTCTAACCAGGGCTCCTATATAAATATTCAAGTTAAATCTGAACAAAGTTTACTTAAATAAAAAGTCAGAGAAATAGCAGATGGCAGACCGTAGGAGGTGGTTTTGGGGAGAGAAAGGCCAAGCCTGCAAGAGGAAATAATTGTAGTAAAGCACGATCCCACTGGGCCTTTGGTATGCAACTGGGGTTCTTCCAGGCATTTTGCCTCTTTCCAGTTTTCCAGTGTTTCATTAGATTGTCCTGGTTTAAAGATTACTAAGTATAACCTAACACATCCACTAAATTGATGGCAGGGTAAAGGGCCAAGCATGCTAGCTTATTATTAAAGACATCACCACCAGTTTAGGGTTTGATAATTAAATTAATTTGCCCCCAAAGGTAGAATTAAGTCCCAGCTTAGACATTACCAGGTATTACCATGTATTTCTGGTACGGATTAACATTTTCAGCTCTCTAGTAACTGCCTGAGACCCTGAATGCTACAGCCAGACGGCACTTTAGGGAACAACCGAGTCTTATTTTTTAAAAATTAAGGAGTTGTAGGAATCTGTTCAGATACACAGAACTGAGATGAGAAATAAGGTCTGAAGCTGTGGTCTTCTGAGTGAAAAAAGTAAGGAATAGCAATGTGTATAGTATCCTATAATTTGTGTTCTAAAGGGGTGTATATTGCATGTTCATATTCATGGAATATCTCTGGAAACGTGGGGGAAATGGGGAAGTTGTTTATGCAAAGGAAAGGGATTTTAGATACTGGAGAACAGAAGTGGAAGGGAAATTAACTTTTTTCTGGATATTCTTTGCTATTCATTAATGGTTTACAAATATGTCCCTCCTACTAAAAGAGTATAAACTCCTTGAGGGCAGGGCCCATCGAATATATCATATTCATTTTTGTAATCCCTATGTGGGTCTAGCATTGTTTCTGGTAAGTATTAAACAAATTATAATTAAATACTTACAGCAGATGTTCTTTTTTCACCTGAAATAAATTAGACTATTATTGAGTATAATTCAGTATTAATTTTGTGGCTTTATCCAAATGGTTTATAACAATTAATCATTCTTAGAAGGACAGAAAACAACAGCTTTCTATCTTCTGCCATTTTACCAGCACATAAATTATTTAGAGTACATTTGAAATAAACAGTTCTTAAGACTATCCTGATTTATGAAATGGAGAAAGTTTTATAAATCATTTTGCTGACAGATGTTTCTTTGTTTTTTTCCCCTAAAGGGGAAAAATGATTAGTTAGTATATTTAGAAAAATTGTAAAGCAGTGAATTTTGTGGTAGGGATTCTTTAATTAAATACTTTTTAGGTGCTTTTTATTAAATAATTCTTCTGTAGCCTATTCACTCTCTTTGGCATTCCTCTTGAATAAGATATTGCAAAGTCAATGCACATTTTCTAGGAAGTGGAAAACTATGCTCCAGAATTAAGTAAAGCAGAAGCAAAGAAAACAAGCTCTCAGGAGAATGGAAATTAAATTATATATAGACAGAAGTTTATTTAATTAAGTTTTCCAGAAGATACATTAAAAATTGTGGAAACTTCTCTGTCTCTCTCTCTCTCTCTCTCTCTCTCTCTCTCTCTCTCTCTCTCTCTCTCTCTCTCTCTCTTTCTCTCACACACACACACACACACACACACACACACACACACACACACACACAGCTCTCTCCAGCATTATGATGACACTCCACTTAGGCTTCAGATTTTCACTAAGTCCCTGACTGCGGTGAGAGCAAAGTATCTGATGTTAGCACTAGGGATGAGTTACTGAACAGACTTCAGTGTGTACCACACTTGCCTGCCCTCTAGTGGTCATTTGCAAACACTGCAGTACTTTTGGGTACCCTGGGCTTTTGGGTCTTCAGTCCTGGGCATTTCCAGAGCTCTTTTCAAGCTAGTTTTTATAAACGGGTACCTAAGTCCCATTTATATTTATTCTGTTAACTGCTAATTTGCAAAGGGTGCTATTAAATGTCTTAGAAACAGTTTATTCTTATGAGTAGTGAAACATCTCTATCTTACGTATGCAACTAGTTCGCTCTGTAAACTCCTTTCTTTCATAATAGTACAAAGATAAACTGTAATGGACTCCAGAACCAATTAGCCAAATTCTAAGTGAATTTGTAGTATCCCTGTATGTGCATAATTATGATAGTGATTTTTATAATGACATTTTGGGATTGTCACATTTGAAGAAACTTCTTTACAATTCAGACTTCTGCAGTTTTTGTTTTTTGCTCTTTAACATTTATATTTATTTGCGACCACACCAAGGCAGCCAAAGGGCATCTAGCTGATGAAAAATCTCAGCCTCTGGCATAAAGTCTATAAATTATCAACTGTTTCCATTTAGAGTAGAATTTTGGCACTTACTAATAAAAGCCTCACTTGCCACCACGTTTGTCTCTTTTTGGAGAATCTATTCTAACTGTTAGGATTAATTTTAGTGCGAATATGTGACACCCAAAATAACAGTGGTTTAAAGAAGGTAGACCATTATTTCTCTCTTGCACAAATTCCAAACTTAAGGATCAATATGGTGTCTCCATGTTCAAGCAGGGTTGCAGTTTCTCTAGCTTGTTGCTCTACCACCATCAGTGCACAACTTACACCTCAGGGTCCAAGGTGTCTGGTCTGTTTCCAGGCAACATATCCACATCCAGCTGGCAGGAAGGACGAAGCGCAAAAACATGTCCACTTCTCTTTAGGATCCTTCTTGGAAGTTGCACCCATTCCAACTACATCCAATTGGCCCGAACTTTGTCACATGCCACAGCTGGCTGAACTGTTTTTGCTCTAGGCTACTCGGTTCCAGCTGAAAACCAGGGGTCGCACTTCTATGGAAGACGGCAGAATTGGTATTTAGGGACAAGTAGCACGCTCTCCTATAACCTATAGGAACACCAACTGCCTTCATTCCACAAATCCTGTTCTCCTCTGTTTTTCCGTTTGATTTTCCTTTGTTTTCTATTGAAAGGTAACATCTTCCTTTTCATTTGTCTTCCACTTAGATGACGTTCTGATAGTAAAGACTGTGTCTTCTTCTTTTTTTTGTCTGTTTTTCCATCTCTAAATATACTCCAAGCACTTGGCCTGCAGGTTTCAACATGTTGGTGCGTTCCTTCCTTCCACAGGTGATGGCTGTGCCACCTGCCCCACTGCAGCTGCTGGGAGTTCTACTCACCATTTCCCTGGGCTCCGTCAGGCTCATTCAGGCTGGTGCCTACTATGGGATCAAGCCGCTGCCACAAATTCCTCCTCAGATCCCACCGCAAATTCCGCAATACCAGCCCCTGGGCCAACAAATACCTCACATACCTTTGAGCAAAGATGGCCTTACCATGGGCAAGGAGCTGCCGCACATGCAGTATGGCAAAGAGTACCCACATCTACCCCAATATATGAAGGAAATGCAGCCCGTGCCAAGAATGGGCAAGGAAGCAGCACCCAAGAAAGGCAAAGGTAACATCGCGCTCCTGGGCTGTTACTGAACAGCGGCCTTCCAAAACCTTAACCTGCGATCCGGGGGTTGGGGAGCTCAGTTTTAGAATTTTTTTATTTTAGAATGCATTCCTACCATTTATTAAATACCTGCTGCATTCTAAACTCTACCCTTGAAAATGTCAAGTCTTAAAGAAAGATACAAAATTACTATTTTATGTTGTGCTTTACTGTTTTAACAGCATCGAATGACAAAATATATATATATATATATATATTTAATAACAAATAGTTTTATTTCTTTTTCATTACTTATTTATTCAAATATCTGGCAATTATTTAATGAGCATCTATTTTTGCGTCAGGCTCTGGGCCAGATGCTGGGGGACAAAGCAGTAAAAAACAAAAGAAAGGTGACCATCAGTGTCCTGAATTAGGAGAACAATGTTGTAAGGATGTGTTATGTTTAAAAAGTACTCACATACAAGCATTTTGTGAACAAGGTGCTAGATAAATGCAAGTGTTTTTAAGACTGCTCTAATTAAATTACTACACATGTCAATCAATAAATTGACAAAAGGAGACTGAGGAGTATAGACTGCATCTAGAGATCATACCTGAAAAATCTCTTCCAATACTTTTTAGGCATATTTATTAGTTATTCAACACCTGCAAAATGTTTATCGCTGTGAGCAACACTTTCTTATAAATTCAGTTGGTTTATTTGGAGTTCTAGGAAACCTAGCATTTGCAGGAAAGGTACTGCATCAAAGTAGTGATTCCCTTTGAGGAAGTGGAGGCCATTTCTCTGGTTCCTGCGAAAGCAGGAAACTCCACTTCTGGAGAACTACTGGATTTGGCGCTAAGAGGCCTACATGCCTCGAGGCCAGAAATAAGGGAGACCTAGTCATTTAACTCCTCTGAAACTACTTTTCCTCATCTGTAAAGTAAGATTGTTGAGAGGATCGATGACATAAGGTAAGTAAATGTGCTAAGTAAACACTATAAGACACCACAAGAATTCTGAGTTGCCAACACTGGTCTCACAACAAACCCTAAGTAAGAACAGAGTAAATTCCAGGCAATATGCTAGACACTGGGGATGCTGATGAATAAGACATGACCCTGCCCCAGACGCTCCCGTGATATATTAGCTACACAATCCACTGCTTAGAAATAACATGCCTTGATAGTACTCTCATAATAACTATTGGCATAAAAGAAGTATTACCAATTTTCTTCTCTTTAGGAACTGATAGTCCACTAAGGGAACTATCTCAGCCATTTGTTTTCCTTCCTTGAATGGCCTGCCTGGCTTTTGGCATTTCCTGTACTTATTGTGATGAGTACCAGATTTCACTCAGGGAATTTGGGAAGAATAGGAGTTCAATGGTTCTATTTTGTTTCCTGACAGTAGCTCAGTGAAAAATACAACGGTCAGGATTAAGATGTCACCATTGGTTACAATAAGACTTTGGGACCATAAATTTCATTTCTTTATGTTATCCATTACTCCCAGTAGCATGGGAGATCCACAGTTTTGTTTCTCTGCAAGGTGTAACATAATCATTTATATTAATATACACTTGTATTTCGATAACAATTCGAGAAAGCATAACACCTTTCATATCCATGATCTAATCTTATAGTGTGGATATATTATTCTTGCTGTACAGATAGGCAAGCAGAGATGCTAACAGCTTAAGTGACCCAATCAAGATCTCATTTCCAGGCCAGTAGCTTCCTGCTCCTAATCCCAGTTCTACTCCATATCCACACTGCTTGTCATTCTAAAATCCTAAAATAGCGTATTCACTTCTGTTTAAAAACCAAATTTGCAAATGAGAAAAAACACATTAAAGAATGAATATCTGAGGCTTAGTAAATCCTGCAGCACATAAAGAAATTAAGCAAGTCTATCTGACTCTAGAGGACAGATATGGAAGGTGTTATTAAATCACAAACAAAATCAAATGCTCCAGTTCTTCCCCAAGTCCACATGATGGCTTTCATCATCCACATCATACTGCATTTTCACAAGAGGAAATGTTTTTGCCATATATTATTACATTAAAAAATCAAGGACAAGGAGATCCAAGATGGCAGAGTAGATAAACACTGTGCCTGCAACCTTCCATGAACACATTAAAATTGCAGCTAAAATTATAGAACAATCAACCTGGAGAACCACCTGAAGTCTAGTCAAACAAGGTCCTATAACTAAAAATATAAAGAAGAAGCTATGCCAAGAATGGTAGGAGGGGTAGAGACACAGAACAGAACCCAAACCTTCCTGCTTGGGTTGAAAATCCAAGTTGAAAATCAGGAGGGATATCTCGGCTACGGAGGTTACCCCCCAAAGGAGTCAGGGACTCCAGCCCTCCACACCAGGCTGCCCAGCTCGGAATACTGGTACTGGTAAGAGGAGCCCCCCAAAACAATCTGGCTGTGAAAAAACGGTAGGCATTCCAACCATTTGGGTGGGATGACAGAAAGCTGCGGGAAACCCAGACGTCCTTTTAAAGGGCCCACGCACAGACTCACTGTCTCCCAGGCACTCACCTTGGACTCCAGCAGAAGGACAGTGATTCAAGGGGCCTCAGAGACATACGGGGGGCAAACTGAGGTGTGTGGTTCCAGGTGGAGGACTGGAGGACAGTCAGCCTTTTGTTGATGAGGAGGTCCTTCTATGCAGCCGGCAGAGAGACACCATCTTTCCTATGTTGAGCCCGCCCACACAGGCCAAATCTGAATCTGAATGGCCTGGGGAGCTCTGCAGCTCCACCCAGTTGATTCAGCTGGGACCCTGCCCCACCCAACTCCTAGACCACGGGAGGCACTTTCTCCACAAGCAGCCAGCTCACCCTCATTCTACTCTGTCTTGGGAAACTATAGGAATCCAAAGCCCCAGGCAGGCAGTGACTCGCCTCACTGTGTTTTGAGACTTTTGCCATGTCACTCCAGGCTCAGCACTGGCACCAAACCACAGTCTACATTAACCTGGTGACCACAACTCTTCCCACTCTAGTGACTCCCTGAGACCCACCCAACTTGTGTACTGCATGAGGCTTTATTAGTAGTTCAACCGAAAGAGATGGGGCCGGTAGCAGCAGGCCTCTGGGTGTGCTGGCTTTATGTGGAGTTACCCTAGTCCTGGTATTGGTGGTGGCCATCCTCAGTTCGCAGCATGGCCTCTCCCAAGCACCTCCAGGTTTACCACAGGCAGCAAACAACTGCAGATCACTTTGTAGCTCCAACCTGGCCAGTCACAGGCAGTGGCTGACTCAGGCCTGCACCAGAGATCCTCCCGACAGGCCAGAACAAATATACTTGAAGGTTGGCTTCGGACCATAGCAGAGCACCCCAATTAGCCCCACAAGCTGCCATGGGCTGCTGAGTGCTGCCGTCTGCTACTGTGTGCCACCGTGAGTGGCCAGCAGCCATCATGAGTGGCTGGCAGCCAGCGAGAGCTGCTGTGAGCAGCCGACTGGCGACTGACTGCCTCAGCCGGAGGGAAGCACAAGGCTCATAACACCAATATGGGCCAGCGAGCTGTGTCCTACACAACTAGACTGAGAAACAACGGCTTGAACCGGAGTTGTCGGGGGGAGGCGGAAGAAAGGGGGGGAAAAAAGAATGCACTAGAAGGAATCACTGCAGACTAAATGAAGCAGAGGATTGAATCAGTGATTTGCAAGATAAGGTAGCAGAAAACACCCAATCAGAACAGCAAAAAGAGAAAAGTATCGGGGTGGCAGGTTAGCTCAGTTGGCTAGAGCATGGTGCTAGTAACACCAAAGTTGCTGGTTTGATCCCCGCATGGGCCACTGTGAGCTGCACCCTCCTTAAAAAGAAAAAAAAATGATAATAGTTTAAGAGACAACATCAAGTGCAACAAAATAGTTGCTGGGACAACATCAAGTGTAACAACATTCACATCGTAGGGTTACCAGAAAGAGTAGAGAGAAAGCAAGAGATTGAGAACCTAGTTAAAGAAACAGTGACTGAAAACTTTCCTAACCTGGTGAAGGGGAATAGACATACAGGTCCAGGAAGTGCAGAAAGTCCCAAACAAGATGAACCCAGACAGGCCCACACCTAGGTATTATACATTATAATTAGAATGGCAAAGGTTAAACACAAAGAGAATCCTAAAACCAGCAAGAGAAAGGCAACTAGTAACTTCTAAGGGAGCTCCCATAAGATTGTCAGCTGATTTCTCAACAGAAACTTTGCAGGCCAGAAGGGATTGGCACAAAATGTTCAATGTGATGAAAAGCAAGGACCTACAACCAAGACTACTGTACCCAACAAGACTGTCATTTAAAATCAAAGAACAGATAAAGAGCTTCCTAGACAAGAAAAAGCTAAAGAAGTTCATCACCACCAAACTGGTATTGCAAGGAATGTTAGAAGGTCTTCTTTAAAATGGAAAAAAAAATCAAAATTATGAATAATAAAATGGCAAAAGCTACATATCTATCAACAATTCCTTTCAATGTAAATGGATTAAATGCTCCAACCAAAAGACATAGGAGGGCTAAATGGATTAAAAAAAAAATACCCTCACATATGCTGCCTACAAGAGACTCACTTCATATTGAAAGAAGACACACACAGACAGAAAGTAAAGGGATGGGAAAAAATATTTCATGAAAATGGAAATGAAAAACACACAAAAAAGCTGGGATATCAATACTTATACATTTAAAACAAAGGCTATAAGAAGAACTAACTAAGGACCCAGTAATCCCACTTCAGGGTATTTATTTGAGGAAACCCAAAACACTACTTTGAGGTGACGTATGCATCCATATGTCCACTGCAGCATTATTTACAATGGCCAATATGTGGAGACAACCTGGGTGTCCATCAATGGAAGAATGGATAGAGGAGGTAGTACATATATACAATGGAACATTGCTTGGCCATGGAAGGGGATGGGTTATTGCCATCTGCAGCAGCATGGATGGACCTGGGGGGGTATTGTGCTGAGTAGAGTACGTCAGAGAAAGACAGATGCAATGTGATTTCATTTATATGTGGAAACTAAGAACAAAATTAACAAACAAACTCGTAGATACAGAAAACATTTTGATGGTTGCGAGATGGAAGGGGGTTTGGGGGTATAAGTGCAAGAAGGGGAAGGGATTAAGGTGTACAAATAGTTGTTACATGATAGTTATGGGGATGTAGGGTATAGCATAAGGGATACAATCAATTAATATTGTAATAACTACATATGGTATCAGATAGGTACCAGATTTGATAGGGTGATAGATGGGAGGGAGATGGGGTGGGGTGAAAAAGGTGACAGGATTAAAAAGTACAAATTGGTAGTTAAAAAATAGTCATGGGGATGTAAAACAAAGCATAGGGAATATAGTCAGTGATATGATAATAACTATGTATAGTTCCACGTGGATACTAACTAGTCAGGGGGATCACTTCTTCAATTATATAAATGTCTAATTACTATGCTGTACACCTGAAATGAATACAAAATAATATTGAATGTCAATTGTAATTGATGAATTTAAAAAGGGGGAGAAAGGCGAAGGGGAATAAGAGATCAAAATGTCCAGATATAAAACAAATAAGTCATAGGGTGTATTGTATAGCAAGGGGAATAGATTCAATAATATTGTGATAGCATAGTCACAGTGTCAGATGGTTGCTGGACTTATCATGGCATATAAATGTTGAATAACTGTGGTGTATCCCTGAAACAATATAGTATGTTACTATACATACTATAGTATGTGAGCTATATTTTTAATAAAAAAATCTTAAAAATAAATAAAAGATTTCAGGAAAGTAATTTAGATAAAATATAAAGAGAACAGCTGAAGGAAACAAATTGCCTTAAGGGGATGTTTTCATACTGTGGTATTTAACTTTTAACCTACTCTAAATGTAGGATAGCCTTCCTAAAGATGGGGACAGCATTTCCCAAAATATTTTCTGAAAATTCCAGTTAAAGATCTTCAATCTTTAAATTTTAAGGGTTTTCTATATTTAGTTCATATAACTGAAATATGTAAACAAATGAGTAGATATTAAGACATATAAATTCTGTTACATTAAATAGAAATTACAATCCATAAAAAAATCAAGGAAATGGAAAAATACAGTGGAAAAAATATATCAAGAAGTAGTAAAAAAAAAAAATAGAAAAAATAAAAATGGAGAATGACTCCAACATTGTTTAAAATACATACACACACATACCTAGAACACATGAGATGGAAATATATGTAAAGGTCAAGTGATTACCTTTGAGTAGTGGGCCTATAGGCAACTTTGATTTTTCTTTACCCTTCTTCAAATTTTCTGTAGTGAACACACCATAATATCTCCAAGTTTTATACTTGGGAAAATGTTTCTTTATTACTTTTAAGGTTTTTTACTTAACCAGTGCTGATAAAAGTAGCAGCAGATATCAATTCTCAAAACACTATCTCAAATATGTCAAAGAAATTATTAGCCTAATTATCCTTTAAGTATTGATAACGTACAGTCCTGGAAGATGAACACATTATTCCTAGCTGTTCCTCTCAATGAGTAATAGGTAAATGTGCCAGAACTAAATAATCATTGTCATGACTTCCTTGAAGGGAAGGATAATCAATATTAATTGCTCTTTTTCCCTCCCTCTCTCTATCTTTCTCTCTCTCTCTCTCTCTCTCTCTCTCTCTCTCTCTCTCTCTCTCTCTCTCTCTCTCTCTCTCTCTCCTCTTTCCCAGTAGAAGTACCATTAGCCAGTTTACGAGGGGAGCAAGGTCCCCGTGGGGAGCCTGGCCCAAGAGGACCACCTGGGCCCCCTGGTTTACCAGGTCATGGGATACCTGGAGTCAAAGGAAAACCAGGGCCACAGGGATATCCCGGAATTGGAAAGCCAGGTATGCCTGGAATGCCAGGAAAGCCAGGAGCCATGGGAATGCCTGGGGCAAAAGGGGAAATTGGACCCAAAGGGGAAATTGGGCCCATGGGGATCCCAGGACCACAAGGACCTCCCGGGCCTCACGGACTTCCTGGCATTGGGAAACCAGGTGGACCAGGGTTACCAGGGCAACCAGGTGCAAAAGGTGAGCGAGGACTCAAAGGACCACCAGGACCTCCAGGCCTTCAGGGTCCTAAAGGAGAGAAGGGCTTCGGGATGCCAGGTCTTCCAGGCCTGAAGGGTCCACCAGGGATGCATGGCCCTCCTGGCCCTGTCGGACTTCCAGGAGTGGGCAAACCAGGAGTGACAGGCTTCCCTGGGCCCCAGGGTCCCCTGGGAAAGCCAGGTCCTCCAGGTGAACCTGGGCCACAAGGCCCTATTGGGATACCAGGGGTTCAAGGACCTCCTGGGATACCTGGAGTTGGAAAACCAGGTCAGGATGGAATCCCTGGCCAGCCAGGGTTTCCAGGTGGCAAAGGGGAACAAGGGCTGCCCGGGCTGCCAGGACCCCCGGGCCTTCCAGGGATCGGAAAACCAGGCTTCCCAGGACCCAAAGGTGACAGGGGCGTAGGGGGTGTTCCTGGGGTTCTGGGACCAAGAGGGGAGAAAGGACCAGTAGGTGCCCCTGGATTGGGGGGACCCCCAGGAGAGCCAGGCCTGCCTGGAATCCCAGGTCCTATGGGCCCTCCCGGTGCTATTGGTTTTCCTGGACCTAAAGGAGAAGGTGGGGTTGTGGGGCCACAGGGGCCACCAGGTCCCAAGGGTGAGCCAGGGCTTCAAGGCTTCCCAGGAAAGCCAGGTTTCCTTGGTGAAGTAGGGCCACCTGGCATAAGGGGTTTGCCAGGTCCCATAGGGCCCAAGGGGGAAGCTGGGCACAAAGGTTTGCCAGGGCTCCCCGGTGCTCCAGGGCTGCTTGGACCAAAGGGAGAGCCAGGAATCCCAGGGGATCAGGGTTTGCAGGGCCCCCCAGGCATCCCAGGTATTGCAGGCCCTAGTGGCCCCATTGGACCACCTGGAATTCCAGGTCCCAAAGGAGAACCGGGCCTCCCAGGACCCCCTGGGTTCCCTGGAGTAGGAAAGCCTGGAGTAGCAGGACTTCATGGCCCCCCAGGGAAGCCTGGTGCCCTGGGTCCTCAAGGCCAGCCTGGCCTTCCAGGGCCCCCAGGCCCTCCGGGGCCCCCAGGTCCCCCAGCTGCCATGCCCCCGACACCACCTCCCCATGGAGAGTATCTACCAGATATGGGGCTGGGGATTGATGGAGTGAAACCCCCACATGCCTATGGGGCTAAGAAAGGCAAGCACGGAGGGCCAGCCTACGAAATGCCTGCATTTACCGCTGAGCTGACTGCACCTTTCCCACCCGTGGGGGCTCCAGTGAAGTTTGACAAACTGCTCTATAACGGCAGACAGAACTACAACCCGCAGACCGGCATCTTCACCTGCGAGGTCCCGGGCGTCTACTACTTTGCATACCACGTTCACTGCAAGGGGGGCAACGTGTGGGTTGCTCTGTTCAAGAACAACGAGCCCATGATGTACACGTACGACGAGTACAAAAAGGGCTTCCTGGACCAGGCTTCGGGGAGTGCGGTGCTGCTGCTCAGGCCCGGAGACCGCGTGTTCCTTCAGATGCCCTCAGAACAGGCCGCGGGACTGTACGCCGGGCAATATGTCCATTCCTCCTTTTCAGGATATTTATTGTATCCCATGTAAAAAAGAAAACAAAAAGAGAGAGATTTAATAGAAGAAAATGATGCACCGAGAAATCCGAATGAAAAACATAATTGCTTCAAAACATTTATATAGTTGGAAAGTTTATATTTAAGTGAGAATTTGAACCATCATGTACAAATAAAAACTAGGATGCATGTTGTATGCTCTGCACAGCAGCTTGTAATTGAAAATGATGGGACAGATTTATGTATCAAGTACTGACACTTGTGTTGTACCCACTGGAATCATATTAGCTGTTGTATGTTATGTGCTTCCATGATAACCTGCTTATTCAGATCAGTCAAAATATTTCAGTATGAAAGATCTCAGCTAATGAAAGTCACTCACTCATATTGTCTACTTTAAAATATTTATAAATGTGGCTTAAAGAAATGTCAATGATAACAATTACATACCGTATTTACTTGCATAATTTCCTGTGTTTGTGCAGATATTTTGCCATGGAATATGGGGGAGGAGTTCTACAGTGTTACTGCCTCGGTGGGTGGAGGACAGGGGTCCATGGTAGGATTTAATGGAAGGGCTATTTCTCTCCTGTGTCTTTTAACAACAGGAGTCCTACTCAGCACTGTGGATCTAGTGTCTCTAGAAGAACAAGTGAACCAATTTTGACCGTTGTGTATTTACTCAGTGCTTCCTCTGTGCCTCGCACTGGGTGAGACAGACACCTTTGTGGGAATTAAGGCAACGCCCCACAAGGGGCTAACAAACCAGCTGGGAGACATGAGCAGTAATTAACTCATTTATTCCTCAAGGGTTCTTTTTGTTTGTTTTCTGATTTTTTTCCCCCTTCTCTCTGTGTAATTTCCATTACGGTCCAACTAACATAAACACCTGGAAGTCATAAGAAAAAAAATAATGCTCTCTTCCCATGACTTTCCAGTTTTGTGGAATTTTCATTATCAATAGCAGTTATTCTGTTTACATGCATATGAAAATCCCCTCCTTTGCCTACACACACAAATGACTACAATGAGGTTTCATCCCTGCAGGGGACATCAATATTTTTTAGTAACTGTTGAATTTCAAAGAAATTTCCCTGTGGAGTGTACATGCAAATTGGTATGTGGTCTGAGGTTCCAAAGTCACTTTCCAAAATCCAATCCATCTTTTATTTGGGAGTGTAAAAGAATTACACAGGAAAATAATTTTTTGGAAAAAATAATTTCTGAAGTTTTGAATTTAAAAATGAATGTACTACTTCCTGGGGTAGGTACTAAAATTGAAGGAAAAGAACTGTTTCTTTAGAAGCAACCGGTGGAAGGGCTACCTGCAATGTCAAAGGGCAACGATAGCCCATGCTTTTCATGTCACCCCACACTCAAAGAGTCAATACAAGTTTACAGAGAAAAATAAATATTTTTCCAAGTTTTCACTTAGGTACATACTAACTGCTTTGGGCATTCAAATCTGGTCTCAAAACACAGCCAAAGCACTTCAAGTCAGCTATGAGTCTACTGCTGACACTATAAGCCACTGGGGAAAATAATGTGGGGTTATGGTGGTGAAATCTTGTGTCTTTTCCACAAAATGAAGAGTGAGGAGTTGAGGGGATAGTTCCAGATGGGAAATTACACAAATAAATACGGTATATGGAAATGTGTCTATGTCAAATCTGAACCCTTTTAACAATCACGAAAATTCTCTTCAATCTAATATGTCTGTTCCCTTATGTGATACACGAGCACCATTTCTTCTCAATTTCTTAAAAACAGAAATGAGTTAATTACCACAGCATTTCTTATTCACTGCTAATTATATGACAAAATTTTCCCATTAGAAAATGTCCCACCCAGCTTTCAGTTTCCAGGCAGACGGCATTAATGTTGCCCAATATCCTTTGGGTTGGTCTTTGAGGATACTGGTTTTGGGCTGATGATAATGGGGGCGACGGGGATCCACTGGGCTCCTTCTGCTGAACAGCTGCATTGAAATGGCTTGGAAGCAAGCCAGACCAGCTGACTTGTAAAACTGTATTTATCTGTACATGTATGGCTTTTTATTTCCACCACATAAGAGAGAAAATACCTATTTAGTTAAAACCAAATTTCAGTTTCCAAAATACCTTCCAACTTATTTATTGGTTGTTACTCAATTGCCTCTGTGTATGTGTGTGTGTGTGTGTGTGTGTGTGTGTGTGCGCGCGCGTATATTATCAGGCATATGCTTCTAACTTTTCGATAGGGGAGGAGCAAAATCTATGCCAGATACTGTGTATTCTACAATGGTGCTAATCTCAGAGCTAAATGAATTACTCCATTTAATTTAAAAAAAAAAGAGTTTTAAATAATTATCTATGTGTCTGTGTTTCTCTTTTGAGTGTTGCACATCACGTTAACACATTAGTGTAAAAGCAGATGAAACAACCGCGTACTCTAAAGTGTAGGGATAGTACTATAACCCGTATTTAATTCAAAGTTAACTAGAATTTTTCCATATGAAATGGACCCAACTGGCATTATTGTTATTTAAATACAGAGTTTTAAGCAGTATGACATCCCACAGGGGAAAAGAATGTCTGTAGTGGGTGACTGTTCTCAAATATCTCACAGAATACCATGAATGGTGAATAGACTGGTAACTTTTTCGAGTTTCCATGATAGATTTGAGACTTGTCAATAGCAAATCATTTTTTGTATTTAAATTTTTGTACTGATTTGAAAAAAGTCTTATTAAATATCTTTAAAAGAATGTTTCTCATCTTGTTCCTATCACTCAGCTGACAGATTGAACCTCATAACATTTTTGTCCCCAAGTGTAATAATTAGCAGCTGAAATGGAGACCTAAAACAATCGTAGCCTAAACAGGACAACTATTTCTCTCTGACATTACAACTCTGAGCATAAGCAGTCTCGGATTCATTGGGTCGCTCCAGTGAAGACCCCAGGTTCCTTCTAAAGTAGTACCCCCTTGTCCGCAGTCTCACCTGCCGTGTTTTCAGTTACCTGCAGTCAACTGTATTCCAACAATATCAAATGGAAAATTCCAGAAGTAAACAACCCATAGGTTTTAAATTGCATAGCATTCTGAGTTGTGTGATGAAATCTCACAGCACCCTGCGGCGTTCAGCCCCAGATGAAAATTATCCCTTCATCCAGCGTATTGTCGCTGTATACGCTACCCACGTTTTACTCAGGAGTCTCTTAGTCCCTGTTATCAGATCGGTTATCCAAGAGACAGACCACAGTCACATAACGTTTCTTCCATATAGTGTTATAATTGTTCTATTTCATTATTAGTTATGGCTGTTAATCTCTTACTGTGCCTAATTTATAAATTAAACTATCATAGCTATGTATGCATAGGGAAAAACATAGTATATATAGGGTTCAGTACTATCTGTGGCGTCAGGCATCCCCTATGGGTCTTGGAACTTATCCCCATGGATAAGGGGGACGACTGTATCTTTTTACTCTTCTACCCAAAGGTGCTGTCCCCATCTCCAAGGTCCAGGCTAGCTAAACATCACAGCCACATTCCACAGTGGGCGGGTGAAAAACTCAGGAAGGGGAGAGTACGCTCCCTTCTTAAAGAACACCACCCAGCAATTATTTATATCACTCCCTCCCGCGTCCCATTGCTCTGAATTTAGTCACATTGCCACAACAAGCTGCAAGGGAGGGTGGGAAATTGAATATTAATTCAGGGTAACCACATGCCCAGCTAAAAAATCAAGGGTTCTACTACTATGGAAGAAGGGAGAACAGATATTAGGGGACAATTAGCTGCTGCATCTGTCATATCTATCATAAAAGAAAAACTGCCACACACCTCTCTTCTCCCACAGCCTTCAAATACTCTGTTCTATTTCATGTTGCCACTCAAGAGCTGAATATTTTGAGGGTTCATGATGAGTGGAGCTAAAGAGCAGCAGCAGATCTGGTTCAAGATCCTAAGGGTCTTAGTAAGCATCACTGATAAGGAAAGGATTCTTTTGTGATGACTTGTCAAGCTCAGAATGATCATAACTCTGTGATGTCTAGAATACGATAAAGGGATTATTCAAATCATTCAACAAGGAAGTACGTAGCACCAGTGTGTGGCTGGTTAACTCATTCATTTAACATTCAACCTGGAAGCTCAAGACCACAGCTTTCATTCCCATCTGATCCAAT
Source organism: Rhinolophus ferrumequinum (assembly GCF_004115265.2). NCBI lineage: Eukaryota > Metazoa > Chordata > Mammalia > Chiroptera > Rhinolophidae > Rhinolophus > Rhinolophus ferrumequinum. The sequence goes on from NC_046285.1 coordinate 29,105,721, forward strand.
TAGCATTATTTCATTCCACAGGCAAAGACGTTCATAATATGGACCAGTTATCTTGGGTACACAGTGTTGGAGACAGAAGTAAACGAAGGACAGATAGATACAGGAGATCAAGGCAGGAAGGACTACATGGTTAGAATTCAGAACGCTGGACAAGCAGGGAAAATCCATCATGACAACGGGGCTATAGTATCCCTTTATGTTAAAACAAAACAAAGTATCCCCTACTTTGCACCTGGTATTATAAAGAAATGTGAGGGACACAAAAGCAATGGAAAACATGACCCTTTTCCCTTAAAAGAAAAACAGTTATCTTCTGTTTGGAGGATATCAAGATGTTTGTTAAACAAGAAATTCATTTCCAGGTGAAGGTGAAAACAAGTGCAGAGTGGCATGGTGCCAACTGATACACAGGTGCTGGAGAAATTCAGAAAGAGAAAGACAATTCCCATTCCGTGCAGCTCCCTCCCTGGGAATGCTCTCTCTGATTGTCTGCTGCATAATTCCTCCTCACCCTCCATGGCACAGTGCAGGCTCCTATTCCCTACTGCTCAGATTTGGTCACTTTCTCCCCATTTCACCACCCTGTCTTGTACAGTCTTCTCTCCCTTCACCTTTCCTACTTTGTAACGAACCCCACCTGTGTCTGCCTCCCCTATTAGAGTGTAAGCTTCTTGAGAACAGGCACCTTGTTTCACCTTTGCATGTAGAGCCCTCACAGAGCGCTGGTCTGGTACCAGGTTTGAGGGAAGAATGTGTCTCTCGATGTAGTTGTGGGAGGCATTGCTAAACTTGCTGTGAGGTGTGACTGAATTCAGCTCTGAGATTCCACGATTATACAGAAGATTATATATTCCAAGAGAAGCTCACTATAGGATGAAACAGTCTCAGATAGTTTTTCTGGAGATAATTTTTAAAGAAATCATCTTTAATTTAGATGGATGGAACATGGGGCATCCCCAAAGGAACAGCCTCTCCTCTAATAGACACAGAGACGGAAACTGTGTGTGTGTGTGTGTGTGTGTGTGTGTGTCCTGGGGTAGGGTGAAGGATGGGGAGGCTAAGAGAAGGGAAATGGCCTAAGTAGATCCTCTTATCTGCTCAAGGACTAGTAAAGGACACTGATTTACGGATTTAATAACCGAGGAAGGGTCGAGTGATGCAGGACTTCACATATCAGGGAAGAGACATTTATATTTAATCTCATATGCAATAAGAAGACATTGTTCTTAAGTGGGAAAAATGGTAAGAAAACAAGTCTTTTAGAAAATTTATTTTGATGATTCTTTGGAGAAGTTAAGATATAAGTAGTAAAGCCAGTGAGGAGATCCGAACAGCTACACCCCAGGAATGGGAGGCGGGGTTGATGGTGAAGGGTTCTAACCAAGCCTCAAGAGTGAGAATGAGATGTCAGACCAGATAGCAGGGTTTCAGGACTGCAAAACAATGGAGCTATTTCAAGGGCTAGGAAATGGAATGAAGAATGGAAAACTGAAGACAGTTGCAAGGCTGAACTGAATTTGGGGGCAATCCCAGGATGGCATTGTGAGGGAGAAGGAAGCTTGACCCAAAGGTGGTTTCTTCACCTGGATACACTTGGAAGAGGGATGGTGCCACTGACAGGAATGGGGAGTCCAGTAACAGAGCCTGCTTCAGGCAGGGAAAGGAGAAGACACTCGGTTTATTTAGAGTCTTGTGGGATTTGACCTACCAGTGGGAGACGCCTGTGCTCCAGGTGGGCAATTGGCAGGAAGATGACAGGTGGAGCCGTGAGCCTCAAGAGAGACCTGATGGTCTCTGTAATAAGAGGGAGAGAAAAACACCAACTTAAAATTAGTAGCACTATTTGCAGACAAAAATTATTAAGTTGCTTTAAAATCTGCTCCTTTACTTTCTGCATGAATTTATTTAACAGACCCTTTCATCATAGATACGGCAAAGGTAAATGTTATCCCAACCCATATGGAATTACAACTAATTCCAAATATATGGGGCCAACAGAGTGTAAATCCATCATGTTTTACTATACTACAGAGAAGTATTTCTCCTTAATGGTCCTTGTGACTAAAAATGCAAATGGTCATGCTCATGCTATATCATGAAAAAGAAAAATATCTGTGGAGTAAGCCTTGGGGTTATCTTTCTTTTAACAAAGAGTTACACAGAATTTCTGATGCTTTCTTTCATTTTTGAAACCAATATTTATGTCAGGATAAATTTTATCCTCAAACAAGTTATTCTTTATGATGTAAAATAGTGGTTAATAACTTTTTATTATTAGAAATTTTTTTTGCTAATTCCTGGAGATAAGTGTAACGGAATTTCAATCAAAAGTGGGGCACATCATCCCATTTTAACAAGTTATTCAGAAGTTTCTCATGTGTGTTACTGACACACAGGGCCATCGAATCACATTTTCCTTTGAGGCATCCAGAACGTTCCCAGAGATATTTTTCCTTTGCTATCTTACTGCAAGTAAAAATAGATTTTTATTAGAATCAAAAGCACTTCTAAATTAAAGTTTATGAATCTTATGGAGACCTACATTTCATATGTCTTGATAATTCCACCAAGACCTAAAAATTAATTTTGTAACGAGCAAGGCCAACTCAGTTCTCATCTGACAAGTGAGTAGCTGGCAGCAGTGGTTTGCATCTGCTCTTCATTTGTGGGATGAGACACACCATGGGGAAAGTTAATGGAACGTTGACCAATCTCCAACTGCCTACTACTAATAATAGTTGCCTTTCCTCACCAGAAACAATGCTGTCATTGTCATTTGTTCTGCCAAACCAGAGTCACCAATATAGAACATGTTAGGAGAGGGCTCTGGGGTCAAACACAGAGAACAAATCTCAGCTCCTCTTTTTACCAGCTATGTCATCTTTAGTCAATTACTTAACCTCTCTAAACTTTAGTTTTGCACCTGTTAAATAGTAAGTGCTATAGTAACCACCTTCTACAGTAGTTAGAAGGGTGGATGACGGGGTAGGGTGTGGTATGGAGGCTTGACAATTGCTATTACCATTTACTGAGCATCAACTCTGTACTAGAAACTGCTGTAAGTGTTTTTATGTATTCATTTAGTTACTACTCATAACTCTATTATTAGCTCCATTTTAAAGCTGAAGAAACGGAGGCATAGTCACTTGTCCAAGATTTAACAAGTGACAATGCCAGGATTTTAACCCAGGTATCTGGCTTCACGGTCCACGCTCTGAGCTATTACACTGTATTGCCTCAAGGCGGGAGGTAAAAGTTCTCAGCTGTCTAAGCAAACAACTGCCAGTGAGAGTTCAGAACACTAGATTGCCTCAAAAGAGAAAGCCACTGCTTTCTCAGTTATTTCTCAGTTACTGGCCTTACAATAGAAGCAGCCAGCTACCAGAAGACTATATTGACAAATGTGATAGAGATGTCCCTACCCCTTAGGAGATATGAGAGCAAATATACATGGCTTTCAAAACTAAAGGGGTCACCTCACACCCATTAGAATGGCTACTATTTAAAAAAATAAAATAAAATAAAATAAAAACAGAAAATAAGTGCTAGCAAGGATGTGGAGAAATTGGAATTGCACAGCTTGTGGGAATGTGAAACTGGGCAACTACTATGAAAAACAGTACGGAGGTTCCTCAAAAAATTAAAAACAGAATGACCAAATGATCCAGCATTTCCACTTCTGGGTATATACCCCAAAGACTTGAAAGCAGGGACTCAAACGGCTACTCGTCCATTACTGTTCATAGCAACATTAGTCACAATACCTAAAAGGTGGAAGCAACACAGCTGTCCATCAATGAATGACTCGATAAACAAAATGCGATCTATACATACCATGGAATATTAGTCAGCCTTTTAAAAAAAGAACATTCTGACACATGTTACAACGTGGATGACCCTGAAGGGCATAATGCTAAGAGAAATAAGCCAATTACAAAAGGACAAATATTGTATGATTCCATTTGCTAAGGTACCTAGTCAAATTCATAGACAGAAAGTAGAAGGGTGGTGGCCAGGAGCTGGGGTGGGGGTGGGAATGGGGAGTTATTGCTTAATGGGTATAGAATTTCCATTTCACAAGATAAAGAGAATTCTGGACCTGGGTGGTGGGGATGTGAATGCATTTAATGCAAATGAACTGTACAGGTAGAAAATTGTTAAGATGGTAAATTTTATGTTTGTTTTGCCACAATTTAAAAAATAAACACTAAGGGGAAAACCACCTGTTAATAAGCCCATGATGTAGAAGGTAATTAGAAATGATCTCCAGCAGCTGCCCTTACCCTCACGTTCACCACTGTATTTATCAAATGGGTAAGGAAAACATCTAAGCAACACACCATGGTGGGTCAGAAACCACGTCCCAGCCTCTCCCACGGAGACTCTGCAGACCACCGTGGGCACTGCCGCTTACCAGTCCTCCTCTACTTCAGTGGATGTTACCTTCTAGGGGCTGTAAGACCCGTCTGCCAGGCACTCCATCTTCACCCCATCACCCCAAAGTGCAAGGGAGAATGAAATTCCTCTGTTCTTCAAGCACAAGCATGCAATCTACATGCCAATTGTCTAGTTCCAAAGGTGAAGTTAAAGATCAGGTGTTGCTTCCTCTAAATGAAGAGATCTCTCCAGACTCCATACATATGCAAGAGATGAGATACACAAAAGCAAGTTTTACTTCAGTCATCTGACCTCACCAGGCCCTGTGGGGAGACGGGGAAAATTCACTGCCACCCAGATTTGCTTAGGAGAAGGGAAGTGAGCATGGTTTCAGCAACTGGCAGGTCCCCAAGGAACAACTGCTCCCTCTCACGGCCAGCGGGGAAACAGCAGTTCCACAAGCAGGGTTTTTTTCTGACCTACATGAATTCAGTGGGTCAGGAATTCGGAGAGGACAGAGTAGAGATAGTTTCTCCTCCGACATATCTGGAACCACACCTGGGGATGAATCAATAACTGGGGCCGACCATCATGTGGAGGCATCTTCATTTTACAGGCCTAGCTGTTGATGCTGGTTGTCAGCTGAGACCACTGAACTGGGCTGCGCGCCAGAATACCCGCCTATGTTCTTTCCATGTCATTTCTCTGTGTGGGCTACGTTGGATTTTCTCACAGCATCATGCCTGGTTTCCAAGTGAGCATCCTGAGGTACCAACGTGGAAACGTACTGACTTTTTAAGATCAAGCCTCAGAGTTCACGGAATATCCTTGTTACCATATTCTATTGGTTGAGATGATAACGGTTTGCCCAGGTTCAAGGAGAGGAAATGCAGACCTCACCACTCAATGGGAGGAATGCCAAAGTCACATTGTAAGAAGAGTATACAGGATAGGATATATTGGAGGCCACCAATCTGCCACATGTCCACGTGGGAAACACAATCTGCCATATGTCCACGTGGTTGTTCAATGTCTCGTCTGTGGTAGAAAATCACTGGTGGACCTAGACCTGGGGCAAAGATCCATACACTTTTGCCCACTCCCTTAGGTCTCTTCACGTGTCTCTTCCCAGATCTCTTTTTCTATTGACTTTCAAATATTATATCTTATAGGCCCTTGACCTACTCAAACAAACCATTCCCTATTGTTCAAGACTATGTTTATCCTTATCTCAGATTACTTCTCTCTCCACTCAAAGATGATGACTAAATGTATGTTGTGAAGCTCTGCCCACTAGAGCATTCTTTTCACTACTGTCATTAGGGCCACTCCCCGAATGGGACCGTAGTGCAATAGCAGTCCATTTTCAGCTCTACCAACATACAAGCCCGAACTCGTCTTGAGTATTCTCCTCCATCATCAGCTGGTCATCAGGAACACATCACAAGGCCAACGGTATGAGCTGAGGAGTACAGCAGACATGGAGATGTGGGCTATCTGTTCTGGACTTGTTTACGTGTGCTCTCCTGTGTACTGTTTCTATTGTTCAGTGGACTCTTGCTGTGCACACCTGATCTTACAAAACCCACATCTTGAAGGGCAGCTCTGGTCATATAACCATTTGATATTCTGTGGTCAAATGCTCAGTTTCTACTAGAGCTCAGTATCATGTTAGCAGGTGCTTTCTGAAAGGTTTGGCTGTAGTAATCATGGCCTTACCCTAGAACCCTAGGAGTCTGTGCTGTGAGTCTCTTTTTAGGTCCTGCCAGACCCCACACAGCATCATTACCTATCACCTAGCACCTTGGGATCTAGCACATCATTATGAACAGAGTAGAAAAGCAGCTTGTGTCACAGCCTGGACATGCTGCCAAGCCCCCTCTTCTCTTGACCATACTCAAAACTGGCAGCCTTTTGACTCACTTGGTAAATGAGTTAGAAAAGTATTAATATTTCCAAGTATGGCAAAGGCTATCTGTACAGTCCAAAGAAGTGCACAAAATATTATTTCTATTTCTTAGTGATGGGAGATGAAAGATACAGTAACTTTTCCTTTACCTTGAGAGGGATACCAAGCCATGCCTCAGATATCCAGACTCCTACAAATGTGATCATTGTGGCAGGCCCCTGAACATCTGTAATTTATCTCTCACCCTTTGGCGTGCGTGTATTTTACTAGGGCACCCAGCACTTGCCATTTCCTGCTCCCCACATCCAATTAAATACTATGTCATTAATAAAATGGTACAGTATGATGTTTTGAAGAAGGTCAGATAATCAAAGTCCTTTTGAGCTACATTATGACAAAGAGCAGGAGAGTTAACTAGGCTTGAGAGTGTACATAGGAAAGCTTTCACAGCTTTGAGTGAATATGAACTGAATCTTCCCAAGTGAATGCAAACTGCTTTTAATCTTCTCTCCCGATGGGAACTGAATATGAAGAGCACACATCTGCCAGATTAAAATCACATAGCAAGTACTAGAGGCTGTGTTAATTGGTTCAACCAAAGCTATACCTGCTACAGCCTCTATGATTGAAGATGCCATTTGATTATCGTGTTTCCCCGAAAATAAGACCTAGCGGGACAATTAGTTCTAATGCGTCTTTTGGAGCAAAAATTAATATAAGACACGGTATTATATTGTATTATATTATATTAATTATATTATATTACATTATATTATATTAGACCCGGTCTTATATTAAAATATTATATTAAAATAAGACTGGGTCTTATATTAATAAGACCCTTATATAGGTCAGAGGGTCAATGTGATGGTTCTACCATCTGCTGAGTATATCCATATCAATTATGCACTCAGCAACTGGAGAGATGACCATAAGTTGATGGATCCATTGGAGCCACCATGAAAGAGATTTGGGCCAGGATTCTATTTGGCCCTTGTATGCCCCACTTAACAGGAAGTTTTGGTGGCAGTTTGGATTCCTTGCATCAATGTAGGTTCACCCTATATCCAATATCCCTTGAAAGAGCTGGACATTCTCCATTTTCCCAGTATACAATTACTCTGAAAAATGGATATAGGTTCTGTTGGAAAAGGTATGAGTATACATTGTATATATTGGTGGTGTTGAGGAGAAGTTCCTCACAGGGATCAATATTCCCCTTACTCAATGGGTTCTGGGTCTACGAACTGGCTCATATCAGAACAGGTCCAGAGATTATGCTTTTCCCTTTGGCAGTTGACATCTGCCTCCGGCTCACCAGTTTTTGTTTTTTTAAATAATTAAAAAAAATTTTCAATGATAGTTGACATACAATATTATATTAGTTTCAAGTGAACAACATAGTGATTAAACATCTATGTAACTTATGAAGTGCTCACCAGTTCTTGATTGTGTTGTTTCTGTTTGTTGTTATGTAAATCAATCAATATCCTCATTAGCTTCTGAGTCTCTTGCCCCTAGAAACACCATGGTCTGTGGAACACCACAGATCCCCTACATGTCAAGGATCCTTGACTGGCAATTACTCTGCTTCTGATCGTTACCTGGGGTACTTTTTCACATATAACTGACTAATCCTATCCTCTTCAGATTAAGATTCCTGGTCTTTATCATTTCTGAAGATATATCCTATCATTAGTTTAGACTTGAATAAAAGTTGGTGATATCTGGAAGGCGAGCTCATATCCTATACATCTTTAAACCACTATTGCAAGTATAGTACCAGGCACATTGCGTGTATTTACAACTTTTTTTCCTATGATTTTATACCACTGTGTACGAAGATCGTCCTGAAACATAACGTCCCCACTTACTTTACTGCTGGCCCAGCCCTCGGCGCCCAGCGGGTTTTCCTGGATCATCTCTGCCACTTCACCTTGAGAGTGAGACAAGCAGCATTGTAGGTCTCATCCCTATAGTTAGGTAGCACTAGGCGCCCTTCTTTTTCCCTTGTTTCCCAAAACCGGGGTGGTGGGGTAACACAACTGAAAGGGGTGTGGGAAGAGTGGATTCTAAACTCTCCCGACAACTCGAGTCTTTGTGGGCGAGCCGTTCCGGTCCAATCATGGTCTTTACTCATATCATATAAATGCAGCAGTACCCACATTACAACAAAGACCCTATATTTATGGTCAGGAGCTCTTGTGCACATTTTATGGGAGCAAACTGTACAAACACAGTTGTACAAGGACGCCCAAACACTGACACACAAACGAAAACACACCCACGTGCTCGGGTCCGGTCCCGCGGCTCAAGTTCTTTGAAACTGAACAGAGAAGACTTGTCTTAGCATCCTGTTCCGCACTTTCGACAATATCTTTTCAGCAAAAAAATAAAACCTCACCATCAAGTTTTTTAAAAACTTATTTAAAACCGTAATAACCTTTTTCGTTTGTTTGTTTATGTGTTCTTCCTGTCTTGATGCTTTTGTGAGGATTTATTTTGAGTCTCCCGACGGAGCCTGGCCAGGAGCACAGGTGTGGAATCTGCGAGAGGCGGGGCGGAGGCTCTGACGTCATCGCTGCGGGGCGGAGGCGACGCTGTCTGAGAAAAGGCTCCGCGTGTTGGATCTCGGACCCGGGGCTAAGGGACAGCGCGAGTCCCCGCCGCCAGCCGCCTTTCCCTAGTGATCCGCCCACGTCGAGTCCCGCGTGGAGATGGCAGACGATCTTGGAGACGATTGGTGGGAGGACCGGCCGGCCCGAGCGGCCAGCAGCCCAGGTACCCACTCCGCCCGCGCTCCTGCCCCCACCCCCATCCCCGCCGCCCCGAGCCCGTCCGAGCGCCTCAGCCCCCGCCCGCCCCTGGCCGTCACCCGTTCAGTCCAGCTGTGGTGCGCACAGCTGTGGGAGCAGGCGAGCATCGCCGAAGATGTGGTGCGAGAGGCTTCCTAACACGTGAAGCAGACGAATGGGATGCTCCCTCAGATCTTCCCCCGCCAGTCAGGAAGGAGCCTTTGCCAAGCTCTCTTTTTCTTTTCCTTTTTTCCTAATGGAGAAGACAGTTTTCGTGATGACAGACAGTTTGGGCGTAGTGGTTAAGAATAACTCCTGGATTAGGTTCAGTCGACTTCTGTTCAAATCGTGACTCCAGCCCTCTACTACCGATTCACCTTGTTTTTTCTTTCCTCATGTGTGAAATAAGGATAATAATAATGCTAATTTCATAAGGTTGTAGTGAAGATTAAATGAAGATGCACTTTTAGCACAGTGCTTGGCACATAATGTGCGTGGTGAACAAACTATAGTTTTTCTTGCTATTATCATCATCATCATCATGTAATTTGGGCTACTAGAGCCTAAACAGGTTTAGAGATCATCTGTATGAAACTCACGCATTTTACACATGATGGGCATGAGACCTAAAGATGTCAAGTCACTTGCACACCAACTAGTTGGTGTCAAGAAACAAGACTGGAATTCAGTTAACACAATTCCCACAATGTTTACCATGCTCTGTGTACCCACTACCAATGCAGTGGACATCTTATCCTTGAGGAGATAACATGAAGTAACTCCTCACCGTAGGTCTGGCCTTGAACTTTTTAAGTCCCACAAGCTTAATATACAATTATGTTCTTTATCACTCTTCAAAGTCTGCCTCTCTTCTCTGCTGGCTTCTGAGATTTTTTAGGACAAAGCCAAGTCTGATTCATGTCTCTATAGTCCACAGGTCCCTGCACATGATCGACACTTGATACATACAGAAGGTGCCAAAAATATGTATACACATTATAAGAAAGGAAAAAACTGTTACTAAAATTATTCTTTGAGCACCTCTTTTAATTGCAGAAGTCAAATGCAGACTTGTATTCATCTTTTGTTATCAATATGTATTGAGAATTACAATTTTAACACAGTTTTTTCCTTTCTTAAAATGTGTATACATTTTTTGACACCCTCTGTATTTGCTGCAAACATTAACCTTGAAATATGAGTTGTGAAATATCCATTAAAAACAACAAAATTCTACTATAGCATTGTTTCCCCAGGAGCGGCCTTCAGGTACAAACTAAGCAGATGTCATTTTTTAAAAGGTAGCCAAAATAATGACTTCCTTGATTAAACTTCCTGACTCTTTTGCAACTTTGTTTCTAGCAACTGTATCTCTGCTTGAAGACACATGTATCTTTCTTTGTAGGCTGCAGTGTCCCTCCCGTCTTTACTTTAATAACCCCTCTCCCTGTAACACAGTTTTGGGTTAAAAGCTGTATTTTACGGTATGATTCAAGGATAGAGGCCATTTAAGATATAACTGAATTTGTTTTGACTAGTGAAGGGGATCCTGTCTTGGTTCTAGTTCTGCCTCCTGCCTCCTTAAAAGGTAAGTGTTTCATTCATTTTTATAGATGAGAAACTGAGAAAAGTTAAATAATGTTCTTAGGAACACACAGCATGCAAGAGGTCTGGGAGGGGGTTAGTCATGTGCACCTGACTTTCTAAATCACACTTTCCCCACTATTACTACATGGCTTCTCTGGACCTCACTATGTTGATCTGTAAAATGAGGGCTCATTAGAGGTTATCTTTTTAAGGGTTTTACCCACCAACCATTGTAAACATTGAATCTAGGACTTTAAAGCGTGACAGCCTCCTTCATGTAAGTTGTCGGGATCTCCATCGAGATAATATGTTGGAGTTCCCAGTATCACCCTACTTTTAGATTCCCTCTAGCTGTAACACTAAGCTTTGAAAATCGCTAGCATTAAATTTGTCAGAGTCCTTTGCTCGGTAAACTTCGTTTAAGTAAAGTGAGCATATACGCTTCTTAAAGAGCAATAATCTTCATTGATTATTTACTGGTAATTTGCCTAACTGATCTGTATAACATTTCTAATTTGGAAGAAATCACAGCTGAACCAATTCAGATTTCCTGATTCTTCCTACATTAATGGGGGAAGATCAGCCTAAAAGGTGTGACTTATGATTTGTTTGGAAGGTGAGAGGAGAAATAGTGCCTTAAGTCAGAGAAAGGAAAGGTAGTTGTAATAATGCTTTTGTTCCTGTTGTGTATTATGCTACTAGCCTATAAAAATAAACATCTTTCCTTATCACCTGTTCCCAGTTTACACCTATGGTGGCAATGTAATGGAGCATTTTAGTCATTTATTCAACAAATACTTGTTGGTTTTACACTATGTGTGACACCTGTCTAGTGTATGCAGCTATCTATTGTGTGTCTAAGGAAATGTGCTATGTTATTGCTGTTCTCCTGTTTTCTTACAATGGGATGTAACTCAGAGACTCTTACTGAAGCTGTTGATCAACATGTGACCCCTCTTACCTATATCTTATGGCTCTTCAAGACCTCTCATTTTTATTACAATCCTACATTGTACTAGAGTCCAGTGTGGGACCTGGCACTTGGTTGGCGTTTGTTAGATAATTAGCTGAATGAGCGTGTATGCACTGCAAGATTCTGCAAAGCTCTTGGTGATCATATACAGAAGTACACATATAATTTCTCATCCATCTAGACACTTTTGAAAGTGGAAGGCCATGCTATTTAGAATTTTGCTGGCACTTTCCTGGTCCACCTGATACGTCTGATCACCCTATTGCTGACATCGTTGGTGGTGAGTGGTGTCATGGCTCAGGATAAGACAGCTGAGAGCTGCCTCTGCTGAGGAGTGTGCAGCCCAGTTTGCCTCAGGCGCCAGAGACTGGGAGTCAGTCATCTAGTGGCATCTAATATTTTATTTCCCTTATTTTCCTATTCCCTGTCTACCTTGGGAAGTTATTTGAACTGATTTGTAGTAAACAATACATGCAGTAGAATCATGATTTGCAATACATTAATGCTAAAGTGAGCATATACAATGCCTGAGATTTCATGTACTTGACTCTCAGTGTGAAGCTGAAAAGTGAGAGAATGTCATTCACTCCATGGATTTCATGACTAATGGAGCAGAGCTGAGAGTTTCTACGGTTGGAGGTGGTCGCCTTGTCATTCATTAACTGAAGAGAACACTGGTTGTTTCCCCTTTTTATTCCAATAACATGCCTATTAAATTACCAAGTCAAGTGTCCAGTAGGCACCGGGGTCTGGAGTTTCAGGGTTGGGTCAGGCCTGGAGATAACACTTAGGAAGGACTGGCAAATATATAGCTTACTTTTTCAAAGGACAGTCTTAGCAATCTGCAAAACTCTTAGCCTCCACTTCTTTTAGGAGAGTTTTTCATATGCTTCTCGAAGTCATTCTGAATCTTTGATATCATCTCTTACCAAGCATTTAACTAGAAAACTGAAGTGGGAGACCGCAGATAATACTAACTTGAATTTGTTGAGTGCCGACTATGTGACAGATAACTGTTGTGATTGCTTTACATGTACTAGCTCATTTAATCTTCATCAGTACACCATGAGGTAGTTAACTATTGTTATTCCCATTTTATAGATGAGGAAATCGAGGTACTAAATGGTTAAGTGATTTGCCCAATATTATTCACTTGGTAAGTGGGAAGGCTGTCATTCTTTTGCAGGCAATCTGAAACCAGGCGGTGCGCTTAAATTTCTCATACGTAATTATCCTAATTATCAATGGTAAGAATCTCATCTCTAAAACAACAATCCTTTATCAATTTAACGAGGCTCATAGCTTATAAACCCTTCTGTTTTTATATATGATTGTTATCGAAGTGTGTCCGTTAACCCTTTGTCTCCCAAAGTTTACTCTTCTAAAGAACACTGAGTACTCGTATGCCCATAAGCAGGTTGTAGCATTGGACTTCCAGAGCCTTTTCTTGGCCAGGAATTCAAACTTGATCCTAGAGCACAAGGCTTACATGCTTGGCGGTCTTCTCGAAGTCTAATTATTCCATGGGAATGTCAAATGCAAATGAGACCCAACTACTGAATTTTTCCCAAAGCAAGTTTTTCTCCTGACTTCCCTATCTCAGTAAATTAAATCACCAAGTACCCCGTTTCACAAACAAAGGCCTAGGAATATCCTGATTTGTTCATTCATTGATTGCCTTCACCCCTCACATCTGATCTATCAAGTCTTGTCTGTACCTCCAAAACATATCTTAAAACTCCCCCCCCCATTTTTCCTCTTTGTTAAGTCCGTCAGAGTACGTTATCATCCTCTGTATCCTTAGCCATTGCAGTAAGCTCCTCATAGGGCTCCCACTTTCTGTCCCTCTGTGGGCTGCTCTTCACTCAGCAGCCAGGGTGATCCTTTTAAAAGAGAAATCAGATCATATTCCTGCCTAAACCTTCCAGTGGTTTCCCCCTGACACACAATAAAACCCAGATTACTTGCCAGGCCCGGAATCTTACTACTTCCTCCCCTCTAGTTTACACGGGCCGGCCACACCATCCTTCCTTCTGTCTCTCAACAGGCCAAGTTCATTCTGTTTCAGCCTTTTGCAAGAGCTGTTTCTTTTTCTTTCTGAGCTGTCCTTCTGAATTCCGAATGGCTAGCCTGAATTCCGAATGAGGTCTTAACATTAAGACCTCAATTCAAACATCACCAGTAGAGAATCACTCCCTGGTCATCTAGTTCTATTACATTATCACGTTAGGGTAATTCTCAGCAGAGCACTTAGCACCCACTGTTTTTTCCTTGTTAAATGATGACAGTCTCCTCACACTGGAAAGGAAGCTCCAGATGAGCAGCGGTTTGTTTATCTTGTTCTTTGCTGTATCCTCAGGGCTTAGGGTAGTACCTGGGTATACACTCATTAAGTATTTGTTCATTAAGCAATTAATTGTTAATGTCTTATGGCCACATTTTAGAGACCTCAACGTAGGAGTTCCACATCCAAAGAAACTCGGTCTACTGGAAGGGTTGTCAAAATCCTGCCGAGGCTTTTGACAGATTTGGCAGATGCTGCCTTTCTCTTTCAAAACTACATTTGAAATCCTTGCTGTACAACTCTGCCTGACATTTTATTCTAACCATATTTGGATTTAGTTTTATAAATTATGTTTTGAATGGGGACAACAGACTTTTGCTTTGTAAATGAGCCGACAATTCCTGCAGGTGACAGCTTTTGTCACCTAGAATTAATGTGATTGTTCATTTTGTGAGAGATTGCTGAAATGAGCATTGTAGAATTTTTTTTTTTGGTAATATTTTATAATATCTCCTTCAAATCACATTGCTTTATGCTGAATTCCTTCTGGAAATAATGAAGTAGGGGAATACCTCGGATCTTTCCTTTAAACCTGAATAAATCAGCTTTTGGTTTTTTTTTTCCCATTCTCACATCAAAGTTAGGTCTTTATTAATTTTACCTATAGATAGCCATGCATAGTAGATGTTTTAAAGCATTACCTCTACATAAAACTCAGACTTGCAATATTTACGGTAGGTGTCGATAGTGTACAATAAAAGATCAACTTCAGGGCATGTCATTTAAAAAATCATTTATTGAACTCTCATGCCTATTTTAGACCCTAATGGAATTAGAGGGAAAAAAACATAATCTGCTTACATTACGGGATTTATACATTGATGTGGTTCAATCAAAATGCAAGTAACATTTTAAGACAGATGTTCAGGGGCAAAAAATGGGCAGGATAAAATCTTAAAAGCGAGAGGAAGGAGAATGGAGAGAGAGCAAGCATTACATTGTTAGTCATTTTTTTTCCACTTGAAGACTGTAACTATGGACCTACAGGTAACGTTCACAGGCTATTTTTACTTTACTGTATACAATTTCCATGATTATTGCAAATGATCAAACAAGTGACTCTTGACAACGGTTATGAATGTTTAAAGGTACTCATTTACACATCTTTCTCCAACACATATATATAATAGTTTTGCTATAGTAGTTCTGCTAAATGTCTATGAACCTCTTGAAAAATATCAGGAATTTGGAAGGCCTAGAAATACTTCCATTTCCCCCCTCAGGTTCAACCGTCACACATTACATTATTGTGTGGCACAAATCCTTTGACATGTTCTTATCTGATGTTCTCCAGTTGAACACTTTAGTGCATTGGTAGAATTACACATTTTGCTAAAGACATCACAAATAGCTTGAAATATAGTTTCCCCATTTTCATCAGCTTTCATAGAACTCTTAATTGAATTTTTAAACTACTAGTATTGATTTTAAAAATTAGCTAGTGTTTCTTAAGCGCCTGTCCCTGAGTTCCTTGTTAATCTAGTTCACACTAGCCTAGAGGTCAGTGAACTTTTTTGTAAAAGGTTAGATAGTATATATTTGAGGCTTTGCTGGCCAGATAGTTACTGTTGCAACTATTTGACTCTGACATTGTAGCAAAAAAGCAATCATAGACAATATGTATGGAAACAAATGAGTGTGGCTGTTTTCCGGTAAAATTATCTATGGACAATGAAATTGGAATTTCATGTAATTTTCACATCTCACAAACAGTAGGCCGAATTTGGCCTTCAGGCCACAGTTTGCAGACCCCTGCTCCAGACTCAGAGTCTAACACCAAGGTGTATGTCACATGTCCCCAGAAGAAGAAGGAATTTAAACATACCCAAGATAGAGTGGTGTTTTACATCAGTGACTCCATAATTATCAGTCATATATTAGATCAGTCACATTCCTGTTAAAATCAGATACAGGCAAACCTCGAAGATATTGCTGGTTTGGCTCCAGACCACTGCAATAAAGCAAGTATTGCAATAAAGTGAGTCGTGATCTTTTTGCCTTTGGGGGTCTTGCCTTCGATTTGTAAAAAAAAAAAACTCAACGTCCGTGAAGCGCAATAAAGTGAAACGCAGTGAACCAAGGTGTGCCGGTACATTATTTCAGTTACAAGATTAGTTCTGAAATCACTGAAGCTGACATAAATGAAGGGCTGAGGAAAGACTCCAGCATAAAAGTATCCATTATTAACAATTTTGTTGCATATTGGGTTGGTTTTCATTCACTTGAATTTTTATCTGCTTCCTTTTTAAAATTTAAATAAAGTCACTCTAGAATTATTCAGCTTCTTTCATTGTTTTTCAGAGGGGCCAACTTTCTGCAGAAATGGGATTATACTCAAGAGGCAGGATTCTTTATATTTCATTTGTGTCATAGGCCCAACACCATTTTATTGAACTCCAAATAGTATTCCCAGTTCTTAGTTGCTTATGTATTTTCGTTGTATTATGTGTTGCTTAAAATAAGTATGGTTTCGGTTGGTAATCCTTTTGTTAAAATAGACTTTGTTCGTTTAATGACCTTTCTCATAATGGGATTAAAGCTATTACCATCTAAAGATGGGTTTCTGCTGCTTGCCATAGAAATATCACTGTTATTCTATCTTTTTTAGTATTTTGTACAGTATCTTAGCCCTCCTTTGTTGCTTACTGTTGAACTTAGGCCGACTTGACATGAAAATATGCTTGAGGGAGTCTCCTGACATAGGAGAAAACAATCTTGGAATCACTAACATAAAACCTAATTTGTGCTCCTCTTCCAAGTAAAACGTTCGCAGGGTATTTTGTTTTTCTGGGACTCTCGTTGGTACTTGCTTTTTCTGTTGGAGGCTTCTTTTCAGTCCGTTTGGTTTCCACTATAGGAAGTCTAGGTTTGTTTTTTTCTTTCTATTAGTATAATTATCAGTGTTGGATGCCATCTAGTATAACTGCATCTCCTTATCCTATCGTATACCACTGTCATCCCAGCACATTTTCTCACTTATATCTT
This sequence comes from Rhinolophus ferrumequinum, assembly GCF_004115265.2. Lineage (NCBI taxonomy): Eukaryota > Metazoa > Chordata > Mammalia > Chiroptera > Rhinolophidae > Rhinolophus > Rhinolophus ferrumequinum. The sequence goes on from NC_046285.1 coordinate 29,122,691, forward strand.
CACCGAATAGCCCTTCTCTTTCTCGTTCAGTCATCTCGGAACGAGAGCCTCTCTGTTCACCTAACATTACCTGCTTATGTCAGGCACAATTCTAGTCTCCTGACCCAATGTTTTCTCACTTCACTATCTGCCTGCTACTGCCCTGCATTTCTCTCTGAACTATCTCTCTTGTATTATTTTTGGTGTCACAGCTTCATCACCTTTTGTAGTCTACTTCCTTAGTGCTTTCCTTTAACTTAGACTTTTCCACTTGAGATGTTGGATTCACCTGGCCTCCCCCACCGTCTCCCTCTGCCACTTGCCTGCTGGGACTGTGGCACATCATCCCTCTCTGGCTTGTGTGGCTCCATCCTGCCCAGGCTTCCATGCCTTCTCCTCCTCCTTGAAATTGGCGTGGACCCGCGGGTATTTGTACAGTCGCATCAGTGCACTGAAGCGGGCTCGATGGATGAGTGTGGAGAACGGTGTTCCTTTGCTCCTGCTCTGCTGAAGCAGTCGTTAGCCAAGAGGGTTTCTCCCAGCATCATGCCTTCAGTTCTCCGTGTCGGATCACAGAGAACGTTGGCTCGTGCTCTTCCATATTTTTTTCCTTTCTGACTGGAGCTTTGTGAAATGTAACTGTCTCTCATGTCAAAAATGCCTTCTCTCTTTTCTTTTTTCTCCCCCTGTCTTCCGTCCCCTCTCCCCCTTCTGGTGCAAGCCGTTGTTTCTCAGTCTAGTTGTATAGAACACAGCTCCCTGGCCCATGCTGGTATGATGAGCCTTGTGCTCCCCCCGCTGAGGCAGTCGGTCGCCAGTCATGGGTTGGCCGCTCACAGCAGCTCACAGCTGCTCACGATGGCTGCTGGCCACTCACAGCGACACACGGTGGCTCACGGCAGCACACAGCAGCTCACGCTGGCTGCCGGCCACTCACGCTAGCCACCGGTAGCCCACAGCCCACACAGCAGCCCAGCTCCAGGGAGAGCCGTTGTTCACAATCTTTGCTGTAGAGGGCGCAGCTCACTGGCCCACATCGGAATCAAACTGGCAACTTCAGCGTTAGGAGCACAGTTCCTAACGGGGTGGACCCCCAAAAATGCCTTCTCTTAAAACGTCATTGTGTTACTCCATCCACAGTGAATTACAGACACATCTTTTTTTTGATTCAGTGAGAGAGTTTTCAGTGTGATGAAAAGAATTACTTGAGCTTGCTGCCAGGGGACTGAGTCCTTCCTGGTAGATGACTGGTTGAATTCAACATTCTGCAGTTGGTCATATTCCTGGGTTACCAGAACTGGAAGAGACCTGAAGAATCACTCAGGTCTCCTGTTTTACATATGAGAAACTCAAAGCCTCAACTGCTGAATGCCAAGCTCTGTCAAATGAGTGAAAACCTGGGGTTGGAATTTGGGTCTCCTGATGCCAAGTTTTATTGAATCAACTGACTTTTCTATAGCATTGATTCAGGGAAGAGATGTTGATTAAAGAATGTCCTTTGAAATGATAAATTGTGGGGTTTTTTTTTCTTTCTTTTTTTGACACCCAGGACAATGATTCATATCTCCCTAAAAGATCTCAGTGACCTCTGACTCCCAAATGTCCTGATTGCTATAGAAAGCAGCAGTACCAATCTAAAATGGTTTGCCTTACAAACCTAGCAGTATGATTTCATGGCCTCGTGTATACAGGGGGACAACTGACCTGAAAAACAGGCCAGCAGCCAAATGTGCTCCCTGCACCAGCGATTGTCAAGTAGGCCACACGAAGGATGTGTTCAGCTATTACTCATTTTTCTTGTTCCTTTCCTCCTCGTGACGGAGAATTACCACTTACTTTTTCTCCTGCTCCTAAAGAAATCATAGTTTTAGACCTTAAATATGATTTTAACTGTCCTGCCATTTTGATGGAAATAATATGACTTTCTTGACGCAGATTAAGAATTCTTGCTAGCACATCTTCTTAGCAAAATACGAGTATGATTCAATAAAGATCTGTGGAATGAACGGTTACTTCTGGGTTCACCGGAGAACTTTGGAACTGTTTCAGTCATTTCAGTCCTATCGCAGGGTAATGACAGTCCAACTTTGGTTTGGATTACAAGTCGAATGAGGAATTGGAAGGATTTGGGGGGTATGTCTTCCTGTGATTGTGTGTATATGCATTTACACATATGTAGGTAAAATAATTTTAGATGTGCTGCTCTTTCAGTAGGTCCAGCAGGTCCAGCAACCTGTGGATAAACCATCTGTCAATTTGCTACTTCGCCATTTCCTGGAGAGATGACTTTTCCTCTTGGGCCTTCCATAGTGGTGACACCAGCTTTCCAGGTATCTCTGTGGGTGAACATATCCAGCCAGTGCAGTGGCATGACTTACCTTTTCCCTCCCATGTGGAGGTAGGTGTTGGAGGTGACAGTCCTTATGATGTGCAGCTTCCTATAGCCAGTGTGGTGAACAGGCTTATCCATAGGCCCCGGGGGAACCTTAGGGGACAGCTTAGTGATGCCTGAAGGTTTTGGTGTAGGGATCCGGGTTGGGATTCTCTGCTTGCATGCCTCCTTGATCTTGAATTAAACAGAAGAACAGAAGGGAGTCAGTGGTACAGTTGGTGGGGAAGCAGACATTGTTCAGGACATGGAGTCAGCTTGGAGGATGTGTCCTCTTTGACAGCACTAGGTTCTGGGGACACATGAGATTAAAGATTGTCAGACTGAAAAAAATGTCTTCCGTAAAGCAGTTCTGCCAACATGTGTTGAGCATGTGCTATGTGCATGGCGCTCAGCAGTCTATGTAGTGCTAAATACAGAGACCAATAGGTCATTCTTCTCGCTCTTTGGCAGTCGCAGTGCTGTGGTGGGAGATCCACGAGAATAGTGACCCAAGTTAATCTCAGACGGTCATGAGACTGCCAGGGAAAGGTTCATTTCAACTGAAGGTTAATTTCTTCATGAAGAAAGAAAGGGCTTCCAAAGACTTTGGACGTTTAACAGCAGGAATGCGAGGCTAGTCCAGAGTAAGGAAATACTTTTGACAATGTCCCTGAGGTAGGAAATCGGGCACAGTTGAGAAATGAAGTGACTTCAAGTCAGGTTGTATTTGAGAGGTGGACTTGGAATGTGGACTGGAGCCCGACAGAGAGAATTGTACTGACTCTTAGATAGTGTGAGTGGCGGGGGTGGGCCTGTGGGATCGTAAGGACACGGGCTGGCGGGGAAGGGGGCCGCATTATGGAGTAGAAGTGTATTGGTATTTGTTCACTACTAACACAGGAGGGGTGAGAGAAGACTCACAGACGGGTTGAATGATTTGGACTGGGAGAGGGTTGTGGAATGTGAAGCAGGAAGACTTCATTGAGTTCATATTCACTTAGAGATATGCTTATTTTATTCAGGAAAAATGCTCTTGGATAAGAATACTTATTGCTAAAGACATGGGAAAAAGGTCTGAGCTAATTGTAGTTCTTCCATTATAATCCACAAGAGATTGTTATTATTACTTCCCCCTCTTTAGTTGCATCTTCCTTTCCTTGCTATGAGCTCAAAAATATAAATCTTTAAAAAATGCCTCATAGTTTTCATCATAGATTTCTAATACTGTTTCTATAGGAATCCTTATATTTTTTTTCATTCTATAGGAATTTTGTACTGATAAAGTGCAATGAAATGCCTTTATCTCTTCAAGTAAACCTTCACTTATTGAAATTGCCCCCTAACTTTTATAGCAACCATATTTAGATTTTCAAGTAAACACTACACAGACTTAGCTGAAAATATGAGTCTTTCAATTAAGGATCAACTATATAGGTAATATGCTTTGTTTTGGTACATTTGGTCAATCTTTTCTATGCATTGGTGGAGTAGACCCGGGCTTTAGTGTTCTTACTGACTTTTTTTTTTTTTTTTTTGTACTTCATCCTCAACATAGCAAATGAGATATTGATTCTCTGATTCAGCCTCCTCCTTATCTATTAGGTTGGTGCAAAGGTAATTGCGGTTTTTGCAATTTTTAACCTTTTAAACCTCAATTACTTTTGCACCAACCTAATAAATGATATTCCTACCTTTCAACCTGACCTCATGATCTCATCTTCATGCTGAAATGCTCGCTCAGTGTTTTTACCTCTCAAATAAGCAAAGCATTTGTTACTGTGGTTTTTTTTAAATGACAAAACTCAGTGCCCAGTATAAGTTTGGTGAGATGGGCAGCCTCAGTGATTATTAGGAGAGTAGTTTAGTTGTGTGTATCAAGATCCCTAAAACTCACACCCACCCTGTGACTCATTCATTTTGTTAGAATTTTTTTCTAGGACATCATCAGCAATACAGACACGGCTATTTGTTTTAGCATTATTTGTAACAATGAAAAATGGACACAGTTTAAGACTTCAATAGTCAGGATGGAATAAATGAATTACATCATATAATCACATGAAAGTATTATGCTGTCTTTAAGTAATGATGCTTTTGAAGATATACAAAAGCGTTTATTCCGAAATGTTAAAAGCAGGATTACAAACTATACATGCTTTAACTTTGATCGTTGGAAGAGAAAATACCGGGAGGACATACACCAGTGCTATCAGTGGTTAACTCTGGTTAGTGGAGTTACAGATTTTTATTTTTCTTACATTTTCTGTATTCTCTACATTGTCTACAGTAAGTATACAATTAGGAAAGGCAACACGAAGTTATATTAAGGGATAAAAAAGGAAGGAAACACTTCAGAGATCAGAACATTTCTGTGAACATCAACCATATTGTCCAAGCTATCAGTGACGGACTAACTCAAGTCAGCTGCTCTTGTGACCACAGCATTAATAAGAGCCTTTGCAAGGTAGGTTTCTGGGGTGTCCTTTAATTCTGTCAAGATTTAGATTGGTTCCTCCTATTTAGTGTACAAAAATCTATGTTGGGGTCCTATTTGTAGATTGCTGGGCTTTACCTCTAGAAATTATAATTCATTTGTCTATGAATACTACCAGTAATCCACATTTTTAATAAACTGTCAGGGTGATTCACCTGACGCTGGTCGTCAGCCTGGCACACTTTGAGAAACAGTCACAGCAGAACCTCCTTCAGATGTAAGCTTCAAGTTTTCTTTCACCTGGAACTCGGGCCTGCCTGGGTGTGGGTGTGACACCGAAAGGCCAGGGCTCCACTGCCCACTGGTTTCCTAGATGCTCGTCAGAACCACCAGTGGGGCCTTTAAACCCCTGCAGATGCCCAGATCTCATCTCAGAACCTACAGACTTGGATTGTCTAGGAGTGGGGTACGGGCATGTGAATTTGTAATGAGCTCCACAGTGCAGTTCTTCAGAACTAAAATCTGTCCAATAAACCAACTGGTATGGAACACAGTACTGTTCAGACTTGTTTCCTCTAAGCTACACTGAAATGTGTTGGTGAGGACAGGGTGACACGGGTTAGTGGTCACTGGCAGGGCTGCAAGCTGCCCAAAAGTTACAGGGCTGCCCTTGTTTCTACACCACTGATGCTGCACGTTCATTTTGTTTTCTCTGTAACTCTGATTTCACTACATAGTTTTTACCTCTAGATGGCAGCAAAGGCTGGCTGTTTTATTAGGATAAACCTAAATGTCATTCCCAAATCTTTCCAAAAAAATGATGCTGTTTTTTAATTCTCTTGTATGAATTTTATACTTGGTCATGTTTCAGTAAACGAGGTATGGCCCTTTAAAATGTGTCATCTCTTGGATCATTTTTATAGAACATTATGTCGAATAGCTCGAAGAAAGGTTTTATCCAAATTTGGAGTGCATATTGAAAGAGGAATCCATGCATATGGCTTTTTTAAGACCACACAGGGAATGTTCTCGCCAGTGTCAGAAACTCCTGGGTTTCATCAGAAAGCAGATGTCTTGGAGGAGATTAAGGAAGTTGGAACGCTCATTCATAGAAGAAAAGATTTTTAAAAATGTTTAACTCAGTTCAGCATGGAGATGGAGATTTGTTTTAGAATGGATTACGAACCTGAAGGATGCTGAATTCAATGAGGCAGCAGCATTGGTTCTGTGTAGGGAGGATTGAAAGGGAAGGAGCACGTTTGTGGAACGTATTCATCAAATTCTTAAAACGTTGGCTCATTTGGTCCTTAGGTTCTAAAAAGAGCTGAGCAATCTACGAGGCTTCCGCGTTACGGCAACTGATTCGATGGCCATGAGTTTTAGTGACCGAAAGAAGCGCAGAAAGGTGAAGATGTTTTCAGTTTTATTCGAAGCCTTAGTTCTACAGCTCGGTCTCTACTTGCTCCTTGTTCTCATTCACATTACCATGGAGGGCAAGCATCTGAAAATGTACTAGAACAAGATCAGCATTTGTGGGCGGCAAGTTATCAGATCCTACTTAGACAGCTGGAGTCAGGATGTTTCCTTTTCTCTAAATGAAATAATTTTGTAAGCGCTTTGAACTTTTGGAGATGTATTGGCAACATATTGTGTAAGCAAGCAGTCTTCCCTCTTCAGGGTCACTACCTCCAGGGGCTGCAGGGCCCTCCTGGCGACCTTAGCCCTAGAGGCTGAAGGTTCAAGACTCCTAAAGATCTGGGATCGTTTTGATTCATGGTCACTGGGGTGGAGCAGGGCAGGGGCGAAATCAGGGCTGCCTGACTCCCTCAGGGACCCAGCTGTGGAATGCTGGGTCAAGGCCGGGTGTTATCAGAATGACAGTGTGTTGTATTTTTGTTTTTATCTCTGTTTAATGGGAAAGTGCCTAAGTAATGATGATGGATATGGTGATGAAAAAGAGGAAATGCTAAACTGGAGAAAAAATAGCTTTGAAATATTACTGCCTTCTTTTTCTCTTGTCTTTTCTATTATTTGGTAAGTCACTGCTAATTTGTAAAATAAAAAAAGAAAAGAAAAGAAATAACATAACGAATCTGGCAGATAGCCTAGTTTCATATGCATCTTTGGCTTTTTTTCTTTCAATTTTTCTCAGAATTTCCTCATTATACAGTAAAACTGTATCACTAAAGATTTTATAGTTTTACATGGCAAGAGGTCCTTCAAAAGGAAACTGGTTTGATTAGCTGATTCCCATTAACTTCCTGTGAGAGAACATTTGGTTTTAAATATTGTTGCAGGGCTACGATTTATATGAAAGAGTTGTCCAGTTTCTGAGATGAAGATTAGGGGAAACGGGTGCCTTTATTTTATAATGTAATATGGTTTTGGGTTGTTCCTAGTCACTCCCAAACTCTCCGTGGTAATTACACCGTGGACAGGGAGAGTAATCCAAGAATAAACATTGAAATACAGTTTTGAGAAATCCTCCTTAACCCCAGTTGCTTCCGTTGTGTGCCCAGACACATGGCATCACATGTAGAAACAGTTACGTTAAAATAAAATATACTAACCTTGAACTGTTGTCTTCCTCGTTTACCCTCTTTCTTTTTATTCATCTGTCAGATTTTCCATCGTAGGGTTTTTTTGTTGTTGTTGATTTCTGGTATCCTCACTCTTTTCTTCTTTCTCATTCCTTCATTTGCACCCATTGAATTATTTTTAATCATTTGCAGGCTCACATGTTACAACCACTGTGGGTTATTAGCTAGAGCACAGGCTGTGGAGCCAGGTAGACTTGGGCCTCCGTTCTGGTTCTGGTGCCAACTAGCTGTGTGTCCTTGAACGAACCAGTTCCCTTAAGCAGACCTCAGTTTTCCTCCTCAGTAGTCCTTATCTGGGAATTAGAGTACCTACTGCCAAGTTCTTTGGGAGCAGAGATACTGCGTAGGAAAGTTCCTGGCACATCCAAAGTGGCAGAGAAGTTATTTGTTACTGATGTCAACATTATTGTCTTTGTGTTTTTCCTTATATCTTTTCTTAAGATGCCTATTTCTTGATCATAACCATAACTTACCTTCTTTGATTATTGTACCTTTCTAGTTTCCCTGCTTATGCCTTGTTCTCCCCTCTCTTCACTTAGTTATTGGAGACATGTTGGTAATCGTATGAGTGAGGCAGCTGAACAAGCTGTGCAGATTCCTGAGCTGTGTTTCTAACCACCTCTGGCCCAGAAAAGGATCCCTTCACACATCCTTTTCCCTCCTTATTCTACTTGATCTGGTCATTGTGAGTCTTTCTGTTTTAGAGTTCACCTGAAGGCACATTATTTTTGAACTGTCTTTTCCTTTATTTTAATTATTTGAATAATGAAGCAGTCATACCTCCTATAAAGTCTTTCGGCCCTGACATTCTGTGATTCTATGAAAAGCACAAAGTCTAGTCCACTGTGGCCCCTGGCGTGTTGTTGGCCCTGCGAACCTTTGTGGAGCATTGTACCAGCAGTACGTAAGCCCTGAGTAATGTAGGACAGTGCTTCTGAAACGTTACATGCCCAATAGTGACCCTGGAGCTTGTTAAGATGCAGATTCCCTGCACTGGATTTAGTATGTCTGGGGGTAAGGAAATCTGCGGAGTCCTAGGTGATTCTGTTAAAGGTGATCACTGACTGCATTTAGGGAAATATTGATAAACCTTTTCAGAAATAAATGATAGCTGATTCTTGCTCTCAGGAGATTGTAGTACCTGAGGGGCAACAAATGATTCTAACAAGAGGCAAAAGGAAGTACTATAATAGAGGTACAAAGAAAAGCGTTTTGGAAACTCAGAGGAAGATTGTGAAAAATAAGGAAGGTTTTCCAGAGGAAGTGGCACTTGTGGTAGCAGGAGGATTTCAGTAGAGGAACTAAGAGAAGAGCTTTCCAGCCCAAGGGACAGCATAAGCGGAGGTAAGGGTAAGGAAGCCCGATGGTATTTGCGAGGATGGTCAGTGCCGTGAGCTGGGGAGTGTGTAGGGGACGAGCAGTGTCAGAGGCAGAGGAGGCGAGATGGAGGCCTGGGAGGAGGTTTGGACGTTGGGCACTCGGTCATGGAAGTGCTGTTTGGGGGGGCTGGAGAATTGCTGTGATCAGGACGGGGAAGATCACTAACGACACTAGTGAAGGTTGGGTTAGAGAGGTGAGGGGTCGAGTGTAGCAGATTACCTACCCCTCTACTGAGGGCTCGACTTGGGGCATAGGAACACAAATAAAACGAGGAGGGCAGAGAGAGAGCCACAGTGCACTGTGGTCTGGGCACATGCTTAGTGTGACTGTGGTTGGACCTTCCGTGTGGAACTGTGGAAAATTTCCATTGAAAATTTGGAGATGTTGCTTTGAGAATCATCAGAGAGAAATTGTTGATGTTGTAGTGGCTGAGACAGCCCAGGGAGAAAATGTAATTCCTCCTTACCGACCACTCTTGTCTGTTCCCACCATGGGTCCTGCTCCATCCCTTGGCCGGAACCTGAGAGTTGAGCTTTGTGGGGCCCTATCCCATGCCCACATCCCCTACACAGAGCCACTGATCGTACTAACTGATAAGAGTGTCATTAGTCCTGACAGCAGCCCCCTAAGGAGGCATTTCTTTCCAGGACATGAACAATGCACAGTGAACCATTATCCAGGCACTGTTCGGCCAGCTGGGGCAGAGGAAATCCTGCCCCTCTCCTCCAGTGACCAGGCTGGCCCCGGGGCCATTGTGTCTGGGCAGACCTGACACATTGCATAAACGTGCACACTGTGGGGGGGGTGGTGTCTGCCACTCCTTGGCCCCAAGGGTGTTCAGTAAGGACAGGATGGCCCCCTGAAAGCACATTTCCTTCCTCATTGGCAGTCTGAGAAAACCTGGACGAGGGCCATCGTTGATAGGTTGGCCAAAAAAAAAAAAAAATAGTAGTAATTGTCCATTGTTCTCCCTAGTCCTCTCGTTACCCTTTTTAGAAGCTGAAATCAGCAGTCCCAGCAGCGTTTATCTTCTCCAAAACTTTTGTAACAAATATGTATTATTCTTATAATCAGAAAATAAGTTTTATGTAAAAAATATTGTGCTGCTTCTGTCTGTCGCTATGAGAGATATCGTCCTTCTCTGTATGATCCCCACCCACTGACCCTGTCCCTGTCGCCCTGAAGGTACCATCAGGCATTTAAATGTTTCTTATGTTATGGACCCTTGGGGAATCTGTTGCAGTTTTTAGTTAGCTCCTCTTTTCTATAAAACTGTACTTTTCTGAGGCCTCCAAACTGATATCAATGAATTCGGCAAGAACACCACTAGAAGGCAAAGAACAGAAAAGGAATAGCTCTCTCTTTTTTTTTTTTTTTTTAAGAGAAGGTGAAAAACCAACCAAGTCACTAATAGTGAAGGACAGCAATTCGTTCTTGAGGAATTTCTTTGAGTCGTTTGAGGAGTGACTGCATTGAAGCAGGCTTTGATATGTATTTAACTGTTACGAGAGATACATTGGAGACCAACTTGAAGAGCTTACTCTAACACAGCAGTTTTATTTGGGATGCTTCCTTGGTTGACAGTGATTGTAATCCTGAATTGGAAGCAGACTTTGGAGACTGACAATGTTGAACCCTAACACCTCTCTCTCTGATCTGGGAAAATACACAACGCTTTTTTTTCTTTTCTTTTTTTTTTTTTTTTTTAAATAAGTTATGATGTTGCTTGAGAAATGGAAACCCTAAATTTGAGTGTATACCATCTAGGAAAATTTTGTAGACTTCTACAAAGGCAGAAGTCTCAGCACCTCTGGGCTAAGTTGGTGGTGACGAGACCTTGATCCCAATTGCCTTTTCTGGAGGTCGGGTCCACAGCAGGACTGGAAGGGGGCCACCTACTTAATAAGTGTTGCCGTGCATGGGTGTGACGCTCCTGCTGTGGATCACCTTCACTCACGTCTGATGTGTTTCTTTCCAGCTACCTCTGCAGCCCCCCGCGTACCTCCTGCTCTGCAACGTTGACAGCCTAGCCAAGCTCATTCTTCATGCCTGACCCTTGTGCCTTTGTCTATAGAATCTTGCTTTCGAGTAGAGGGGACAGTGACTGCAGCTCTATTGCTCTCTGAGCAGAGTCTCCTGAGGATGAGGATTTGCGCTTCTCCTTGGTTATGGTTCTCCCATCTCCTGTGCACAGCGCCGTCCCCAGGTCAGTCTTCCCCATGCCTGCCCACGAGAGCGGAGCTTGGCCTCTCACATTCATTGTCTCTTGTTCCCCAGGAGTGGCCTCGGGGAGACAGGAGGAGTGGGAAGGGGAGGCAGGTCACCCTCGGCTGTGGTAATCATGGAAGGGTTCAGAAGGGGTGAGGCTTGAGTCAGACCTTTCAGTGTGGGTGCCTTCATGAGAGAAGAGAATTCTATGCGTGTAGAGCCGTGGGGAGGAGGGAGAGGGAAACCCTGCGTGTATGTAGGGGCATTCTGAGTGTTCTGGCTAAAGTGGCAGACGTGTGAGGCAGAGTGCAGGGAGGTAATGTCAGGTCACCTGTCTGCCCGCACAGGTAGTGCAGAGCCTTAAATGCAGTTTAGTGTGCTTCCTCTCTGCAGTGCCGCAGCTTCTCGGTATGTTGCCATGGAAGGAGAGCAGGACCATGGAGTTAGACCTGTATTCATACCTCATTTTTGTCACATACTATCAGAATGACCTGTGGACATGTTCCTTACCTCTTAGAATTTTAATTTCTTTCTTTAAAATTGTGTCAATGCCCACTTTATAGGACTATTGTGAAATGAAACAGCATTGTATGAAGGATTAGTTTTCTCCTCTGCATTACGTTGTCTCGTGCTACCCAGAAGCCTTCTCTGAGGACACAGGATGCTTCCTGGCACTGCATCAAGTCCTTCACGGTCGGTGCCCTTGCAGCCTTGCCCCGGCACCAGCCATCTGAACTTCAGCCACGCTGCCCTGCTCCTTGCTCCTGGAATGCTGTGTTCTGCTCTCCTGCCTGCCCTCACACCTCTGCTCTTGTGGGCACCTCCCGGCGTCACCTTTGGTCCTCTCTCCCAGTCTGCTTCAGCCCCTAGCCCCTGCTCAAATACCATCTGTTTCTGAACTCGAACCCTGAACCCTGCCCCAGAGCGACCTGCTCCAAACTCCCATAGTACCTGCTGTCTATAGAAGGCCTGTACTATGCTGTGCTCTGTTACCTTTTAATGTCGTCCTCCACTCCCACCCAGATTCTGTTAGGTTGGTACAAAAGTAATTGCGGTTTTTGCAATTATTTTTAACCTTTTAAAGCGCACTTACTTTTGCACCAACCTAATACCTCTGACACCTGCAAAGCCGCCTGGCATAGCAATGAGTAATATTAAGTACATCATAAATATTTGTCAGCTCATTCTTACAGGTGATTTCCTGAGGAATAGAGAAAACATGTATCCTAACAGAAGACATTCATGCCTTTGGTGGTTATAAACTAATACAGAGGGAATTGAAACAACTCAGAGAGGACTAAACCGTAAAGGGAGTTAATTCTTAAGTTCTTGGGAATTCTCCTGAAACCCATTTTTTTCCTCCTTGAAAGCAAAGGAGGTTGGTTGTCAAGACTTGTCTTTCTTTCTGTCAAAGGCATGTGACAATGGAAAGCTCATCTGAAAACTCTAGTTTATAATATGGTATCTTTGAAAGAGACAAAGGTGCACGGTATTAATACAAATATAAATGTTCAAATACTCATGCTCTGGGCCAGTCTGTCAAGTGAGTGGAAACAATCCTCACCAACTAAACTCTTCAGTGCAGATTTTGAAAGATGCTCTGAGGCTTACGTTTTGTCAGATTCAAGATTCTAATCTCTGCACCCCAGACCTAAGAGTTTTCAAGTGAGCTGTCAGATTTTTCCCGCAGCAAGTAATGCACAGGAGGAACTGGCTTATAGAGGCAGTTTGTCCATCTCTTTAATGCAGTGCTTCTCAACCAGGGGCAATGTTGCCCTCTCCCCGCCCCCCTGGGACATCTGACTGTGTCAGGAGACGCTTTCTTTGTTGCAGTTGGAGGATGCTACTTGGCATCTAGCAGGTGGAAGCCGAGAATGCTCCAAAACATCCCCCACAACAAAGAATCATCGGACCCAAGCTGTTAATAGTCCTGAGGTTAAAAAACTGCATTAGTGAACAAAGAGCTGATATAGTAAGGATTAGAAGACATTAATTCATAGCTCTTAGAGAAGAAAACAAATCTTTAGAAGCCATCTAGTGTTAAAATACCTACAAGTGGGTAAACGAGGAAGGAAACATTTAATTTCTGAAAGAAACTCATGCAAGTAATTGGTTTATTTATGTGCCAACTTTATTTCCCAAAGGACTTTTTAAACGATTAAAGGAGGGTGGCAAGACTTGGAGAGAATTCAGAAAGCATTGGAGGTGAGAACTAGACATGATCTTAAAGATCACCAAGTCCAGTTGTCATGATTTCACAAAGATTAAATGACTTGTCCAGGGCCTCATGGCTGACGGGAAAAGGCACGAACTGGAACCTGATTTTCTATTTGCCTGCCTCCGAGCCTCCTTCCTCCAAGTCCCTCCACTTATCTGAGTCTTTCCTTGTCCAGTTTTAAGTCTCAATTGCTCTATGAAGCCTTGTTAATCTGTTGCAGTCCCCCTTAATCTGTAGTTTATTGCAGGAAATTTAGTTTGCCACCTGATTAAATATTGTCTGATATTCTTGTTTCGTGTCTCCTTCCTTGCCCAAATTAATAAACTCGTCAAGGGACAGTGACTCTTTTGTCTCCATAATGCCATCCCTAGTGTTAGGTAGAAGGTAGGCAATTCCGTATGTCATGATCAGTGGATTGATCAATTGTGTCCATGGGGTGCTTTGAAGATTCTGCGTGTCACGGAGACACCTGAGTGGTATGTCAGTGAGTAAAGCCACTCCACCTTTCCAGAGGCCTGGGGAATGGCAGAGTGAGGCGGCCTTTGTAGGTCTCTAGGGTCTGTATACATTGTTAGTTATCCAAAGATGACTAGCCATTAAAGAATAAAAGTCTGAGGCAAAAAAAGAAAAGGAAAAAAAGGCTATTTTAGGTACACTTAACAAAAATTTCATACAAGAGCATTTGGTTATGGGGGGAAAGAAACTCACTCAAATAAAACTAATTTCAGGCTTTCAAAAAATTGTCTCAAATAATCAGATAAATATATCTCTTGACCAATCATTTTGTGAAAAAATAAGTCAGATTTTAAAATGAGGTCACCCGTCAAGAGGATTATCCCTAGGATAGCTGAGTACAAGGCCAGAGTACATTTTTATGGCACCGTTCTAAGTGTAAAACCTGGTGTCCTGACGGAATGTTGACAGATTTGTATGTGCTGCCATAAGAACAGTGTTAATTCATTATCAAATTATACAGTACTGAGAAGTGTTGGCCGGTTACCTTGCTGGACTCCCTAAGGATTCCTTATCCTGCAGCGTTGCTGTTGGGGGATGCTTCGCTTACATATTTGCACAAAAGCTTTACCCTTCTTGCCTGAGCTTGAAGAGTAGAAGGGTCTATCAGTTGGAGTTTAATCTAAGTGAAAATGAATTGTAAGGTGGCTCAAGGTTTGGAGACTTTAATGAACCATTTATCTTCTTTGCTTTCCCTTGCATTTGCCTCACTGTGGCTTCAGGTGAATGGAGTCCTTTGTTTTGGTTCATCCAAACTGCTCTCTTTAATGTGTGTTCTGGACCATTCCCAAGAAATGCTGTAGGCTTACATTGAGGGCCTGGGATCTGAGAAAGAAACAGAGCTTGGAGGTGTCAGACAGTCTGCTACCGCTCAGCTAAAGATTCAGGCATCTATGCTTCGCTACAGTTCTAAAACTGGGAACCTTCCCACCCAAGAAAATGGTAGTTTTTATTGAGCTTTTCTTTTGAGTAAAAAGAAAACCTGGGCAACAAGCCTTCTGTTTGTCATGCCAGCCACTAGAGGGCGGAATAGTCACACTTCCTGGGACAGTTATAATTTATTCTGGTAGAGTGCGACTCCAGTCAGAACACATTTACTAATGTTTGTTTATCAGTAGAGGAATTTGTGAAACAATGGACTTCCTACTTTAGGGTGGATACGAATTGGCAGAGGAGCTTGTTGAAAATACAGCTTCCTGGGTCCTATCCTCAGAGATTATGGTTTGATAGCTCTGGATGGGATCATGGGATCCTCCTACAAGTGTCTTGGATTTTACTTTGAGAAACACTCATCTTAATGTTTGGGCATGCATTGTTGCCTGATTATCTTTTCTCTTAGGATTGCAAAGCAAAATTATTATTTTGAAGGAAAAAAGCTTAATAATAGAAAGCAAGGTATAGGGGTGCTAGAATGTTAATTTAAAGGTCTGTCTAAAAAGTTACAAAGGAGGCTGGCTTTGTAAAGATTCAGAATCAAAGCTACTAAAAACATGTTTTTGCATGGAGTTATACTTCAATTAATAAGATCACAGACTCCTTAGACTACAAGTCTAAAAATTTTTAATGTCCTTTATATGACCCTCCCACAGGGCAACCTAATTTTATCCTTTGGGTGTCATGAAGACTCCACATACAATGTTTTCACACTGTGAATTGTCGTTGCAGAGACAGTTCTGAGTAGAGTTTATGGAATTCTGTTGCCAATCTTGAATTAAGTATAGAGACTCTCCTTTATAGTAATGTACATTACTATATTTTTGTCAGTGCCCCCAGAGAGCAGTACATCCTCAAGGGGAAAGTTTGTCATTGCTTTTAAATGGAAAGAAGTATGTAGTAAAATTCAAATCTGTGATAGGATGTCACGGCTCAAAAAGTCAGAGAGAGGCAAATGAGTAAAATGAAACTTGGTTCTGAAGCTGGGGCTTTGACCAATGAAAGGAGGATATTACCCTTTCAGATGTATATAAAAACAACCTATCTTCTATGAGCCTTTCTTCGGCATTCTTTTCTCCAAGAATACAATCTTCCACCCTCACATATTTCATATGAAGATTTTCCAGTGTCACGTCCTCTCTCCTTCCTACTTTTCATGGTTCTTCTGTGATTATATGTGAATGAAAAAGAAAGTTGTGTAACCTCCCAGACCACATGCACAGCTATTTAAAAATATTTTTGAAATTAAAGTCCAAAAATCTAGAATGTCATTTTAGGTATGATTTTATAGAAAAGAGAAGATGCTTTTTCTTAGAAATGATGCTGTTGTTACCATAAACTTTAATTAGTAGCACTTTCAATAATGTATGTTATTAATCTGAAAGTGCTCCTAAGTTTTGTTGGTGATATTTATCATTATACAAATTAATCATCCAGTAGAGGGATCTCCAGAAGAGGTTTGGTTCATTGAAAGTTTGGTAAATTTCCAATAATGTTAATCACTTGGGAAGCCTATTTATAGTTAATATCTGAAACAGATGATAAAATGAGAAATTGTGCATTATAATCATGAAGTCCAGGCTCCTGTGGTGTTAACTTTATTATAGAGAATTGCTCCGGCTCACATAAGATTTAAAAAAAAAAAAAAATGGAATCCTTACAAAACAGATGAACTAATGAATAGCCCAGAGCGTCTCAAACTCTATTAATTAATTACAGGTATGCCAAGAAGGACTCTTCCCCTCGGCACACGGGGCAGCCCAGAGGAAACTGGGGTGACGGGTCTCTGGCTGTCTCTGCCCCTTCATCCATTTCTCCCAGTGCCATGGAAACATGTTTTCTGTTTGTACCACTATATGACAAAGGTTGGGAAGCACTGGGAGGACTTTGTCCTTTAATTCTTTCTAGTTTCTTTTCATAATTTTATGATCAATTGATCAGTACCTTCTAAAATGTTACATGTACCTTCTCTTGATTATTATCTAGAAAAAACATCTCATGCAGCAGCATTATCAGTGTCTACCTTGAAATACATAAAATGACATTTGCAGTTCCTTCTCAAGTTCTAGCCCAAGGTGACTTAAAAATAAAAACAGTTTAAAAAGACATTTAGACCATCATGTATTTTGTAATACAGTTGGGTCACTGCCGATTCCCAAGATAAATGTGTTGAAACAGAAGCTTTCTCATTCATCACCAGCCTCAGCTTTCATCCACATGTACTTAATGATGATGCAAGCCCACAGCACTGGGGGTGTAGTTCATCACCATGGAAGTGTTTCTGTCAACAAAGCTCACTTTGCTATCATGGAATTGATTTTGCAGAGAAAAGAAGGACAATTGTGAAAGATTTCTTTTACTTCTAAAGATCTTCACAGTTTGTCTGGGTGTCTACATGAATTGTGTTTAAAATCAATAGCTGGCAATAAAATTGACCACACTAAATTAACAGTTATGAGGTTGGAAAGCGGAAAATGGTAATGAGCTGCTGTGTCTGAAATCGTCCTTTTGGAATGTGACTTGGGGATCAGATTTATAATTTAAAATGTTCCTCTGAAAGCTGTTATTCTCTGCTATAGCATTATTGATTATGCTCAGAGAGTCCCATGACTGGGTAGAATTTTTAGGCTGCCTTTGTTGCAATTTTCTCACCCACCTTGTAAATGGCATAACAATAATCACAGAAGAAACTTCCCTCAACTAACATCCTTTTAAAATATGCCTTTTCTACAACTTGTATTTGTAACTATCTTTGATTTTTGTTTGCTTGTTGAGAGGTTAAAAGAAAAACAAACACGATTAAGTTGTAAGCTTCTCAAGACAGCCCAGTCACAAGCAAGGTAGGAAGCGCCTACCTTAAGTAATCCAACCTGTTTGGGAACCAAAAAGAAAAAGGAACCAATATGACATTTTTGCTTTGAAACAGAGCATTCCAGACCATATGTCATAGTGGCTGATTCCAGGTTTGGATGTGGACATATATGTTTTATGGGAGTTTTCATCGATGGTAGAAAATACAGTCAACTCTTGATTGTTTTGTATTTCCCGATGTGCTTTTTCTGGCTTTCTATCATATTTCAAAGCTTTTTATTTTTACCATCGGCTCATGTGCTCACAAAAGTGAATTAATTAATCTGATTTTACTGTTACTTTCAGTAAACATTAAGTTCCTAAGTCTCTAATGTGTGTGAAGTTCTGTTCTGGGCACCAGAGATAATGAGGTACATCTCAAGCACGAAGTTAAGTTTGCTCATGAGAGATCTTATAGTTCACTTTGAGATCAAAGGGACATTTTTATTTAAACCACTTTTTCCTTCTCTAATATGTGATCAGAAGTTCCCTGTAAATGGGTTTTCTTTTTAAGGAGGAATTAATAGACATTATGAATAGGAAATAAAATTCTACTATACATGCAGAAATAACACAAAATGACCAAAAGAAAATTCAAGCAATGGTAAAAACAACTATTTACTGCTTTATAATGTTAAAGTATTTCACCAAGGCCAATTGCAGTCAAATTAATGTGAGTTATGGACAATGAAATACATAAAGATGTATTTATACAAGTGCAGACTAAATATTTTCCATACATGTAAATGAAAAGATATACAGTAAGTGCACACTTGATATGACAATGCAGGCAACAGTTAGTTTCAGAGACTCTTGAATAGTTCATGCACAAACCTTCCCAAAGTACCAGTTCAGTCAGTCTTTGGGGAATGTAGAAGGGTAGTTAAAAAAGGACTGCATTCCTTGCAATGATATCAGTATAGACTGGAGGAAGGTCAGTTATATATATTACTTACTGTAATTTGTGATTGTCGCGGAAGAGGTGTGGCTGTTGGTGTGATAGTAATACTGCTGGTGACTTTATTGCTCGCTTTGTTTAGTGCCCCGTTAATTAAGCCTTGAGTCCGGTTATCCTGTGGCGGTGTTGAAGGGCTGGCAGGTCTCATGGGGCTGGCTACAGCTTGCATGTAAGGACTTCCTAAGTGAATGTGGATTTTATTATCCTCAGTAGTTATCACACTTGAACTATTACTGTTTGAACGCTGAAACTGCCATGATGACTGCCGGTCTGGGGAGACTCTGAAAATCGCATGCTTGGCACTGATTTCTATCGGCTCTGGGGAGCGTCCCTGCTCAGGAGAGCTAGCTGAACCAGTCACAGCCAAAACCTGAATAGGTGACATTGTCCTTTCTGGGGTTATAGAACCACAAGACTCGGGGGTCTGTGCTCTGGCAAAGGCTGCCATGGTAATTGGGGACATGCCTTGTTCTAAATTCATGAGGCCTTCTGTAGAGGTTTTGGATTTCACTGGAGTTATGGAGGCGTTTTGGAGGATGGTTATCCTTTGCTTTGGGGTGCCGCAGTTTGGGATCACTGCGGTGCTTGTGTAAGAGTGAGGACTCTCTGTGGTCGGACTGGTGATTTCAAGAGTGGCTGTGTTTTGGACATGGTCTGGCGTCACCTTTATATGAAGTGGCTGTCCAGGTGTGTGGCTCAGGACGAGATCTCCAGGCTGCACAAAGTTGCCATTGGGTTTAGTTTGTATTTTGCCATTCTGAGGATGGCCTTCCTTGGGTTTCATCCAAGGAATCCATAGCTTCCTGTTAACGGGACAGGAAGTAGATGAGTTGCATTTGAAGGACAGCATGGATTCCTCCTCATTAGGGTCCTCGTCCTGGTCCACCGTCTCCTCGTAAAACTGACCGTTGATGACCGCTCGTTCCAGAGGAATAAGACTCTTGTAGTCGGGGGGTTCATTGTCTACTGCTTCTGTTTGAACTTCTTTAGAAAATACTTGAGGGTCAGAGATTTTTCTTCCGTTGAGACTAGGACGGAGGCTCTTACTAAAATGCCGGTACCGCTCTAATTCTTTAGTGAGGTTTTCAATCTCTCTTCCTAAATCTCTGTTCCTGTTTTCTTGTTGATTGAGTTTCTTTTGCAGAACTGAGTGGTCTCCCTGGAGGTGACAGATCAGGTCCTCCGTTGCCACGTATTCATGAATTTTCTCTTTCAGTGCATCCACTTCCCTTGAGAGGTGCCCCGATTTAGCTTCTTCTTCTTGAAGCCTTTTGAAAAGCCATTGTTCATGGCTGGACTCTGTCTTTTCTGCCAACTTGTACTTGGCAAGTTCCATTTTAACGTGTTCCAGCTCTTCAGATAAAAATTGAGCTTTGTCTCGTTCATTAGCGTACCTTCGCTCTAGAGTCTCGTACTCGTCTTCCGTTTTCATGAGGTCATCCTCAATGGCTTTCATATCCTTTAACTTCAGCCTCAGTCTTTCCACTTCTTGAGAGAGCTCTTTAATCTTATTGTTTTCTTGGTGTAATGCTGTTGTGGACTTACTAGAATCTTGATTTAATTTGTTTTTTAGGAAATCTTTCTCAATTGCTTCCAGTGATTGAAGCCTATTTTTCAACATATTAACTTTGGACAGAAGATCATTTCCTTTCTCTTCTTCTGCTTTCAGTTTGTTTTTTAGATCATCTCTCTCCTTGGTTACACTGTACATTTTTTCTTCCACATCGGTTTTGGACTTCAGTGCCTTTTTAGTTTCCTCAATTAACTTCTCAGTAACTGTTGTCACTTTATTTTGTTCCACTTGAAGCTGAGAAGCAGCAGCTTGTAATTTATCTTCAGTTTGCTTTAATTTTTCACTCATTGTTTTCCGTTCATCTACCAGCATCACAGTTAATGTTTTCAGTTTAGTTAAATCCTCTTTTAGGGTGAATTCTGTCTTTTCCAGCCGACTTTCAATGTCTTCTAGCTCTTTGATCCTTACTTTTAAACTCTCTAGTTCTTGAGACAACTGCTTTGTGGTCATCCTTTCTTTTTCTAAATTGCATTTCAGAGAGTAGCATTCTTGTTTGCTTTTGTTGAAAGCATCTTCTAATTTTTCCAGAGCCATAATCCTTTTATTGAGTTTTTCAACCTCGAGTTTAAAGTCTTTACTCTGTGATGTTTCCTTTTCGAGCCTCTTATTGAGATCTCTGCACTGCTCCTCCATTTTTATGAGCTCTTCATCCTTCCCTTCCATTTCTAGCACACGTTTCCTGAGCTCCTCCACCTCTGCCATGATTCCAGAGTTTCCATATTCTCCCTTGTTGATTTTTTCTTTTATATCTTGGAGCTCCTCTTCTGCCTTTCGTAAAGACCTGTTTGTCTCTTCTAACTCATCAATTTGCCTGCTGAGTGCTGCCAGCTTTTGTCGAAGCTGGCGATTTTGACTGTCCTCATTGGTGAGCTTCGCCATAATTGTTTCTTGGTTCTGGTGAAACTGTGTGGTCTGCGTCTGCAGTTCTTTCTCTAGTCTGGTTGCCTTCTGCTCTTCTTCCTGAACTCTGGCTTCAGTAAGAGCTAGTTTAGCATGTGTTTCCTTCTCACTTGTGGTTAGGTCTCGGATTTTTTGTCTTTGAAGGGCAAGCTGTGCAGTCAGCCTTTGTTGTTCGTCCACCACCATCAAAGCAAAAGACTTCAGTTTGGTCAACTCCACTTTCAGGGCAGTGACCCTCTTCTCCCTTTCTTGCTCCTTCTTCTCCTGGGATTCAGTTTCTTGGTCGATCAGCTTCTTTAATCTGAAAAATACAAGAGTGCATTCTGTTTTGTGATTGATGCTTTAGCAACTTATGATCTGTGTTTAATACATTTAATATATTATGTTTAATACATTTATGTAAGTTAGAAAGATTGTACCAGCTCTCACAGAATACAGAAAGGAATTGCTAAATGTGACGGAGAGTAGATGAGGGGAGGAGAATCTTGATAAACTGTTATCCTGCTTTTCTGCCTTCACCGTCCCCACCTCTCATTGAATAATACCAGTTGCAGTTCACCAGGAGCCTTAGTAGAAGAGTAAGGGCAAGAATATTTAGGCTGAATTGCTGTGTAAAATAATCAGTAGGCAGTCTAGCCTTAAGTCTGTAAAAACAGGCACAAGTTGGAGATTCAGTTGCACCGGGCTTTAAGAGTGGCCCGGCTCTTACCAGCTAATTCATCTGGACAGTTAGTGAACATCTCTGAGCTTCAACTTCCTCATATGAAAAATGGAGGCAATGATTGATTGTATTATCTCAGGAGGCATTTGTGAAAACTAAATGAGATAATTCGTCTAAGATTGTTACAGTACTGGCACATAGTAAACATCTGATAAGTGTTAGTTGTTGCTGTTGTTCTTTTTTATTAATGTAGTTATTACTATATCTATCAAATGGTTTGCTTGAACCATTACAATATGTGTACATTAATGCTTGGTACTCAACTTCCTGATTCTTAGTTAAGATAAAATTTTATTCACGTTGCTTAGAAGTTATGCACTTCACTGATGGACCTCTCTGCTGATTGACACTTGGATTACACTAGCATGACATTGTGCCAGGAATCACGTCTCATATATCTTTATCCCCACAGTGGATGGTAGTTGAATGAGGGGAGAATTGAGAGGCATCTGAAGGGGTTTAGAGTTTTTATAACATATGGGAAGAGCACAGAGTTTGATAGAAAAGAATTTATTGATGAAAGTCAGATGCTAGAAATGATGGAGGAAAACTACTATCAGGAACGTAATAATTCTCTCTTAAAGAATGACTCTTGTGTTATTTTTTTTGTTTTACATTTTAAATTTGTCGTCATAACAGAAGAGCATTTTACATGCAATATAAACTATCTCTTCCACACACTTTTTTCCTCCATCGTGAGGTCATAGTTTTAAATCTGTGGCACTCTTAATCACATGGGAATGGGCTGATTATAGAGGATGTAAGTACAGCTTTGCAGTATTGTTATACAGAAGCTAAAATAGAATGGAATCCCTGAAGAAGTGAATTAAAGTACTTGTCATAGATGAAAAGTTATAAATATTTGTTTTCCGGTCAAGCATGAAGAATTCATAGTATTTTAATACAGCTTTTCTGTTAGGAATGAGTTAATTATCCAATGCATGTCTTTAATCCTTGCCATAGAACTTTCTTTTTGAAAGCTGTTTAAGGGTTTGAAAGGACCTTTTTAAAAGGAAATTAATTTGGGGCATTCTTCTTGGAAATAGTGTGGTTTTTTTTGAGATCCTAATCTGCTCTGCTGTAATTACACTATACAAGAGGAACATGTTGAAAATAATTGTATAATGTAAGAATTCCCCAGCTTTTTTGTGGCGAGGATCTGCTTTTAGTTTTTCCTGTTTGGAGAAGCTGACGGGAGGCTGGTGCGAGGGCTGGGGCCTGTGCAGTTCTGAAGGAGCTGGGCTGGAAGCTGGGGTGGGGTGGTGATGAGCTCATCCACTGTCCTGGCCAGAGGCTTGCCGGTGGCTGCCAGCCCTGGCCCACTCCCGACTTGAGACAGCTGCGAGCCTAAGAGAAACATGGCGGCTCCTTCGTGGATGGTCGTGGGACCTCACCACCCAGTGGCAGAGTCCATGAGTGAACTGCTGTGGTGAGGAAATAGTTAGAGACTTTGGCAAAGTACTTCTTCCTCCCACCTGAGCATTAGAATCACATTTAACAATGCGCCGAACATAACCGCAGCGAAATATTTCCCCTCTCTACATCACAGTTCTGAGAGTTTTATTAGAGAGCTGTTTCACAAAAACTTTTCAGGATTTCTTTTCAACTTATTAAATAATACCATATGTTATTTCATTTTCATGAGGAGATGTGTTTTCTTAGGATATAAAGGAGGGAAGATTGTTTTGCAGTGTAATGAAAAGACCATTACAATTGAATGGTCCTTAGTGTATCTTGGCAGTACCATAATGGGCAAAACGGATTTTGAAGAAGTTTAAATAAGTTTAAATTGTTTTCATTGTGTTGTGTTTTCAGTAGTAAGCACGATGCATCTTTTTCAGTATGGTACAAGCTCACGTATCTTTCTATGGTTTCTGGAAATTGGCTGGCATCCCCATGTTCCCAAACCCCATCTTACAAGGTAGGCACATACAAATGACGATTTGAATACATATTTTCTTACTACTGCTTTCCCAACAACCTGCTATTTCCCTGGGCCAGTCCGTTGAGCACACAAGATGACGGTCAGCAAGCTAGTCAGGTAAAGCCTGTCAGGGAGGGAAATAATTTATACGCAGTTATACCCCCAGCCATGAAGTCCTGAGGTTAGGGCAGGCACGCAGTGCTGTCTGTAATTCTTTTAGAGCCAGTTGGGTACTTGTAATGCTTTTACACAGTGTGGGGTTGTGTTATATGAGAGACAGAGACAGAGGGACTGAGACTGGTTATGCTACTGAATCGTAATTAGCCTTTCTGATAACGGTGAACGGGCTTACCCCGAATCATTCACTATTTCTTGCTGTGTATCCAGCAGCATTTGAAGGTTGAAGTTTGAGGTTAGTTTAGTCTTAAAGAAAGGTGTTTCTTTGTAAAGTTAGCTGTTCTTTATAGAATTTGAAGCTACAAACCTGGCCTGTTGTATACAGTGTCCTAAACAAGGAAGCTAATGGTCACACTGCTAATTACTGATGCAGGGATGTGTATACGTATGTGCGTGCATATGTAAGTGTCTGTGTGTATACACATGCACACATATTTGACTAGGTGTACTTTTTTCTTTCATATATACGATGAATGCTTTCGGCAAATATTTGCTCCCTGTTGACTGTAATTTAGTCATTTGAGGTCCACAGTCATTGTCCAAAACTTTTAAAGCCAAATGTTTTGAAAATGCTAAAGTTTTCAAATTTTAGAAAGGCAGTAAGGAGCATGCACCATATATTATATAACAGCAGCAGGAAAGCCTGTGGCACCACCTCCTAAGCAAACCTCCGAATATTTCTGCAGATCCATGTAAATAGTCACATTAAGTGGGATAATTAAGATAATAAATAGCCTTGCATCTATTCAGGTTTTGCTACCGAACGAGTTCAGGTAAGAAGTTTTGCTGCCAAAATTTCGCAAACGTTTTGTGTAGTTTTTAGGCTTTCAAAATTGCAGACAAGGGATTGTACAATGAAGGTTTGGACTATTGGTGCCTTTTGGGCAAGGAGGGTGTGGAGTTAAGGGTCCTAAGTCCACTTCCTTCTTCAGTAGGATTGGTTTTTAAATGAAACAGTAACTTAATTTTGTCTCCATTATTTTTCTTTGCATATTAACAGGTTTTAGACATTGATGCTGGCTGACTTTTTATGCTAATACAGGTTATCACTGCCTCTGGGTTTGCAAGCAAAAGCAGATTATGATTTTGAGAGCTTTTAAGCAAGTATGCATAATCTTGAAAACAGTATAGACCTAGAGATGCAGAATGTCCAGATAAATTCATCCCCTCCGAGCTGTGTAGTCAAATTATTACTCCTTTTTCCATAAGTAGTTCCCATTAATATGCTTTTATGTATGGATGTTTATATAATTTATGCTAAGATTTCTCCAATTTTAGCACTATTGACATTTTGGGCCAAATGATTCTTTGTTGTGGGGCTGTCCCGTGTATTATAAGATGTTTAGCAGCGTCCTTGGTCTCTACACTAGATGCCAGAAGCAACCCTTCTCTGCCCAATTATAACAACTAAAAATATCTCCAGACATTGCCCAATGTCTTGGTGGGGATTGCCCCCAGGTGAGAACCACTGATCTATGCATGTGTGTGTTTATGGACATGTGTATATGTCAGTCATTAAAGTTAGACACTTCATGGTCCTGCCTCACTCAGTTTTAATTAAACAGGTGCAACAGCAAGTTCCCACCTGAGTTACATATACACCTGGTGATTGTATCTTCCCTGTGAAGGGCCTGTTCTTTACCAGTGCTTGTTCACAGTTAAGATACGTTTGAATCACCTGTGAATCTTGTTAAAGTGCAGATTCCAGTTCAGTAGGTGGGGATAGTCCTCAAATTTTGCAATATAACAAGCCGATGATGCCAGGATTGACTGGGTAGCAGGCTTTTCTGTTTACATGTCAGATGTTTTCTGGAAAGGTTCTGGCTGAATATTAACTCAGCCAATTGTTCTTTGTTAATTATACCCCAGTCTCTGGACAGAGCCTATATTCCTGACCTACAGGGCCGTCCATTTTTTCACAGGGAACATCAGTTTGAAGAACCTGACTAAATGAGCTAACATCCGTCCACATTACTGGAAAAAATGACTGAATATGCATATCATAGGTCGTCAGTCAGTAGCTAAATTTTCACCTAAAAAAAGTCAGTAAGTAATTTTAGTTCCAGTTTGTGATTTTCCTTACCCTAGCCCAGAGACTAAAATATAGGAGACTATATAATAGCTACCATTCTTTATTTAGTGTCAATGATGTGTTGCAAGCAGTGAGCTAAGTCAATATACATCTGTTGGGTCTAATTCTCATGGTAACCTTATAGGGATTTGGATTATTGTCTCTGTTTTACAGTTATGAAAATTGAGGCTCAGAAAGGTCAGGAAGGGGAAGAGCCTGTGCTGTTTCTGCATCCACACTGCCCGTCCAACAGGGAACACAAACTACTGCATGGACCTAGTCCACATACAAAGTGTTCTTCTCATGGATACTCTCTGTATTAGAGAAACCGTCACCTTAGAGAAAAATTCTCATCATTGTGCTTGCCTTCTTTTTCGTTTATCTCATAGAGCACTGGTTTTCAAATGTTTGCTCTTACATCTCCTAAAATAATTCTAATATGTACAACTAGTTTGCTCATATAAAGAGTAATCATAGCACTTCATTTTAGCACATTATCTGCTTTTTAATTTAGCTTATTGAGGTATGATTGAAAAATAAAATTGTAAGATATTTAAGATGTACAATGTGATCATTTGATATACATAAAAATTGTGAAAGGATTCCAAGTTAACACATCCATCATATCATAAATTCACCTTTTTGTGTGTGTGTGAGAACACAAATTTCAGTTATATCCTACAGTACTGTCAACTGTAGTCACATATTACACATTAGATCCTCAGACTTTATTCATCTTATAACTGTATCCTTTTACCGGCTTCTCCCTATTTTTCCCACCCCACCCCAGCCTCTGGCAACCACCATTCTACTCTCTGTTTCTATGAGTTAAACTTTTTTTTTTTGATTCCACATATAATACCAGGTAGTACATATTTGTCTTTCTCTTCCTGTCTTATTTCACTTAGCATTAACGTCCTCTAGGTTCATCCATGTTGCAAATGGCAGGATTTCCTTTTTCATTTTTAACGTCTGAATAATATTACATTATATATATATATATATACACACACACACACACATATATATATACACACACATATATATATGTACATACGTATATACATATATACATTTTCTTTATCCATTCATCTATTGTCAGACACAACTTAAGTGTCCATACCTTGGTTATTGTCACTAATGGTACAGTGAAAATGGAAGTACAGATATTTCTTCAAGATAGTGATTTCATGTCCTTTGGGTACATACCCAGAAGTGGGATTGCTAGGTCATTTGGTAGTTCTATTTTTAATTTCTTGAGGGACCTTCATACTGTTTTCCATAGTGATATACCAGTTTACATTCCCATCAGGAGTGGACAAGGGTGCCCTTTTCTCTACATCCTCGCTAGCATTTGTTATCGCTTAGCTTTTTGATAATAGACATTTCAACAGGTGTGAGTGATATTGCAGTGTGATTTTGATTTGCATTTCCCTGATGATTAACGATGTTGAGTACCTTTTCATGTGCCTGTTAGCCATTTGTATGTCTTCTTTGGAAAAATGTCTATTTAGGTCCTTTGCCCATTTTTCATTGGGTTATTTGTTTTTTTGCTATTTTGTGAATTTCTTGTATATTTTGGATATTAACTCCTTATCAGATAGGTGATTTGCAAATATTTTCTCCAATTCTGTAGGTACCTTTTCATTTTGTTGACTGTTTCCTGTGCTGTGCAGAAGCTTTTTATTTTAATACAGTCCCACTTGTTTATTTTAGTGTTTGTTGCTTTTGCTTTTGGTGTGAAATCCAAAAAAATCATTGTCAGGACAAATGTCGAGGAGCTTACCCCCTATGTTTTCTTCTAGGAGTTTTACAGTTTCAGGTCTTATATTCAAATCTTTAATCCACTTGAGTTTAGTTTCATCGTACATCACTTATGATGTAAGTCCAGTTTCATTCTTTTGCATGTGACTAACCAGTTTTCCCAGCACCATTTATTGAAGAGACTGTTCTTTCCTTGTTGTATATTCTTGGCTTCTTTGTTGAAAATTAATTTATCATATATGAACGGATTTATTGCTGGGCTCTCTGTTCTGTTCCAATGGTCTATGTGTCTGTTTTTATGCCAATACCATACTATTTTGATTACTATAGCTTTGTACTGTGGTTTGAAATCAGGACATGTAATGCTTCCAGCTTTGTTCTTTCTCAAGATTGCTTTGGCTATTCGGGGTCTTTTGTGGTTCTATAGACATTTTAGGATTGTGTTTTTTATTTCTGTGAAAAATATCTTTGGAATTTTGATAGGGATTGCATTGAATTTGTAGATCATTTTGGATAGTATGGACATTTTTAACAATATTAATTTTTGCAATCCATGAACACAGAATATATTTCCCTTTGTGTCTTCTTCAGTTTACTTTATCAATGTCTTATAGTTTTTACTGTACACATTGTTTACCTCCTTGGTTAAATTTATCTCTAAGAATTTTATTCTTTTTAATGCTATTGTATAATAAATGGGACTGTTTTTTAAATTTCTCTTCCAATACTTGTTCTAAAAGAATTTTTAAAAACTAAGTACCCCTTCATACATTTTAAAGCTGGCATCTAGAATTTTTTATTCAAGGGTAAATACTTTCAAGTGATGTATATTAACATCTGCCATATAATCTAAAAGTCATCATCGGCAAATCAGTCAGTCAAATCAGATATTCAGGAAAAGTCTGACTTCGTTTTTCAACTTAAGAAAATGTGAAAATACACATCCCTCTGGCAACCATTTCAGTTCTAAAAGAGATGAGGCCGAGTTGTCCTCAGATGAAGTAACAGGCATGGTTCTATCCAGTGGTGATTCTAAGGCTGCTGCTGCTCTCTTCTCATGGAACTTTCAGGAGTCTTTCTATCATTGTCCCTATGTCTGTGACTCAGAGAGGTTTCCAACCCATGAAAATGCATATGGTAAGACTTTATGTAATAAGACTATTTTGAAAGGGTTGTTGGAAAGGGAGAACTCATAGAGAACAAGCACTTTTCTGGCAGATTAGTTTTGAAAGCATAAGTATGTGAATTGCAGATGTAGACATTGATTCCCTTAAAGCTCTCCAATGTTTGTACCCCCTGGAAAGGCTTTGTGTACCCTCAGGGGTATGTGTACTCCAGTTTGAAGACTACTGTCTTGGAGAACTCATATTCATGTTTTAGTACTGACACCACAGGATTATAAGAACATTCACTGAATCCTGTCCAATAAAAACAGGTTGTGGAAGCTGTTTTTATGGACACAAATGTGAGGTAGTTCAATCCAAACTGGCTTAAAGCAGTGTCTTATTACAGCTTTTCTTTATAGAGTTTCTATTATGGCTCAGAACTGTTTTAACTTACTGTGGTTTGTCACTATTATTATGTGCAATACCAGTTTCTTGTTTTTTCAAAAATCACATCTGTCATCTTGAATGTTCTTTGGTACTAACCATAATGCTGGTTCTTACAAATTATACATTCAGAGGGTCTTTTCAGTTTTTATTTACACACACATATGTCAGCACACATGTGTGACTATATTTTATCTCTTCTGTAGGAGACACTGAGTGTCAGTAATATGCATCATATAATACACATATGAAACATATGTTGTGTCTAAATGCTATGGCAGTTGTACCCATAATTTATAATTCTCACCACTTTGATTTTATCTTATTTATGTACATTGCAATCAACCCTACTAAAATATAAGCTTCCTAAGAATAGAACACATGTCTGATTCATTTGTGTGTTCTATAGTGCGTGCCACAAAGCCCTTACATGTAGAGGGCACCGCATGAATATTTTTTGAATGAATGAAAGAATGAACAAATATACCTTCCTGTGGAAAACATTGTATTATTGTTCTAATTTATCTGTTAAAGAGGATGCTCTAATGTTTATCATATGCATGGTTTTAGGTAATTTAAGAAAAGGCGGTGTAAGTGGTTTTCCTGTTGGTCTTCTCCAAGTACACGCTATTGGCCTCCAGGAAGAATCTCTCTTTCCTTTTCGGATCCCTACATTAGAACTGAATCTGCTTGCTTGTTTAAGAAGGGAGATGGTTGGTAAATGTCTACATCCTAGCCCCTCAATCTCCTTTGCTCGTTTCATCTCTGTAAACAAGAGTGGTTCTTTTATTTTTTTCCTTAGAGTCCAGAAGTCTACTGGACAAATATTGTTGCTATACAAGCAACATTATTACATTAAGAGCAAGTGACACTGAAAAGGAAATATTCACCTATAATCTGACCACCCTAACGCATCAATTATGTTTCTACTTT
Source organism: Rhinolophus ferrumequinum (assembly GCF_004115265.2). Lineage (NCBI taxonomy): Eukaryota > Metazoa > Chordata > Mammalia > Chiroptera > Rhinolophidae > Rhinolophus > Rhinolophus ferrumequinum. The sequence goes on from NC_046285.1 coordinate 29,152,748, forward strand.
TCCAGATTCTTTTCCAGCTGGTCCATATAAACTCAGGGTGATTATCAAGCAATAAAACCAATTCCACAAGCCATTAATGGCTCTGTGTTGTTTCTGTTAGCTGTAGAAATCAACCTGTAAGTAGGGAACAGCGTGAGTCAGCTTAGCTTCTCATCTGTTATTTTTAGGAGACAAATATTCCACTGTATTCACTATGTGGATCTTGAATTTAAAGTTTTGATGTTATGAATGTGGCAAGACTTTTGTTCATTTAATTTGCAAACAACAAAGGACTATAGTTAGTACTGGGGCTATACTAAGATGAACAAGGGAGGGTTTCCTTTTCGCAGAGTTTGTAGGCTGTTGGGAAAGAAGAAGCTGATAGCTCCAGTGTCGTTTTTAGCATGGGCTCGAGAGCAGTTGTCAAACTTTTTGGTCTTGTGACTACCTTACACTCTTAGAAATTATTGAGGGCTCTAAAGAGCTTTTGATTTGTGGGTTATGTCTATCAATATTTACTGTATTAGGAATTCAGACTAAGATAGTTTTAAAATATTCATGTACTCATTAAGAATAAGAAACCTGCTATATGTTTATAGAAATAACATGTTTTTATGAAAAATAACTTTTTCAAACCAAAAACAGTGGGAAGAGTTACATTGTTTTATACCGTTTCCCCGAAAATAAGACCCAGCTGGACAATCAGCTCTAATATATCTTTTGGAGCAAAAATTAATATAAGACCCGGTATTATATTATATTACATTACATTACATTGTATTATATAAGACTCGGTCTTATAGTAAAATAAGACCGGGTCTTATATTAATTTTTGCTCCAAAAGACGCATTAGAGCTGATTATCCGCCTAGGTCTTATTTTCGGGGAAACACGGTATTTCTGCTAACTCTACTGTCTGGCTTAATTGAAGACAGCTGGATTTTCAAATCTGTTTTATATATTCCATCAGCTGTCAGAGAGATGATGTCACTACACGTCAGGTAGCCCCTGGAAAACTCCTTGTACACTTGTTAGAGAATGAGAATAAAAAAGAGTGTTAATTAAGAAAACAGCTTTGACTTTGCAGACTTCCTAAAAGGGGCCATACTTTGAGAACCGTTATGCTCACAGGTACACAGTTAAAGCAGAAATAGTCAATGCGTCTTTCTCTGGAAAAGCCTCTGGTTTAGGCCATCACCTTCTTCAAGCTGTTACTGAGCGAGCCCTTTGCTTCATCCTGATGAAGTCCCCAGATTGACTCGCTAGTCACTGCTTCAGTGTTTCCATCATTAATAAAACGAGTTGTTTGCTCCCCACCTAGATGGAAGAGTCTCCGCTTTCAAATACTTCTCTCCCAGTCCTTAGAAAAATCCTAAACGATGCAACTGTCTCCGTAAAATACTGTGTTTTGTTTGAAGCCACAATTTGAAATAAGGGCATGGAACCCACTGAGTTGCCTGGTTTTTAAATGGGTGCATCCATGGTGCTGTGCCAGTCAGGGGACATTTCTTTCATCTCAGATCTTTTATGAGGCAGTTTCAGTGAGCACCGACTGTATGTGCGAGGTACTATGCTTTTATTGGGCAGTTTGCCTTTTGCTGTCAAAACTTGCTTGTGTGCTAGCATAGATTATTCTGGTCATAACTTATAATAATTTCTCATCAACAACCAAGCAGTGATGATACCAAATCCTGTTTGGTCTTTTCTTAAGATATATGAAGATAGTGTCTCTCTCGTTTCCGTCCTGAGTATGTAAGTTCACTTGGATGGGGCTCAGTTCCTCTGTTTACTTTCATTCCTCCAGAGCTAATTTAACGCATGACTTTTTCTTCCCGATTTACATGTAAATTACTAAGCAGAAAAATTACATATATAACACTGCTTTATTCGACTTTATATCTGTTCCCAAGGCTAGACTTTGATTGTCTGATTATGATATGTTTTAACAATTCTTATCTAATACGTAGTTTTAATTGTTGCATTGGTAGTAGCTACGTTCTTGGTTAAATAACCAGAGTTGTAAGAAGTTTGCAAAGTAATTACATAGAATTTATTAGAAAGTTTCCTTAGGCTGAGATCGTTTCTTGGTAATCGAGCCTGTAATTTATGTTTCCTCACACTACTCCCTTGCTTTTTCAATGAGACTTTTCATTGTTTAGTCTAATTTTTAGGAGCACTCATAAAAGTAGTTATGACCAGTCTTTGTTTTATTCTATGTATGCTGCTTCCTTTTATTTTTCTCACAAGTCAAAGGTTTTTTAAAAATTACAGCTACAGCATACCATATTCATAATGTAATGCTCAATTCATTTGACTTGGTCAGCAAGATATAGGAGAATGGTAACACTTGTTTTGGCATCTGCTAGCTGCGTCTGAGTGTACATCTGTGTCTGCTTTATGTCCTCGTTACTGAAGATCCTGTCATCATCACTGAGATCATTTGGAGACACCATAAATGGGTCCAGATCCAACAAGCTGGGTTACTATTTTCCTTCACTATGAAACATGAATTAGGGCATGAAGTGACAGAGGAGCCTTTAGCTGGTGTCACAGGAATATACGGTAAAAATGGGGCACCATGAGTCAGGACTTTTCATTATCTGAACGACCTTGTTTGGCTGCACAGGGATCAGGGGAAGTGAAATAATAAGATGCAAATACTCAAATGTCCTATCAATTATAAGGAGCTTGGGAACATGTAGCAGAGAAACAGGATCTGGAGAGGAGTTTATGAAATCCTCAAATCGAGACTATGGACCGGGATTGGGGCAAATCTTTTTTTAAAGCAGAAAAAAGAGCAAAGTAACTAAGACAAAGGGTCCTAGAAAGAAAAACTGAAAGATGAGGTTTCAGAATCTGAAAAAGACCAGGCTGTGGCTCACAGGCACAGAGCTTGAAGAATAAGACTACAAGGAGAATATTTTCAATTTGAGACTATGGAATCTGGGCTAGAAACACTCTTCACACCTCGATCAAAGGGCCAGGGAGAAACTTGAAAAGGTGCTCAGTCGAAGTCTGGGGTACAAAATGGAAATTAACATGGAAATGACAAATAAGAACAGCAAGTATAAATCTGTACCAGGCTAATTACTTACAGCCTGAATTACGTGTTGTCACTTCTTCAGTGCTGTATTGTCACTTAAAAAGCTTTTTAGAAAGAACCACTGGATGATGGATGTTCATTAATACCACTACGCTGGTGCCTCCCCAGCCCACATTTTAATTTTTCATGTTAAAGAAATATTTACCCAGATGGATATTTATTTACTTATTTGCCTTGCTTTGACTATAATACAGCTATCCAGAAGGAACTTTTTAACGATCAATTACTGTGAATACACTATATGCTGAAGAACCTACTTCTTTTTTTTTTTTTTTCATTCTTTTGCCCTGGCCATGAGATTAATTATTTGAAAAAGAGTCCTCAGATCAACATTGTAACAATTTGTTTTCTTTTCCAGACTTTCCATTTTGATTACTGCTGCTGCTACTGTTGCAGCTGCTGCTACACACACAACAAACAAACAAAACCTAGCCTGTCTTTCACTGGATTGAGATTTCAGGGCCTTGGCAGACTGAGTTTCAGGCATCTCCCTGATCCTTCAAGGCCTATGTAGACCTACTGGAGCCATGATGCCTTCCCTTGGCCGCCCTGTCCTTCTGTAAGAAGCATTCAAAAGCATGTGATGCCATGGATTGGCGCGCGCGCGCGCGCGCGTGTGTGTGTGTGTGTGTGTGTGTGTATGTACGCACTCTTATATTCCTGAGAGCACCGTGCCCTGTACAGGGCGTGGAGAGCCACCGTTAAGTTTCAGTTAGTGATGTGATGGTGACACTGGGCTTTCCCCCAGATTCCTGACACTGTCATTGATCACGCTCGCCATTTCTTCTTGCTTCTTTTCTGTGGTTCATTGTGCATTCCTTGTGATCTGTGTTTTTCTGTGTCTTACCTGTTTGCACCAAGAGAGCCTTCTTTAGGACAGGGCTGACGTGTCCCTGCAGCCTACTCGCTACTGCCCCGCGGTAGATGGCGATACAAGGTGCAGGGGGCCCTGAAGCACCAAGAGGAGAGAGGCACTGGGATACGGCGGGTGGCAGGACAGTGTTGGGGAGAAATGCAGCTTCTGGAGTTTGATTTTCGTAGTTCAATCTTGGCTTTCCCACTTCTACCAAGTGTGACCAAGCAAAGCCATCTGACCTCCTTTCTTCATCTGTAGAATGGGGATAATACTGAGCCTCCCTCCTAACGGTGTTGTTCTGAGGATTAAGTGTAATAATCCAGACAAAAGTTCCTAGCAGACTGCCTGGGACAATACATATCAGTTATCATTAGAAGGTGAAAACTGGACTGAAGGTGAGGCCACACAGAAGAGCTCCTCAGCCACAACAGGCTGACACGACGTAGGGCTCATCTGGGGGAGAGAGTCCGAATTCACACTAGAATGAAAGACAGAACTAGGTAATCTGGTTACTGTGATCTGCCTGCGGGCCCCTCACGCATCTTTTCAGCTGGGTACATGCCGTGTTTCCCTGAAAATAAGACCTGAGGAAAATAAACCTTAGCATGATTTTTCAGGATGACATCCCCTGAACATAAGCCCTGATGCGTCTTTAGGAGCAAGAATTAACATAAGACCTGGTCTTCTTTTCGGGGAAACACAGTAGTTAGCCATACTGATGGTCATTTTAGGGCAGGGTTTCTCAGCCTGACACTATTGACATCTTGGGCTGAAGAATTCTGTTATGGGGGCTTCCTGTGCGGTGTAGGATGTTTAGCTGCATTCCTGGCCTCTACCAGCTCTAGCCAGAAGAACCCAGTACCCCCGGCTCAGTTGGGACAACCAAAAAAAGGTCTCGCAACATTGCATAAAATCTGGGGACAAAAATCGCCTCTTGTGATTTTTATTTTAGAGCATGGTTAATTTTTTGGAAAAGTTCTGTTCGATCTTTTTGTGTGAATTGTCCTGACATTCACTACTCTTCTTCATGATCTGCTCTCCAGTATATGTGGGGCCAGCCAGTATTTCCCACTTTTCTTTTGTTCACAGATCTACCCCATAGCTCTTCTCCCTTCCTGGAAAAGAATGATGCCTTTAACGTGCATTAGCCAGTGAAACGCCGGATGACAATGGACGCTAATAGGTTACCTTTCGAAAGCCTCGCTGGTGTTCTGCTCCTCTTACCCCGTCCTTCTTCCTGAGGGTGAACATGCATTTTCTCTGCTGGGATCAGATATTCCTAGACACATCTACCTGGGGACTCTGGTGGAGCGGCCTGATGTGGCACAGTTGGAAGGAACAATCTTTTTCTGTATGTGCTACGGGTGGGCTTGGTTTCCATAATGAACAATGTGGAGAAGACTATTGAGGATATTTTATAATGTCTTTTGAGCATGTCAGAAAAATTACAGAGTCATAGGCTGAAGGATACCCAAATTGTCCGAGACACAGGTCATTGGAGGTTTTCATATTGTTGAATAATTAACTTTTTTGTTGTATAATTATACAGTTTATTTTGCTCTTTTTTAACCCTTTAAACACATCTGAATTTCAGTCCTGGATTTTAGATTAGCGTTCCTAAATATAAAATTTAAAATATATTTTAAAAAAGGTATACTGTAAAGTATTTTCCTCCCATCTCATTCTTCATCTGCCCATTCTCCCTCCAACTTAGAACCACTGATACTAGTTTCTTATATGTACTTTCCGAGTGTTTTTCAGTAAACAAGCAAATATAAAGATTCTTATTCTCTCCCTTTTATTTCTAGAAAAAAAAGCTCACTATAAACATTGTTCATCATCTTGATTTTTGCAGTTAAATATTTTCTTGGAAATCTTTCCATTAGATCAGTGTTCTTAAGAAGGGACAAGAAAAGGGAATAAAAATCTGCATGACTGCCAAATAAATCTTTACAACTTCATGCTAAAATATTTAAATTTATAGGATATTTTATTGAATAAGGTAGAGGAATGGAAGTCATATATTTTTGCTGTTTTGAAACTTAATATTAAGGTAAACTATAATAATATTATCTGATTATAATTTTATAACAGCATTTTGTTGTATATCTGCCTTTATAAAGTCTGTGGGTAGCATCTGCATTTTCTTAGTTGAGCAATTTAGGCCCAGGCAGATTAAAGAACGTGCAAGGCCATTGCTATCATAGCCCGAGCTGGAGTAGACTCCAGGTACCAGCTGCTACCCGGGGAGAGATTTAATTTAGAGAGAGAAAGAAACTGTGTATCGAGGGTCTACTATGTGCCACTTGATTTAATACTTATTATTCCCATTTTACAGATGCGGTTAGGGACCAAAAAACTAAAATTTAGAGTGGTTAAATAATTACCAAAGAGCACAAATAACTAAATCAGAATAACAATTCACTAACTGCAAAGCATGTGTTCTTTCCACTTAACCAGGTTACATGCCTGAAAGCCCAGAGTACCGATCTCAAGAGTTTCCTCTTCCTCCCATGCCATAACTTCAGTATTCATTTGTTCATTCCTGCACTTTCTGTCCGTATGTGCTCGGCTCCCTGTCCCCTCTGACCATTGCTCACTCTGCTCCAGGCACACCAGCGTCCATGTCCCTTCAACACAACAGGGCCGATGGCTTTTGTGCTGGCAGCTCCCCAGGGATCCTCTGTACACTGTCCCTCATCTAGTGCCATCTGGCATAGTGTATTTTACTTATCTGATCACTGGCGCTCTCTCCTATTAGAATGTAAACGTCATGCAAGTAGGGGTGTGCGTGCGCGCGTGTGTGTTCTACTCAATAACTGGTCAATTATTGGTGTCATTCAGTGCTATATTACTAGCTTAAGAACAATGCCTAGTACTTAATTGGTATTCAGTAAGTATTTGTTAAATTTTGAACTAACACCTGTTGTAGTTTTGAACAAGGTACTATGTTAGGGAGTAAAGGTGGAACTGTCAGCAACAGACACCTAGTAAGTCGTAGCTTCTCAACGGTTTGTGAATAACAGTTACCATTTATTGAGGAATTATTATATGCCGTGTACCATGCTAGTCCTGGAAACAGTCATAGCAGCAAGCAGATATTGTGTTTATTTTACAAATAAGCAACTGAGGCTCAGGGAAGTTAAATAATTGGCCAAAGGTCCTGCTAGTAATTGGCAGAACCACAACGTCAATATAGGTTTTACTCCAAATCCTGTTTCTCACCACCATGACATACATCCACACTTCCTATCTCATATATCTCATGTACATACCATCCTCTCCAGTGAATTTGTGTTGTAAAATTCTGCCTGTCAAAAGCAAAGAAAACCACCACCACTTTCAATCTACTGTTTAGTCACAGTATTTTCTGTAGGTTCATGGCTACTTTGAGCCTCGATCATGAGACATTAGCAAATATTCTCTTAATCATTGTAATAATAAAGCAAGTTTAGTCATTTGGCATAAATTCGTAATTATTTTTGGATGGTTTAAAAAATTGTGCCTTCGCCAGTAATAACATCTCATGTTCCCCAGAGGAGGTAGGTTTGTCATAAATACCATTTCCGTAGAACATTTCAAGGAACTTAAAGTTCTCGGAAAATATTTTTAACAGGCAGCCTTTTCTCAGACAGACTTCAAGGGCATGGCACTGTATATACCCTTAAGTGTGTGTATGTGTTTTATCTTACTAAGAATATTTATGTTAATTTCTCCTATTGCTCAAAATCCATTTTGTATCTTGTATCTTAGTAGACTGAGGAAAACAAATGGATTCTTCAGGAGAGCATTCTGATGTAGCTTCAGAATTTTCTTTGTTTTTAATCTCCATTAGTCCTTTCTTTCTCTTCCTAAATCACAGGTTGTTTTCATTTAGATATTGCAAATAGGTATTTTAGAGGATTAGTATAATTCCCTTCTCTTAACACTTATTCTTTGGTAGATTGCTTTTCTTTCTTTTATTCTCTCCCTTTTAAAAAGTTACAAGGAGTATATCATTTTCCAAATCTTATTCTGAGCCAAAAAAAAAAATTTTTTTTTTTTAAGCCCATAGTTCCTGTGAGTCTTTAAGAAAAAGGCTTTCCCCCTTTCTTTGGCTTTCACATGTAAACTCACTGGTGTTCAGCTTGTCAGATTTAGCAGAAAAGGCCAAAGCAGGGAGCAGTCATGTGCCCTAATGGATGAGTTCACTGGTTTTCTTGCACCTCCTCATAGAGTGGCTGCCGGCACGAAGGCAGTGGCTAACATGGTATGCTTGGGAAACCAAACATTTCCTAACTTGTTAGTGGGAAATTCAAACTTCAGAAATTTAGAAACCACAACAACAGAGGCTGAGGTTTTATTGTAACTACGGAAGTCATACAGTTTGCTGTGAGAAACAGCATAGACAGGAGCCCAAAAAGTGTAAAATGTGAGACATTTTGATTCCTAGAGCACTTTATTTTTCCCCGTTTATTTTAGCTACAGTAAAACAGTAAATAAGGGGAAACAGAACTAGGAACTTTGAATAGCACTGAACAGTATTTAGAGGTCAGCAGTTGGAGGATGGAGGTAGATGCCTGGCTTGGCTTCCTGCTGAGCAATCAGACCATGAACCAGGGAGCATGCTCTGTGTACCCTTACCCACTTTTCCTACTTCTTGAGGATAACTGCTTTTTGTCTCCTCCGTGATGTTTTAGAGAGTCAGAGTTTGGGCCATGTATAAAGTTTAATTACAGACAGGTTTTAGTCTAGAATTGTTGAATGGCAATGACCCTTTTCCTTCTGTTTTGTTGTGGTCTGTGTTTTGCATGTCCTCTTGTGTGCTTTGTAAAATTAAAATTATTTTGTCATCTGAGCCTTAATTTTCCCTTGACAGTTCAGAGCGTTTGCATTCTAGTTTCCTTTTGTGCCACTTCCACGCATTGAGAAGACAATGCATGAACACAGAGTGTGATCCTATTTTCTCTTCTCTAAGTTGGGTTCTTCTAAGACGCACATGTCCTGGAGAATATTAAGCATGTGTAGTGGGGGGTAATTCCATCAAGATGTCACAGTGGTCAGCAACAGACCTACTGGAGGGGAGAACAGTGACTTTATATCCCGCTTCCCTTGGGCCTGGGTCTGTCCCTGAGCAAGGGTTTCACCCATTTAGTTATGTTTATCTCTGAGAGAAATTCCGTTGATGGTAGAATTTTAAAACAGCCTATAGTGAACCTCTTTATGTGCTATGTCAGTGCCCGTCCATTTTTGCCCTGACCGTATCTTCTCTCGTGATTGGAATTTTATGAGAGGACAAACTACATCAGGTTTGCAGTACATAGTTGAAAAAAGTGTTTTTGAAAAAAGCACTGACTTCGCTATCCCTCACTTTTAAAGTTCACTCATTCACAGCTAAAAACAAAGAAAAAAGCAAAATTCTCCAACAACAGAAAAGCCACTTTCAGAACAGCCATGTATCCAATGGACAGTAAATATTGGACCCAAATCTGCTACTGACTTACCTGTGACGTTGCTCATCTGCCTGTCACCTCAGCTGCAACATGGAGCAAGCTACACAATTTCGTCTCTAAGGTTTACAAAGCCTTTTATAAATGATCCTCAAACCTCAGCTCCACAGAATGAAAACCCCCACCAAGCTTTAAAGTCCTTTCCTCCCTCCCTCACTCAGCATCGTGTACAGATTCACATGTCAAAAATGTACGTTTCATTCCATCAGAAGAGATTTTATGACTCGTCAAGTCTCAATGGTTCATAACTATATGGAAACCCTAATTGGAATTTCATGGGATTCAGATTTTATTTTTGGTTCTTTGTATGCCAAGCATTTGTTACAGTTCGTTATAAGTGTGCTGTAAAAGAAGTAAATCTTTTTAGTGTCTGACACTAAAAATGTTATGCTAAATTGAAAGTACAATTAAACTGAAAAATGAACACCTAGGGGAGAAGTATTTAGACTATTAGTTTCTGAAAAGAGAATCTTTATTGTATGAATAAGCTATTTTGCCCAAGTTGTAAGATTTGTCTTACCCATTTGTTTTTATGTGTGTGCCTCTCCGGCATGGTAGAACTTTCAGGGCCAAGCAGGGAGATTCCAGGCTAGCTTTTAAGCTTTTTGCTCTCTGTAGTCTTTTAACTACTCAGTAACATATGTCTCATCTCAGGTGACTAAGATATCTTTAGGAACACTCATGTGGGTTTCTCACAGGAGGAATTCCCTTCTAGCAGGGATATCAGGATAAAGGATAACCTCATTTTACAGAGTGGCTTTTTCAGAGAGGTTATGTAATAGGGATATGGATTTTCTCCAACAAGCTTGATCAAGTTACTTCACTTTATGGCTGGGTGTTGGGGCTGCATCTTATAAGGCGCCTCCTCTCTTTGGTACTGAGGCAACGCCTTGTGTGTCAGGCTGGCAGAAGCCTATAGCCCAGATGATGGAGCAGCAGCCTTGCGGGGCACTGGCCTAACTAGAGGGTAATAGGTACCATTTACTGAGTGTCTGCTATGGGTCTGCCACTGTGCTACCTGCTTGATCACATTTAATCTTCACTTCCAGGATTGAAGTCATTTAAGATGCCTTCCTTTCTACAAAAGTCCAGGTTGTTCTGAAAGCCGAATGATGGATTTAAATATAAAGAGTTTGGGTGTTCTGATCCTGGTTCAAGCCTTCTTTCTCTTTACCTCAGAGTCCCTTTTCATAGAAGTCCAAGGAATAAATCTGCCGTCCTTTTGGAAGGCTCTGTTCAGTAGCCTCCATTCACATTTCAGTTCCCATCTTTTCCATGAATTTTCCCTGACTTGTCTAACCCTAGCTGATAACCCTCTCTCCGAGTCCCCACAGCCCTTACAGTTGTGTGCCACAAATACTCTATGTTATTTAATACCACTTTGTAATTTATTTTGGTATGTTTGTTCTGCTCTTGAACTGTAAGCTCCTTGAAGGATCTACCTCTGTCCCCACCCCCACCATGGGTTTGAGCTTGGTACATATTTGATGACCAAATGATTGAGAGGGAAGAAGAACCATTTCTTAGGAGGGCGTAATCCCCTCTTACTCTGAATAATGTGTCAAGTTCTCAGGATTTACTTGTGATTAAAGCCGAAGAAGGAGAAGTAGAGTGTTGTTCCTCTTGTTCCTGTCACTTCTCAGGAGGAAGAACCATTCAGTGCAATGAGGAAATCACTTGGAGACAAATTTAAATAAAGTCCAGATGGGGGAAACCCAGCCAGAGAATTTTAACGTTGCTTGTGATTCTTTGCATCTTTGCTCAGCTCAATGAATTTTATGGGACTGTAAGAAGAATCTTGTGAGGCATACTTTTAGGGGAAATGACTGGAGCCCCAAATCACTTCACAAGGTTGTTTTCACCTTTGTCTGAAAGATCTTAGTGTGCCCCATATAGGCAGTTGAACAAAAGCCTGAAGGATAATATGCGTCCTTAAATATAATGTATTTCTTTTAATAATATGAATTTTTAACCATCTTGATAATAAATTGATATTATTTTTAAAGAACAGATAATTTTCCCTTTATCAGCAAAGGATTACTCTTTGCAAAATTCCAGTGATTCACCTCCTCTGCCATTCCCAGGTAACAGACTACCAAGCTCAGGCTAAGGGATCTGCACAGCCTCTCACTGCATGGCCCTTTGTCTTGAGCAAAACACCAGGAACTTTCTCATGCTCTCCCCAAGCTCCTAGGCCAAGCAGCTCCTTCCTTTTTGTCAAATGTCATAGCAGCAGTCACTTTTGTCAGCCCAAATGTGATGAATGTTTTACATTCCTCTTAGGATTTCTGCTCAGAGATTTGTTTTTGTTTTTATTCATTTAAAAAAAGAATTTTAAAGAGAGAGAAACGTAGTTCACCTTTAAACTTTTGTTCCAAGCCTGGTGGACCACGGGATAAGATAAATCTGGCAGATTTGCTCCTGTCAGACCGGCCGTCCTGGAGGGTGACCTCAGCCTCGAGGCTGCTCTTGGTACAAGGGTTTGGAATTCTCACAGGCTCACATGCTGCAGTTATGTTAATCTTCCCTCTGTGTGTGAGTGTGGACTTCTTCCCTCACATTCCTCCCATTTTCTTTAGCTGAGTTGTGGCTAATGATAGGATCAGGAGCTTGTATTTTTGGATGGTCTTTGGCTCTATTTGATCAGAACTCCCTCAGGGGTTACCGCCCACGATTCTGTCCAGACCCAGTATTGAGAGATACTTATCGTAGAAGACACTGTTCCCTTTTTCTAGTTTTGTGGAAACCTAGGCCACAGAAAGCTTACCCAGGGAATGGACAGCAAAGCCAAGAAGAACAGAACTTGGATTTGTGAACCGGTATTCCTACACTTTAGTTTTAGCTGTGAGATAATATTTGTCCCTGTCAATTTAGTGTCACTAGTACTTAAGCTTGGACATTGACTATATTCTGTTGTATTGTTTTAAATAGCCCCACATTATCTTAATTTTTATGTACAAGTGACCTCTCTTATCTCCATTGCTTTATCCATCCATTAAAAAAGAGCATGGAGCCTGGACCACGATTAAAGCCTTCGAGCCCCTGGTGATCTTATTATCCTCGCCATTAGCACAGTGCTGAGAGGTGTGGCTGGTGAGTGACACTGTGGAGAGAACTTAGTGGTCGTCTTGTCCTGCCTGGTGCTTAGTGCAGTGCCTGGCAGACACTCAGTAAAAGTTTGCTGCTGCTGAGGAGTTATGAGCCCGAGGTTGGCTTTATAGGCTGACATTGGAGTTATCTAACTGAAATTATAGGAAAATCACTCCCTCCCCCCTTTCTCTCTTTAAAACCTGGCAGATGCACTGGAGTACCCACAGAAACTTTGGAATCAAAATGTACGCAATCTGCTGGTTTCTAGTTACTATAAGGACAAGCTGTTTGGACCCAATGATTGCATATTTCGGGCCTTCAGCTAAAGCACAGAGATTAGGGAAAAACAGGAATCTACCCTTCATGAACGACAAAATCACTATACTCTGCTTTCATATTTTGCTTCGAATCCATTTCTTGCTTCAGGGCGATTCACCTGGTACTCTTTCACCACCTTTATTCTCATTATTTTGGGAAGAAGTTAAAGTAAGGTAGGTGGAGGTGGGCAGAGAGCAGAGAAGCATCTGAGTTAGCCTGCCTACACAACAGATACTGTATAGTACAAAGCAGATTTCACTGCCTTGACTTCATCTGAGCCTAATTTGTTTTCTGGTTTTTTTGTTTATAAGTCAATTCAATGTGGTTACTTCAAATAGTGGCAGAGATTTGTGTTGGGCTTCTGAACAAAATCTAGAAGAAGAGTCCCTTCCTAGCCCATTGTTTTCAGAAATACTCTTTTCTTACCCAATCAGAAGCTTCTAGGTTGTAATTTATTTTTGCGTTCATTTATCCAACACCCTTTTGACACACCTACTGACTATATATAGCTAGGGTACTTTTCTATGCACCAGGGATAAATTGGTTGCAGAACTGACCTTCAACAAGTTTTTAGTTCTGGAGACAGACAATAAACAAATAAGCAATTACTGTGTAATCTGATGTCATGTAGCAATGCATGGTGTGAAGAAAGAGAAGCGGGGTAAATATACCAGGATCTGGCAGCCTTCTTGCTAACTTCCTCTGCTGTTTGGGGCTAAGTTGGCTGTTTTAAAGGTATTCAGTCACTTTAAGTTTTGAAAGGGATCCTGCTAGTTAGGGAGGTCTGGGGAATGCAAAATGCTTCATTGGAAGATGCAGAGAAGAGGTGAGTTGTCAAGTTAGTGGTTCAGACATAAATGTCTTTGATTACACAGCACACCCTTTCCAAGGCACCTCTCACTTCAAAGCAGTGAGTGAGCTGTACCACCCAGAGAACCTTTAAATATGTTGATTATTTGTTTTCTCTGTCCTCCCTTTATCACCCCTTTTCCTCTGCTGAAGCCTGGTTGAACTGTATTGATTTCCCCTCCTTTTCCTCTGCCTTACTGCCTACGCGTATTAAGAGGAATTTTGAACCTTTTACTTTCTTTCTTTTAATGGGTTTTATATCCGAATTAACACTTACAGTGTTAGGATTTCTTCTGGGGCTTCTGACTTCTCTTCCTACCACTAATTTAAGGAGAAACCAAGCCTATAGCCCCAAAATGCCCAGGGCCCTGGCCCTGCCTCTGAGTAGCTCTGTGTCGGTGAAACAAGTCCTACTGTGGACATGAGCTTCTTCTGTAAGGTGAGGCATTTGGAGGCATACAGCCTCCAAGCCCCCTTCCAGCTGTAAAGTTCTGTGAACATTTCCTTGGTGGTGGTGGGGGGGGGGGCGGGGAGGGAGGTGTACACAATCTCCAGGGCCTGGGCATCCCATTGTCCATACAGAAGAACTTATCAAGGCACTTCTCAAACTCACAACTGTGGACTTGGTTGTTTGCTGTTCTGATGTAATACATGCTCCCTTTTACAGATAACTGTCCTACGGTCCCTTAGGCAAGAATCAGTATTTATCACAAACAGTAACAAAGAGTTGGGTGTATGTTTGTCTGCACCCTTACCTGTCCTAATAATATATTTACCTACCTATTCCTCTACTACATACCTCCCTACCTGTACCAACACATACACACGTCATTCCCCACGCTTGTTAAAAAAAAAAATGCATCTTTAATATTTAATGTTATTCTGGAACTAGTAAGGCAGCAGGAATGTGAGGATGATCAGAATGGAGAAAGAGCACTGCTAATGTGTTATTCTCTGTGCTTCGACTCAGAATTAAAATGCTGCTGTCCTATCTTAATTGGCTAAAGAATCTGAGAGAACAACAATGAAAAGGGAGTGCTTCCCCCATATCAGAAAAAGAACCGAGGGACTTTCCTTGGTGAGACTTCCCACCTTTGTTTGCCCAGCTTTCTTTCTCAGATGGAGATAATCTTAGTCCAGGGAGAGAGACTCTCTACTGTTTTTAGGAAGAGGAGAGACGTAGGAGGCCATACAATAGTGTTGGTGACGATCCACTAGGAATTAGTACACCTAACAAAGTAGAAACTGACCAGCCAGAGGAGGTTCTACAAGTCTTTGTAGCACACATTAAGCTTAAGGATTGGGTTGGTGGCCCAGAAGTACTGTAGTGATGGCAGAAGCAGTCATACAAATATTTCTACTTCCTCCCCCATTTTTATTTGTGATGCTGGCTACATATGCAGTGTCTTTTCATCTCTAAATCTTTATTTAAACATAATTTACAGAAACTAAACAATCAGTTTAAGTTAAAGCTAAATTAAATTCATAGTCAAATACAAATTAAACTCTAAAAAATTTGAAATTAAAGTTATGCCCAAGATGATAAGCAAGATGTGTTAGATTTTCCAATGATAATGACTGGCTATGTGGACAAGAGATTTCAGTTTCTGAAGCAGGTTGAAACCAATATTTTTTTACATCTTTTGGTTATTACTCCACAATATCTAGTCTTTTATAAACAGTTCTCTTGCTGCCCCCCCTTCCTTTTTCCCTTAAATAGGAGGCTGTGTTTTTTTCTCTATTCACCTTGTAAAAGCACTCACTTTGTCCAGAAGCACTAGTTATAGGCAGAACATAACCTAAGAAGAATTAGTGGAATTTTATTCTTTTCTCATTTTTATTTTACCTCAAAATCCATTTATTACCAAAGGCACTTTTTTTGAAGGAGAAGGGGCAGCAGAGACCCCTAAAACAAAATTTACAGCCTTTTGAGAAAGCAGATTAATGGGAATTGCAAGTGGACTTGAAAATTAAGAAGCTCAAACTTAATTCATATTTTTATATTGGCTGTTACTACAGACTCCATCACAGCATTAGGAAAACATCACAAAAATACCAGTGGCTTAACAATTACCATTAAAGGGCAAATGAATTTAAGCATACAATTAATATATGCTTTATTTGGAAATGTAAAAATTCACATTCATTCTATCTAAAACATTTCTTCCATCATATAGATTGTCCCAAGGACTAAGAAATGCTCACTCGAGAGCCACTGTGAGATTATGTATCCACGATAAATTGCGTAAGTTTGAGTTTTAAAAGGGGTCTTAAGGGATGATTGTTCCTGGAACATGCTTTTAAGTTAATAAATAGGGAAAAGTGTGGAATATTGAAGTGTGTTATTTAAATTTTTTTTTAATTGATGCTTGCCTGTTTTTAAAAAAATAAAATGCAGACTCTGGGAAACACAGCTGTTAGAGCTTTGATAGAGGTTATGATTTTCAACAGTTGAGCTATAGTTTATGATACAGATGGTACTTTGGGTCTAGCTGAAACAATAATTGATGGTTTCTGTTTCCCTCCTCCTCTTATTAGATTCAAAAGAGTGGAATACCTTTTTCCCAAGGCAGAAATTTTTCAGTTTTCAATTACAGACTATATCAAATAAACAACTTTTGTATTGCATATACCGTACTTCTCCAGTGAGCTGGGTGTTGGCCCCTCTCGCTTCTCATTATGGTAAGCTTCCCTAGATTTGAAATAATAGTTTTAGGGAAATCCTACTTCTTGGTACTAACCTGCAGTTTATATAGCCTATCTTCAGGCCAAATAGCATACAATTTTTCTTTTAGAATACTAAAACCAAAGTCTTGCATTGCTCCAAACAAAATTAGCAAAGAAAACAAAACTCCTGTGAAGCAAAAATGGTAGGCATCAATGTCATACCTATACTTTAAAAAACTCAACCAAAGGAATTACTAGAAACACAGATATATCCTGAATTTTAAGCATATAAAAGTGTTACGTTTTAAATGATAGATAAAACATAGAGGCTATTTAAAAAGGGAAATAATTCTGTCACACATTTCTAAGTTTTGTTTTACAATATATGTTCAGACCAAAGAAAGTTTGAGCGATGAATCAATGTTTCATCTCCTAATGTTTTAAACTTGACATAGCATATTTTATTTTGAATTCCTCTGCTGCTTTTATTCTGAAAAGTAAAGTAAAAAATATGTAGATTTTCAGCATCTATCAAGTGTTCAGTTATACTGTAAGGATTCATTTATCAGGGTTTAGATGTAACTAATTATGGTTCAAAATGCCACTGATTAACAAAATTCTTCTATAAAAGGCTTTACCTTTTAGATTAGTATTTGTACATAATAAACTGTTGTCCAAAATACTACTCTAAAGAAACTAGCTTAATTTTCAGTGCAGTTTGTCATTTATCCACTGACTGGTGTTAAAGTAAAAAGTTATAACTCAAAACTGTGATACATCTACTTCCTTTTACAAATTGACACAGGCTTTTAAGAGAGAGCATTTGTAAGATTTTTTTTTTTTTTGAAGCTTAAAATAGGTTTTACTTTTTAAGTTAGGGTCATCCTAATTACAAGATGTATTTCTAACAGTAGTTTTCTAGTCTTTTATATGAAGATTTACAAAAGGAGGGGTCACTAACAAATCCACTACCACGCGGCAGCGCTTCGCACTCTGCTCTCCTAAGACTTACGGGAGTTTTAGTCGGAGGAGACAGATCAGATGAGATAGAGCTGCTGTATTACAATCCACTCCCCCACACCCTTTCCCCAAAGATATCTTACTACAGGCAGGATTCAATGTGTAGCTCACTTGGAAAGCCTATGTAATACATAGCTATCCCCACCTCTCGACATTTAAAATTAAACCTCAAATCTGTTTTCTCCGTCGAAGAAAACTTTTCCTCTCAAGTTTTGTCGGAGTTGGAAAAGGTTTTGAACCTACCTAGAGTTCATTGGACGCGCTTTTCCAAACCTGTCTGCAGTTCATGATGCTGCTAACTTGAAAAGCCACCTACCGACCACCTGGCGCTCTGACAGCGATGCCCCTTGCTGGAGCAGAGCGGCTCTCCCGGGCTTACCTGAGCTGCGAGCGCCGGGGCCGGCGGGGGCCGGGCGGGGGCCGCAGTCGCCGCGCTGCGAGCCGGCTGTGCGCGCTCCGGGAGTCGCCCGAACAATGCGAGCGGGGCGCCGAGCGCGCCCGGCCTATGGGCGTTACGTCACTGCGCTGCCTTATAAGGCGCTCCGCGTGTGCGGCGCGGGCGGCGGGGGCGCGGGTGACAGCCAGACCCGCGGCGGCGGCGCTGCAACGCGCCGCGGCTCCGCGGATGCTCAGACCGTGTGAACCGACCGTGGGTCCTGGGCTCCCCGCGGAGAGGACTGGGCGGCGGGCCGGGAACGCCGGCGCCCTCCTGCCGGGCGCACCAAGTCATTGGGGGTCATGGTCGATCCGCTCGTTACTTTTCTCTCTCTGGGACTCTAAAGCTTCTGTTATTGCTTTGGACTCTTAAATACACATCCTGTTATTCTTATTTAAACTTTTGTAAATAGATTTTTGTTACATTTGTTTTCTTTGTTGCTGGGGGCCGTGGGGCCTGGGACTGGAGAGGGAAGCCAGAAGATTTTTTTTTTGGAGACATCTCTGGGGGTGATTTAGACTTCAAACCTTCTCTTTCCTCTTTGTAAAGAGTAGGGGTCCTCAGAGGATAGTATTTTATTTCCTGATGATGTAACTACCAAACAATTCTTCAAGTGATGATGGGAAGGCCAGATGAGATTTTATTTTTTCAGTGTTTTTCCTGAAAGAACCTCCTCGTTCCTCATTTCTGCTTGCCTGTGTTTTGATGAAAGTAGTTAAAACTAATCAGTTTATTTGGCAGGAAAAGTATTTATTAAAGAAATTAAATGTTTTGTGCTGTACTTTCAAGACAAAGTATAAAAATAGAACTTTAGAACCAGTTTTAATCCAGTTGTTCTTTTCTACTAGCAAACAAAATAAAAAATACAGACATGAGAAGAAGGACACTGACCAAATATGACTGAATTAAACCTGTTTCCCTCCAGTATGGGGAAGATTTACTTATGTGAATCCTTTTTCTGATAAATGAGAATTAGCCTCCTAATTACTTTGTACATCAATAAGAGAAGTAATCGGTAAAGCCCTAGCCAAGATACAAATCTGCTAAATAAATTAGATACGTGGCTGCCTTATTGCAAGCTTCCAATTGACTAGTTTTAATAACTTCTGTCTATTTAACTCATTTAAAATACATTTAAATAGGATTGCTTCCTATTGTGATGTACATATGTCTATAGAATTATTGTTTCCATATGTTTTGTCAAACAGGAATCATGAAAATAGTGTGCTTGTTTCTTTTCCTTAGTGTGGATTGGAGGAAGTGGGGCTGCAGAGAATGTGCAGTGAGTGAAAATGGTGTGCAAAAAGATGCAGTGCCCAAAAAACTGTGTGTCATCTTTGCCAAACTGTGGGCTCACTTTGATAGCTCTAAAACACTCTACCTGTCCAGTGCGAAGCCTAAATTAAACTGGCCTCTGCTTTTCATATATACTGTTTTAAGAGTATACCATACCATTCAACTGGACTACAAATTTAATATTTGATTTGCAGTTTTGTATTAACATTTTAGATGTTGGCCTGTTAGTTTTATTACTGTATACTTATAAAGTGCATTTGAATCTTTTTTCGTTTCCTATGCTTGCCTTGTGCTTGTTAAACATACTTTTTGAGACTTTTATGCTAGATTTGATTTATTACAACTGAGATAAAATGAACTATTATGAAGCATGAAGTATAAACATCCCCCTGAATCTCAGCTCCAAACTGGTGACATAAAAGTACATTTACCCCATAGCTAGTATTTTTGTAAATTGCTTTGCCTCCTTTTTCCCTCTGATGGGTACACGGTTTCTTAACGTTTGACACTGCTCTTTATTTCTTTCTCACATTTCTGTACTCATGCTTTGCATTTATATTCATTCTTTGGACTTCCCAGTTCCCCTGTGAAATATGTCAGTATCATTTCCTCCTCTTCTTTAGCTGAGGTAACTGAAGAATAGAGAAGTTAATGGGTGCAAGAGTTGTCTAGGGGAAAAAAGA
Organism: Rhinolophus ferrumequinum; assembly: GCF_004115265.2. NCBI lineage: Eukaryota > Metazoa > Chordata > Mammalia > Chiroptera > Rhinolophidae > Rhinolophus > Rhinolophus ferrumequinum. The sequence goes on from NC_046285.1 coordinate 29,172,533, forward strand.
AAAAAAAAAGAAAAAGTTGTCTAGGGCTCTTGAGGCAAGAGAAGACAGGATTGGGATACCTACTCCTTGTGAGCCTTGCTGTGCCCATGCTATTACTCCCTGAAGTACGGGTCTCTGACCCAACTGTGACTCACTGATCCAACTGAGTAAATCACTCTCTTCAGAAACCAGTATTGACTCTCTTCAGAAACCAGTATTGACTCTCGTTTGTTGAGCTTATGCTAGTCACGGTGCTTAGTGCTCTACATGCACTCCATCATTTAATCTGCACAAAATATTTTTGAGGTGGTATTAATCATACTTTTCAGATGAAGAAACACTTTTGGAAGGGTAAAATGACTTGACCAAGATCACACAGCTAGTTTTTACTTTGCGAAGCATCGGGCACACAAACACGATTTTGGGTTCACTGACACGATTCTCTTTGAGATGTAATTTTTGTTCTCTTGGCTTCTGATATATATGTCTTAGGGAAAGAGTAAATAGAGTTGTGACTGCTGTGCCTCAGTCTTAACTGAGAAAATTTTACTTCCTTTTACAAAAAATTTTACTGTTTAATTGCTGTATGACTCTTCCTTCTTTTATAATCAGAAATTTCCTGCAAATAAGCATACCTACAAAGTAAAGTCCTTTCTACAATTGGTAATCTGAATTTATGATCCCAATCAGCAATAACTTTAAGTTGTTACTTAGAAATAGTACAAAATGATTTTCTTACCAAATTCGTTGCTTTCTAATGTGGAAGAAGGGTTTGTAGGCAACAATGCTGGAAACTAGGATATGTCAGTTCGGTTGAATTATATGAAGTCACTTTTGTTAGTCAAAAACAGTTGAATATTAGCAATTTCCCATGGTTCAAGCTAATGCCAGGTTATTAGAATGACCACAGCAACTCGTATTAGTAATGTCCACAATGTCGTTATTTAACTGTTTTAAAATGCCATTAACACGTCACTAAGCATGTCAAAGCCAGTTCCTCTTTGTGAAGTGACTGCCCTGATTTTCTTTCATGTTCTGTCTCCTGGCCTTTGTTTCTTCTTGTGACTGGTGCAGTCTTTCAGTCATCGAAATACGTGCCAGAGAAAAATTTTCATAATTAACTGAATCTTTTTTGCAGCTGCCCACAATTTTCATTACTGGTTCTTTCATCAGTTAAGGGGTGATATGCACTGCTCCCTGAAAGCTCTGCTGCAGGCTACGGGATGGTAACACTAACTTTGAATGTGACACGTGTGCTCCTTTACCTCTAGAAAATAGTATATGTGGAAACACTATAACATGCAAAGAAAAACAGCAGTTATTATGGGCATGGTCCTATCGGAGAAGCTGAACAGAGTGGTGACAGATCTAGGACGGCATGAGGAGACGAAGAATTCTGTGGTCATGCATTGCACTAGGCTGCAGTTGAATGTCCAGAGTATGAGCTTGTGGTGCTAAGGTGTTCCACCTGATGGAACATGTTGACGCCTTTCTGGCATCCTTCTTGCAAAGCAGCGTTGCCTCTGAGCATTGGGCAAGCCTGCAATGGATCCAGTGCTGAAGTCTCTTTTGCTGCTGTATGATTTAGGAGAAAGGCTGAAGGGAGTGAGCACACAGGTGGGCGACTGTAGAACGGGGAGCCAACAGGAAAGTCTGGGGAGCAAAGCACCTTCTCTCCGTGCAAGGGACAATGCGTTTTCTAACTAAGCTCTTCTTTGCACTCCTCCTCCTGTTCCCTATGTGGCATCTGCCGCAGTCTGTACACATCATTGCCCACACAAAAAGTACGCTGCACTGAGAGCCTTTCACCAGCAGTCAATGGCCTGCAGTAAACTTAGCTTTACATGTAGACCCTTACCTTACCTGCAGCCCAAATCTCTTGGCCCAGGCCTCCAGAGTCCTTCAAGGTTCTAGAGGCCCTTCAGCTGTTCTTATTTATACTTAAACTGATTTTAGTTTTTAAACAGGGACCAATACCCAGAGCTGACTTGGGCTGATAACAGCAACGGTGTCAGCGATGGTACTAAGGAATGGGAAGCCCTTTAGTTAACATTACAATGAATGACATTTTGTGGCTTTAAAAATTATAGTTCAGTGCCCATGATAATTTGCAAAATGTAGAAAAGGAGGAGACATTTACTGCCAACTATTTACAAATTCAGAGTACTGCATTTCTTTTTAGTCTTTTTCTAAGCATTGGTAAAACATAATTGTTTCAAATTGAGGGGGTATGTATGCATTGTGTGTCTTAATTTTTATCTTTATTATATATTTATTTTCCTAACATTTGTGGCTTTCCTGTAGACATTGGATTATTTAAAAGCACATATTTGTATATTTTCCTTAGAAACAGTAGTCACAAAGCCAATCACTGCCTGCTATGCCCCTGCTAATGCCTTGATTTTCACTCTTCAAGTGAAGCAGGGAAGTCTGTATGAAATAGAGAATCTTCTGTTGATCAGAGACCTTCTGGTCTCGATTTACATGGGATGCTATGAGTTGGCTATGGGACTCTAGTGAGCAGCCAGTAGGTGAGCAGAATGGCCTGGAAGAGAATGAAGACTTGATAATATGACACCACCATAAGATTATTTAATCGGAATCAGGAAAGCCTGCTACTTAGGTCTAGTCCATTTGCTTATTTATTCCTGCAAACATTTTGTGTTTCCTTGGTAACTAATAATAGTTTTGAGAAATTGTTGAACTCACAAGTATTACTGCAGGAGTGAAGAAATCCTCGAATCACAGAAATTAGAGACGGAAAAGACCTATTAGGTCATCTTCTTTGTCCTTTGCCAGTACGGATTGTTCTCAATACTTTCTGTCCAGTCCATTTTTTAAAAGAGACCTTGTCAAATAGTTTGTACACCTTATCTGTTTTAAGTAATGCATTTTTAAAGAAAACACTCTGATAAATTTTCTGTGTAGTTGTGGAGCTTGATTTCAGGGTAAATATTTGTTAAAAAAGAGAGAAAGGAAAAAAAAGGCCTTTGGGTTCAAAGTACAGTTGAAAAAGTTTTATCGGTTGAAAGTCATTGGAACTGTTTAGAATGTCATTGGAATAGTTGGCCAACTAAGGGTAAAATAAATGGGTCAGTTAAATTTAGTATATGTGTTTTTTAATCATTGGAAACTCAAATATAGCAAATCATGAGAATTAACTTTTTTAATCATGTAAACTCATTGAAATGGGTCTAGAAGGCCTGAGGAAATAAAGCATCTACAAAGTAAAGTAGGAGTAAAATGGTTCATTTTAAGATTGTTTTTGTTAAAGAAACATTTCTTACTCTCCCCTCCTGTCCCCAGTTCTGCTTTGTCTGTTATTTTATAGTCTATTATTGCTTGATGTGAATGAAGGTGCCTTCTAACTGTTAAATCCTTTCCTTCAATCGGCAACTTCTAAATCCCAGAAGAATAGAATTAAACTGTCTCATAGAGCAAGCAGTCAGTGGTGGTTTTACAGACTAAGTGCTTCAATTCCCTATATTATGGCTAAAGATGTCATCACTGGGAAAAATAACGAACAAATTAAGAATACGAAATGTGCTTTGAGTTTTATTATAAAAGATTATTGTTTCATAAAATCACATTTTAGGGTGTAAAAAGAAAGGCCTTAGAAAACATCTGCTCTACTTATTGCCACCCCTTGTTCCCACCTTTTTAAATAGATGAGATCATTGGAGTTCTGAGAGGCTAAAGGACTAGCCCCAAGGTCAAGAGTAATTGGTGACTCAGCCACTATGTTTCATGGGTTTGCATGTCTGTTGGGAAACGTGAAAAATCAAAAATGGCTTAATTAAACAATGTGATTAGAACTATCAGAAAGAAAGTCTGAAATCCTAATTAATATTAGAGTAATTTACCTATGTTTATACTAGCTACAGAACTAATTTGGAGCATTAATGAACTAGTTATCCACTTCATTAACAGTACAATCTTTTTGTTGCATTAATGTTAAATTGGAGATCCGTATATTGCTGATAATCAACTCAAGCCACTAAGATTGGCCATTCGTTGACAATTTGGGCCAAAAATTTAATGGAAAGGTCTGAACTTTTAATATTAATTCTGTGTTATCATTTAACACCACTATCTTACATGCTTGCCAACTGGTTATTCTGTACATGAGAAATCCTACCGTGTTTCCCCGAAATTAAGACCTAGCCAGACCATCAGCTCTAATGTGCATTATGGAGCAAAAATTAATATAAGACCCGGTATTATATTATATTATATTATATTATATTATATTATATTATATTATATTATACCTGGTCTTATATTAAAATAGGACCAGGTCTTATATTAATTTTTGTTCCAAAAGATGCATTAGAGCTGATAGTCCGGCTAGCTCTTAGTTTTGGGGAAACATGGTATTATATTTTATGGCACTAGGCATCCAATCTATATCATAAAATACATAATTGGAAGGGATGTCAAAAGTCTTGTGTCCATCCTTAGATTGAATTCTGTCTTGAGTGAGAACTTCAACTTTCTTTCTAGTAGTTGGTGCATATGAGGTCCAGCGTCACTAGTCAATGCTGAACAGCTCCAGGGGTTTGTTACTTCCCCAACAAGTCCATGTTATTCCGAACTGAAAACTGGCTGCCTCACAAGTTAAACTGTCAAAGTCTAAAGTTGATCAGAATTTTAATCCTCCTCCATAAAATTTAAGGACTTTAGAATACTTTAACTGTGAGCATCCCTCCCAATTTATATATTGTTGTTATGTTATAGTTTTATTGTTTTTTTAATTCAATGAGACATTATCATCATCTATTATTATTCTTTTACTCAACATTGCTTTAGATGTACCAGGATGTTTACCACTTTCTTTGCTCTTCTTTTGTTCTAGACTTCCATCTGGGATCACTTTCCTTCAATGTAAATGCATCTTTTTGAAGTTCCTTCACTGGAAGTCTGTGCTTTGCACATGCTGTCTTTTTATTTATTTGAACACGTCTTTGTTTTTTACCCTGGTTACTGGGAAGATTTTTATTTTAAGTATAGATTACCAGGTTGACACTTGTTTTCTATCAGCACATTGAAGATAGTATTCCACTTTTTTCTGGCTCCCCATGTTACTGTTGAAAAGTCAGTCAGGAATTGGTATAATTATCATTCCTTTTCTCTCTAGCTGTTTTTACGATTTTCTCTTTGTCTTTGATATTCTGCAATTTCATTATTAGGTACTTAAGTATAGATTTATTTTATCCTTTCTTGTTTTCATTGAGATTCCTAAATATGTGGATCAGCGTCTTTCTTCAGTTCTAGAAAATGCTCAGCCAATATTAACTCATTAGGTATGGCTTCTGAATAATGTTTTTCTCTCCTCACCTTTTAAAACAGACACATGTTAGACCTTCTTACTCCATTCTTCATATCCCTTAAGTACTCTTTCAGTTGTTCCATCTCCTTTGCTCTTCAGGCTACATTTTATAATGCAGATTTTCTTCAGACTTTTTTGTAGAAAGCTCTTCAAATTTTCTTCCAGTTCACTAATTCTCATTGCTGATCTGCAGTTATACCTTTCCAAAAGTTTCTTTTTTCCTCTAGTTTGTTTAGCCTTTTATAGTCTTTTAACTAAAAATTTCAATCCCCCTTTTATTTTTAACATATTCTGTCTGATCATTTAGATGTCTGAGGTCTTTAAATATCAGCAACCCTGATTCTGTTGTCATTTCTCTGGCTTTTCAGTCACTGCATTATTTTCTAGTGTGTTTTTGAAATTTTTAATATGAATTCATACATCTTAGAACTTTATATGTAGGAATTCTTTGAGCTCTGGGTTGAACGTGGCTTCCTCTAGAGAGGATTTACATTTGTTTTTACCAGATGCTAGGAGGTATTTTCAACCCCTAATCTTTATGCCCAGGATGTTTGTTTTTTTGTTTTTGGACCACCTAGTCTGTATGAATTGGGGCTGTAAATTTTCATATGGCCTAGTTTGTTATTAGAAATTCTCTTAATTTCTCCCTTTCCTCCCAATGCCATAGTTCAGGGAAAGCAGCTTTCCCTACAGTTCCTAGAGGTCGGTTTTGTTTCTAAGTCACCTTTACACTGATGATTTAGCTCTTTGCAACCCCAGGTTTATGTGGGGCTCGGGGGACGCTAGGCTTTGTGCTTTGTCCTCTGTGCCCTATTATGCCATAAAAGCTAAAATTTAAGTTCGCAGAGTTCAAAACATGCTTTCAAGCAAAAGCCAGTTTTGGTGCTTTGCTTACCACACTGGATTTTCACTTTTATTCAATCTTTGGTCTCTGAATATTCCTTAAAAACTTGCCAACTCAGGGATGTATACTTTATATATGTTTATTTAGCACTTAAGTGTTTTGTTTTAGTGAGACAATAGCTTAGAGGAGCTAATCAACTTCCCCCTGAGAAATAGACATTAGCACAATATAATCCGCTATTGAAAATCAACCTGAAAACTATGCAGGAAATATCTAAACGGAAGTATTTCAAATTAATATGTTAGAGCCAATTATTTGGTCCTTTATGTAAAAAAAAATGAGTTTTAGTTTAACATCCTAAGGTTTTGCATCTCATCATTTCCATTCATTGTTCAGGGTACTAATTGACCACCAGTGATTTTTCAACTGCCAAATAATATAAATATTGTCTCAAATATAAGCTCAATTTTAGCAAAACTTTTAAAGTTTTAGTCTTTGTTAGGGCCATTAACAGAAATGTAGGTCTACTGTCTAGGTTAGCTATAATCTACTTCCAGTTACGTTTATATTAAATGTAATTATTTTTCTGATTTTTCACAGTTGTTACTCCTTAGTTTAAGTAAACACGTATTAGTCAGAGTCCAGTATAAAGAGAGATGATTTAAGAGAGTTAAAGGAAGCTTTCTCTATACTTTTACTGAACTACTGTGAGAAATCAGATATCATTGAAATCTCATTCCAGGTGCTTCTGAGGGAAATTATTCTCATGGAAATGATGCCACTTTCAGGAAGGCAGTAGCCCCGTGTTAAATTCAGGAGCTTTTGCAGAGCACTAGGCAAGTCTCTATTTTGTGTAGAATACCATGTGATGTAAGATGGCTTCACATGTTGGAAGAGCGCCCAGCATATGGTGACGTTAACTTGTTTGCTTCCATTGAGAACTGTCCTCCAAGTAGTCTAGAATGTGAATAACCAGAAGGAAATGACACATTAGCTAGGATGCTTCCAGCTGCAGTGAACAGAAAACCTAGACTCCCTTTGGCTCGAACAATGGCGAAATATGTAATTTCACAGCAAAAAGCCTAAACCTAGGGCAGGCTACAGGTATGACAGATATTGCACATATTCAGATGGGCAGATATTGCTTCTGCTTCTCTGGTTTCTTGTGCCTTTGGCCTCTTCCCCTGGATGGCTTCATCATCACCCTGGAAGCAAGATGGCTTCACCAGTTCTAGGCATCACATCTGGACATATAACACCCAGAGGTAGAAAAGTGACCATCTCTTCTGGTGTCTCCTAAGGAGCCGGAGACCTTTCCCATAAACCTCTGCCTCCCTTGCCACCCACCCAAAGTCTTGCCCTTAGTCTTACTGCTTACAACTGTCAGAGGGAAGGAGAGTAACGTGATTGGCTTATAGACCAATCAGATTTTATCCCTGACCTGGATATAGGTTCATGCTCATTGTAAATCATATGGGCTCACTGGATTATTGTTCTAATTTTTGTATAAATTCTGAGTACACTATTGGCCTGTAATTTTCTCCATGAAGAGTATGGAGACTCCCTTGATGATGACTCCCCACAAAGAGAGCTGCAGAGACTCTATATTCAGTACGTTTCAGCAATGCTCACAGACTGGGTGAATTGTATGAACAAACTCATTCAGCTCGTCTGGACCTTCATATTGCTGTTTTTAAATTACTAGTAGATGACTTATACACAGCTCTAAGGCAGTGAGTGGGCCATTGTTCTATGAAGTGAATTTTAAGGCCAAAATAGGAAGTTAGGAAACTCTCATTTCCAAAATTCTATTTTGTCCCCACAAATGAATGATTTTCTTTCTTTCTTTCTTTTCTTCTTTTTTTTTTTTTTTTTTTTGCCCCCCAAATTAGAGATGATCAGGATTAAAGCTCTGTGGCATTTAAATCCATGAGTCTTCAAACTAAAACATTACTATCGTTTTGGGGAGGAGAAAGCCCCACTGACTTTCTAACTCTTACATTATTTCGAAGACTCTTCCTTGCCCTTAGCCTTTACTAGCTCTGGAATAGAAGCAACAGATGTAATGCTTTACTTGTAAAATCAGAAATTTCTTTTTTCCTGTGGAAAGTGAATGTTAATATCGTGTCACTTGATCTTTTTCTCTAGACATAACATTTTTTTGTGGTCTAAATTTATTCTGCTTATTCTCTCATAGAAAATTAAATCTATTTGATAAAGTGAATTTAGGTCTCTTTACTGACTCCATAAATACTATGTGTGGAAAATTATTTAGCTTACGTGAAGAACATCACATCTCTAAATTTAGGTTCAATGTAATGTTCCATGAAGTTTGTATGAGAATATAGTGTTAGTGCTTCTTAATAATCTCAGCTACAAGTAATAATGAAATTCATCATTATGATGTGTTTTTTTATTTTGCTAAAGCTTAAACTTTCTAGTTGGAAGAAACAAGTCACCTGCCTAAGGCTAGAAAATTTATTGGGATGTTGCCATATTTTATTGCCAGATCATTGCTTTATTGATATAATTTGTTGACTAAATTTGTTTTAAATATCATAAAAACCATTATTTCTGTTTACATATTTTTATTCATTATATATTGTAGTTAGATGAATGTGAGTATACGCATATGTGTGTAAGACTTTGTTATAATAGCTGCGTGCGCGCGCATGTGTGTGTGTGTGTGTGTGTGTGTGTCTGTGTGTGTGTGTGTATTCCTTATCACGGTATTGCAGTTGCTTTATCCTCAGCTAGGAGTTGCGGGAATGAGATCCTAAAGATGATTTTCAGGAGGGAATGACCTGAAGTCCTTAACAATCTAACAATCGTGGGAATAGGTCTGTAGCCCTCATCCTAAGTCAGATTTTCATGTTTCATCGCCCTGGTCAGCCTTCACACAGCAAAGCTTATGGCTATTTCCAAAGAAGAGGCGGTGGGGGGTCGGGGGAAGGGGGTGCGGCTGCAGTGGTCACTGTGTCCTAAGAGGGGCAATACCATGCTTAGATGAGGGCAAGATGCTCTGTGTGTCTGTTGTTTTGAGGTGTTCCTATGAGGAAATCTGGGGACTCTCAGGACACCTCCTTCTGCATTCGGGTATCTCCATCTCCAACCACAGTGTTTTTAGAATTTAGGTATTCTTGAATGGTAACATTGAAAACATTATTGTCCATTTGTAGAATTTCAAATCTTCCCTCTAGTGTAAGACTAGATAATAGCTGTTTAAGATACGAGGTTTTATGGATTTTTTTCTATCATAGTGGACATCTAAGAAGTATGTAGTGTGTTTGATGAAAGCACATAGCTAATTCTTTTAATGTAAGTTCTCAGAACTGGCTATCTTAACCTCCAAATGCCTTAATCTTCACAGCCCTTTATGCTCTATAGATAATTGATTTATATTTTTATATAAAAAAGAAGTAGAGTTCTATGCTAATTGAGAACGATTTTTGTGTACCAACATCCCTTTATAGAATACATAGATATTTTAAAATATAATTCGATTTTACCACTAACTCCAAAGTCATTTTGGAGGTAATAAATATGACTCCCGTTTTGCTGAATCCACAAATGTTTCTATTAACTTCTGTACAGTTTTCTTATTGAAGCTGAGTGACTGGACATTCAACATTTATTAAATTCCTGCTATTTTAAGAGAGACAAATTTGAGGAAAAGAAAGCCATTTAACCTAGAACCAGCATATAATACTTTTCAGTAAACTTAGTGCCTTTCTTTTCTGCTATTATAGCCAAAGTTCTGTGCTCTATGGTGAAAAATAAGGCAAATCCCCTGCTTCAAGGAATTTACAACTAGGAGTTGGTTGGCAAGGTATTAATATGGAAGAGGAGATAGACTAGTTTAAATCTTAAGTGAATTGCACAGGTTCGTAAAGTGCCTTTTCCACGCAGAGGAAGAACTTCTGCCTCTGGAAAGGTGTGAGAGAATGTGGCACTTAGGACTTCAGGTAACATTCCACCCCATTGCTCCTCTGTTGTGGATGCGTAAGATAGACGGTCACTAAGGAGGAGCACATCTGGAGCAGATCTGGCCAGGCGCTGGCATTCACTGGCCACGTGACGCTTACATGGCTAGTGGGCTGTTCTCTTCTTTCCATGAATAACTATTTCTTGGGTTTGTTTTGTTTATGCTTTTAAAGTGTGTGTTGCTAATGGTTTCTTTTGCTCATGGAAGAAATGTAGGATTAAAAAAAAGAAATTTGGGATAATGCTAAATTTATTATATAAAGTCGCATTCTTACAGCAAGGAGGAAAGTGAATACTTTAATCTTCAAATTGTAGGAAGTTCCCCATCTTGTAAAACGACTGTTTCAGAGGTTCATTTGTAAGTCATTTCCCCAATGAGTAGAGAGTTGATTCTCATACTAGCACAAGGAGGCTTACTAAACCCATAATAAAGCTGAAAACCTGCATGTAGTTAGCTGCAACAGTATGGTGATATTGTAGCACAGAAATATAGCTCACAAGATTTATACATAATGTGATTATTACAGCATGTAGTAGAGAGCAATATTCTTGCAAATGTATAGAATTTAAACAATATTTTGGGTCAGCTAGGTTTTTGTGGACTAGCCGGGAGCCTATGTTTTACATAAAACATGATATTTATTAGCAAATGTGTTTCAGGTCCCTGCTTTGGATTCCAGGTGAATGAATACCTCCCTGCCATAGCCATGGTAGCCGCTGGCCAACGAGCCTGAAGAAAACTAAGTAATTCTGGAAGTACTCTTGCTCTGCAGGTGTCATCCTTTTGAGCAAAATGTATGCTGCTTTTTATATAGAGGGAACATTCACAAGTCAGGTGTTCATAACCCAGAGAATGCCTGTATGTATTTTATGTGGCCACGATCATTAAACTTAACATATTTCATTCTTAGCTCTCCCAGGTTCAAGCATGACAGCATGTTCTTTTAGGCAACTTGCAGTCACCCGTGTTCATGACTGGAAAAGCTGAAACCATTCCCCTTTAAAGGATGAATCATAATTCAACTAGCTTTGTCGTTGGCTTCATAGATTTAGTGGGCTTTCATTCAGCAGGACTTTTTTTTTTGTTTTTCATCACATCCCGTAACATATGAATGGTAATATTTGTGGGTTTTTCAGGGTGCTATATTTTTTTTCTGCTCATGAACAAGGGCTTGTTTTTTGGCCTGTCTCCTTTTCCAGAAAAGATCAAATTATTGGTAATGTCCGCCTGATACAGTTTAAGGAACTTAGTTCAACAATAACATAACTATTAATTCATGGCAGTGCTTTTGACCCAGAGATTGGTTTCAGTAAGCCAAAAGAGGACAATCAATGCAGACTGAAATAAGCATCCGTTTCTTTTTACTGTACATATTACCGCAGATTTCCACATTTTATCTCTATAAATCCCCTTCATCTTTGGCAGAAAACCCCTTCTTCTTTACTAATCTCCATGGTGTTTTCTCCTCTTGACTCAGGGCAATCAATCCCCTAGCAACCTGAATCCATGAACAGGTGCCTTATTAAATGACTGTGCTTAAGTGTTAGGTAAACTCTAGCAGTGATTGCTAGAAAAGAAAAGAATGTTGATATTTGGTGAGGGTTTGACAAAGGAGCCCCTCACCTATGTTTGATCAAGAGCTAAGCTGTAAAGATAGGCGTTTTGTAATGGAGGCATGCAGCTCAGTGGAAGAGAGAACCATTTGCTCTACAGGGAATTACTGTGGTTCCATATTCTAAAGCTTGAGTCACGGATGTCTTTATGATTACACATCCCTCCTAGCATATGAGGAATAAACTTTAGAGAAAAGGAAGTTAAGAGAAAACAGAAGTGTGAATAACTGCTAATGCGGCTCTCCCTGGCTCCGTTCCGTCTGCCATTTCATCATACATAAAGCGGGCAGTTCAGAGATTCCTTTCCTGGCAAATAAGTGGCAACATATGTTTGAAACAGTGAATGGAAACTATAGGGAGAAAATGACAGGCATATGGCAATAGGAAGGCAAGGGAAAATTTGTTGCCCTAATGTTAGCCACATAATTGGTATGCTCTTCCATAGAGGGGCTGTTTTGCTTTAAAAAGTCTGCATACCCCATTAGTAGAGCATTTCTGTGTGTGGAATGTATATATGTCCTAGGGTTTTTGTTTTTGTTTTGTTTTGTTTTGTTTTTTCATGAATGGCAGTCATCTCAATCCATTAAGCTCTGTACAGAGGTCTTCAGAGAAAGGTTCTCAAAGGGGAAAGACCTAGGCTGGAAATAGGATCCTTTATTAAAGTAGTAAAAGCAGAAAAATGGGAAAGCACTTAAGAACAATGACTTTGAAGGACCGAAAACGGAGGAATGGGCCCAAATTACTGTCTTCTGGCATGCTCTTCTTTTAGATGATAATTCTACAATAGCAATGTTTATGTTGTATTTGTTGCCATAGCAACTAAACCTTTGCTCAATAGTTTAAGATTCCACAAGTTACCTTAAATAAGGGCAAGGGTTTGATGTTTTTGTTCCACAGGCTATGCATTAGCCAGTATTTAGCCTCTAACAAATTGAAAGCACAATAATTTACTTTGAAAAAAGTAATTCTCTTAACAACATCGAAAAAACAATGTCTATTAAGGGTGCTGAAGCTCATTTCCAATTGTATGTTATGTCATACATGGCTAATAAATAAGAAATATGTTTTAAGCCTCTAAAATTTAATTACAGACTATTGTTGTATTGAAGAAACGTACTAGAGGAAAACATAATTTGTTTTTCAGAACAAAATTTGTTTTTTGCTTTGTTTGCTCAGAAATGATTATGACAGAGAACATTATCAGCCTTTAACTTTCTAATGTTTAATTAACTCTTTAATAAAACTTAACTTCAGTTGTTCAGATTGTGGGGAAAATAATCAGTAGGTGTTATTTTTGATTTGGGCCTTGACAATGAATAGGATTAGCATGAACAAAGGACTTTTTAATATGTTGTGGGGACAGAGCTCCAGAGAGCAGTTTCCAGGCTTTCGGCTTCACATGAAAAGGTGCTGACTCGGGTAATAGATGGCAGTCAGCTGTGGCTAATTGACCATCAGCTGTAACCAGTTAGCCAGTTAGCCACTGATATAACTGCCGCAGCTGTGTTGGTTGGTCAGTTGGTCGGTTGGCCAGCAGAGAAGCGGACAGCAGGTTGCAGGTCGTGTGACTCCAGCCTCCAGTGAGACTGTAGTGCCGCCAGTGAGACGATAGTGGTATGACTCCCCTACCTATGGCTCCGTGGGTGTTCCTTTTTGGCCTAGCCCTATCATGCATTTTTATGTGGGGAACGGGACCAGAGACCCCGCAGGCCGCCCCGCACGATAAATGGCAGAGCGAGCAGGGTCTCCAGAACGACATATGTATATATCTGTAAATATGATTTAAACACATGTCAATGCTATAAAAACCAACTATTGTGTATCTTCTTTCCCAATATCCTACTTATTAGGATTGGCATAATTGTTACTTTTTTTTTATGTTCGATCTCCTGCTTTAATAAATGGATACCTAAAAAGGTAGTCTAAATAAAATGTTTTGTTTGTAGCCAGAAATTTCTATACATATTTACATATATAATAAAGCAGGACATGGCAGAGAAAAGATATGACTAAATTTTATAGCCTGCCCACTACCAATTTTTATACCGACCACAAGCTAAGAATGATTTTTACATTTTAAAATAGTTGGAAAATATCAAAATAAGAATAATATTCCATGATACATGAACATTATATGAAATTCAAATTTTAGCGTCCATAAAGTTTTTCTGGAACACAGCCACACTCATTTGTTTACATATTATCTATAGCTGTTTTCCTGCTACAACAGCAGAATTGAGTAGTTGCAACAAGACCATCTGGCCCACAAGGCATAAAATATTTACTACCTGGTCCTTTACAATAAGTTTGCTGACCACTGTTTTATAGCTTTGGCAGTAAATATAGTTCAAAACAAAGCACACACACACAAAAAAGTCAACTAAATGTTTGGCTTTATATATATCAACTAATTTGTGTTCATCTGCCTGACATCAAATATATAATTCTCAGTCCTAGTTCTTTTTTAGATCTTGAATAGTTTATATTCTCTGAAGAATAAAATTATTGCCAAGACAATGGATGCCTTTCTATGGAGTATTTACGTGATGTGGTGTATTTGAGGGAAAATCGAGATTAATTAAAGTAGGAAACCACGGTGTTGTTTCTGAGACTATTGGGAAGCAATGAGGTTCTGAACTGGTTATATTTAGTTTCCTATTTTCCTGTTACATCACTTTTTCTCATTTTATCTTGCCCAGAAAAGGAATGTCCAGGATGGGAGGTGGCGATGATAGAGCAATTCTGTAAGAGACCACGCCCCCAACCGTGTGTCAAAGCTTTCTGTTAAGTACTTGTGTCCAAATAAACCACCATGGAAGTATCCAGTGCTCACGACTAAATGCAGTTTTCCTGTCTCTAATCACCATGAGGACTGCATTAAGAAAAGATACGCTACCTCCAATATTTCCTCATAAATATTAGATTTAATATCCTACCATTGTTGTTTTATTCCTTGAATAAGCTATCAAAATGTATTTCTAAATAAACTTAATCTAATTTATCAGACTCAAAAATTAAGGAAACATTGAAAAGAAGCCTTGGTTTAAATGTTGCATGCTTGAGAGTTTCGATGTCGTACATATTTTTGTTGTATATTTTGAAAAGTTTGTTAGAAAAAAGAAACTGTATTTCTATATTATAGATAGCATTGTTTTTAGAGGTGTGTTGTGGGTATATGGAATGAAAAATACTTCAAATAAATTGGTCTATAGGGAATTACATAATGCCTGCAGGCTATGTTTGCTCTGATTCTTTATGTCTAATCTCATCCTTTCTAAAGTCTCCTCCATTAAAAATAGAAAACTAGGATGATCAGCTAAACAAAATATTTCTTTTATAGTGACACATTTCTAATAGATGGACTTTTGATATATATATTCACATATAAAAATATATATGCATTTTTCACATTGTCCTAGTACCGTGTTTCCCCAAATATAAGACCTAACCAGAAAATAAGCCCTAGCATGATTTTTCAGGATGACATCCCCTAATCATAAGCCCTAATGAGTCTTTTGGAGCAAAAATTAATATAAGACCCGGTCTGATTTTCGGGGAAACACAGTAGTTTTGTTTTGTGTTAATATGGCTTGGACTATCATGCAGGAATATCAGAAGAAGGTACCAGTGAATGAGATATATTCCATGAACATTGAGTCTGAAGCTCTCATAGAAGTTTAGGTAAATTTCAAGCTACTCTGTTATTAGATGATTATTAATATCAATACAAATATGATTTCTGTTGGTATTTCAAATCACCTGAGAAGTGATGTGGCTAAAAATGTAATCACTCCATTTTATTTAGGGAAACAGCTACAATGGATGTTCTTTGATTATACTAGATGGAGATTTTATGTGTGCCTTTATTTTGAGTCTTAAACTAGGAACTCATTTCTTTTCATCTAAAAGTATCTTTTAAGAGACAGTATTTGTTCATTAATCTTTTATTTTGCATTATATAAAAAGTCTGTTCAATTTTATTTTGAAAAGAACGTTTGGTTATAGTTTTCAAAATCAGATTTCTGGTTTCCAATATTAAGTTATTACACTTTGCAGGTGTTTTGGTCATTTTTTAACATGGTACATCTTTTTAGCCTTAATGAACATTACTAATGTACTAGGGTTAAAAATGGAAATCACATATTTTAAGATCATATGGGAAATGTTTCACCTAATTCTTTCTACAAAGAAGTTCTCCATGAATTATACTGACTATATAATTAAAATAATCACAAGTTATTGTATGTAAAGGTTCTTGGGTGTTGTGAAATATGTATGGTAGCTGTGATGATTACTGCTATTTCTCTTTTTCTAGCAGTTTCCTAGCTTCTGTTGCATTCTTCAACAAAATATCTCTAAGATAAAACATGAGGAATAACATATAACGTGCACTGTTCCTGAAATTGTTATGATAGACATTTGGGGCTCCCACCTCCATCTTGATTGTGACTCCACCATGGTCCACCTTCACGGCCTCTTTCCTCAGTGCACATTAACATCCCTGCATTTGATCTTGAGTTCTTCATTTACCCATTGTGTAACCTCTCTGTGCCTTTCAGATTCCTCATCCATAAAATGGGGATAGTGAGAGTACCTACCTCATAAGGTAGTTGTGAGTATTAAGTGAGTTATGGCTGTTAAGTGCTTTGAGTGGTATGTACACATAGTAAATATTCAACTAGTTAGCTCTTACTATACATTTCTAAGATATCTGTGGTGTTCTGGTTGTATTGGATCCTTAAAACTCTATAATTCTAAGATCAGAGCCAATCTGGCAGTATTTTAGAATGAAATAAATGTAAATGTGAATGAATGCTTTTTGCAAAGTTAGAATGTAACACACATCTAGAACAGTGCTTGGTACATAGTAGATGCTCAGTATTTATAGAATGAATGAATTAAAAATTTAACATATACTCATATAATAGTGATGTCATTCATAAAATTCATAATGACTAAATTCTGGAAATCAAAGCCATTCAACTCTCTTAGGTTTAGGAGAGATCATTCAGCTCTCATCTATGAAATGAGGTGTGAATAACAAACATGGTGATGATGAAGATATTAATAACTAATGCATACCAGGTGCTTACTGTGTATAAAATACCATTCTGAACACTTTATAATTACATAGATTAATTCATTTAATCTTTACAGCAACCTATAAGGTAGATACCACTATTACCCTCAGTCTGGGAGGTTATAAATATCCAGGATTAAAACCCAAGAAGTTTGGCTTCAGAATCCATGCTCTTAACTCTATGTTATAGACTTCTGGTCAAGATAGCAGAGTGGGTAAATACTGTGCTCGCCTCCTCCCACAACCACATCAAAATTATAACTAAACTATAGAATAACCATCATTGAGAATCACCTGAAGACTAGCTGAACAGAAGTCCTATAACTAAGGATATGCAGAAGAAACGATGTCTGAGACTGGTAGGAGGGGCAGAGAAGAAGAGTAAGCAGGCCCCACACCCACGGAGTGGCAGTAGAAACGGGAGGGATATCTCAGCTGCAGAGGTTCCCTGCACCCCTCATTCCACCCCACCCTGAGGAGCAAGGGGTCCCAGCCCCACACCAGGCTCCCGAGTCTTGGGTTCCAGTGCCAGTGCCATAACTTTAGCGGGGATTGTGGCTGAGTGAGATGGAGGACTACTGGAGTCCCAGGCGTTCCTCTTAAAGGGCCTATGCATGGACTTAATTGTTGATGAACTCACTCATTCTGAATTGCAGTAATGAGGCAGCAGCTTGAAAAGTACCAGGGACTTACAGGGCTTCAGGGTGAGGGCTGGAGGGACAGCCCCCTCCCAAACGGAATGCTGGTAGATGCCATTGTTCCATGGCTGAGTCCTTCTCCTACCCAACCTGCAGGCACAGGCAGGCACCAAGTATGAGTCTCCGTCAACTTCGTTGACACCATTTGCCCAGCCCTAGTGATTCCCCGAGACCCTGCCTCCAACTTGTGGGCCCAACCAAGTCATCTCCAGTGGCTTTTCCATACAAATGGCCTACCTTGGCTCATCTGGGGACTTTCCTAAAATCTCTCAAAGGTTCACAAACCCCAAACAAGCAGCGGCTGGCCTCAGCATGCCCCATACCTCTTGCTAAGCAGTCCCAAGCCTGGCACTAGAGGCAACTCTCTGAAGATCACTTTGTAGCTCATACCAGGTGACTTGGGCCGGGTACACATAGTGGCTGACCTGGGCCTGTACCAGAACCCCTCCCAAGAGGCCCCAGAACCAGTGGCCAGCTTCAGGCCACACCAGAGTACCATCCAACCACCTCCACAAATGACTTATTCAAAGGGCAGACTTGGCTGGCACCAGAGCCCCACTAAAGCAAACCTTGCTCTGTGAGGTCAGGCCCTGCATCACAGCTCCTCCACTGTAGTCATGGCCAGTCCTCACAACCAATCAGTCTGAGGGTCAGTTGCAGTATCAACAGCGATCAAGGCTCAACTACAGTCGGAGGGCACACTCAACCCACACCAGAGACACACCTGGAACACTCAGCTCAAGTGACCAGGGAGGCCTACTACATAAGGCCACTTTTATTTAGTACACCTGCTACGTAAGGCCACTCTACGAAGACAGGGAGACATAGCAGCCCTACCTAATACATAGAAACAAACACAGGGAGGCAGCCAAAATGATGAGACAAAGAAACATGTCCCAAATAAAAGAACAGAACAAAACTCTAGAAAAAGAACTAAACAAACTGGAGACAAGCAATCTACCAAAATACTGGTTATAAGGATGCTCAATGAACTTAAGGGAAGAGTAAATGAACTCAATGAGAACTTTAACAAAGAGACAGAAAACATAAAAATGGAGATAAAAGACATAGAAAAGAACCAGTCAGATATGAAGAATACAATAACTGAAATGAAAAATTCATTAGAGGGGATTAACAGTAGCTCAGATGAAGCAGAGGATCGAATCAGCAATTTGGAAGACAAGGTAGAGAAAACCCCCAATTAGACGAGTAAAAAGGAAGAAGAATAAAAGAAAAATGAGGACAGTTTAAGGGATCTCTGGGACAACATCAAGCATAACACCAGCCACATCATAAGGGTACCAGAAGGAGAAGAGAGAGAGCAAGGAATTGAAAAGGTATTTGAAGAAATAATGATGGAAAACTTCCCTAATCTGGCAAAGGAAATAGACATACAAGTCCAGGAAGCACAGAGTCCCAAACAAAATGAACCCAAAGAGGCCCACACAAAGACACATCACAATAAAAATGTCAAAGGTTAACTCTATAATTTCCCAAAAATTATTTAGCCCAACTTCTTTTTATCTACTTAACATTCATCAGAACAACCATAAAATACCAAAGGTCCTGATTATTGCTTAACCCTACCCCTTTCTGATCTCCCACTCAAGTCTAAAGCACTGATACTCAAACTGGGCTACACACTGGAATTACTTGGAACTTTTAGCACTATTGATACTTTAGTCTTAGATTCTTTCTTAATTGGTTTGCCTTGGGCATTGGGATTTTTAAAAGCTCCTGTGATGATTCTAGTATCTAACAAAATTTTATGTCTGGTGTAAAGGAGAATGAAATTGGTCTAGACCCTAGAGCATGCCTGAGGAGCAGAGGACATGGGGGTAGAAGGACCTGGACCCCGAACATCCAGGATTTGAAAACGAAGCCTGTTTGTATTGCTTCTTGTTGAGAATTATTTCCTTTGCATGCAAGGAATACTGGGTGGAAATACTAGGGTGACAATTCATTTGGAATTTATCCAGGGATTAAATTGTGTATACTATTCTTTTAACCTTTTATATATTAAAAAAAATCACATAAGCTTTAGCATTGCTTTAGTCATGGGGCCTGACGTGGACATTGAAAATGTTCGGGAAACTTACTTGGAAAAAACAAAATGGCTACAAGTAGAAACAGGATAGTGCCTTCCTTTAGGGTTACCAGCTTATTGCTCCAATGAGAAGAGTAGCCTGACTTTACTAAACTGTTTAGGAAAATTGATATTTATTTCAAATGTTTATGGTTTATCGTCTCAGAAGATTAATGCCAAATCCTCAAAAATGTAGTGACGAGCGATGACTCATTTTAGCTCATGTCAAAACAATGCGCTTTTGTAATTTTCCTGTCCCTGGAGAAGCTATTAAATACTAAACAAAATGCCTCAGAATGAAACTGATTGAGTGTTTTAAATTATGTACTTTTGCTTGGCTATTAGCCAGATGTTCTTTGGGAAAGCTCACTGCACATCAGGATCTGTGATTTACGCTGACAATGATACTACACAGTTTACACTGCTTAAATATCAGCGGTGTGTATTCTAAAGCTAAATAGTCAAACAAAGCTCAGCCGTTTTGTATAAACAATTTGTGTAACTCTACTCTCAGCCAAGTGATTTTTTTCTTTGTTAAACTGTGGATGGGATATACCTAATGGATAAGGTATTTTTCTCTGCATTATCTTGAAAAATAACACAGATTCCAACAAGCTTAAGTATAGTAATGTGTACATATATGTATTTATATATATATATATATATTTCTATTTCAAGATTTATATATTTGTTTCTACGTAAGTAGTACCACATATCTTGTCCCCAAGAGAACTCAGCGTAGTTTTTTGCATGTAGTAGATACATAAAATATATGTGTTGCTGATGATGATAATACCAATAAACAAAACAAAACAAAAAGATTGGCCTTTTCATTAATTTCCTATGGTCTGTCTGCCAGTATTACATGGGGCCTTTTAAGAATCAGTTTAAGCTAACTACATTTTACTTTTTAAAAGCAATATATTTGAATGATTGACTTGCTTTCACCAGCCTCTTAAGTAATGAGGATATTTACAATGTTAGATTATACATTTTTTAAAAACTGCTTTAGCAGTATAATTGACTCTTAATATTAGTAACCAAGACATTATTAGGTTGGTGCAAAAGTAATTTTGGTTTAAAAGGTTGAAAATAATTGCAAAAACCGCAATTACTTTTGCACCAACCTAGTAGTACCTAAGAGTATCATGTGGCATTTTTTGAGTAGGCCTTTGGGGCACGGTCTCCTGACAGCCAAAAGTATGGTTACTCAGATAGTTTCTGTTACACCCAATACCTAGGAAAGAGGTACTCAAAAATATTTGTTGAATTGAACAGGTGTTCTGCTCATCCTTATTTCTTATGCAATATCAATCAATTTCTTCAAATGCAGTTCCATGAGAGGACAATGGAAAAGGCAGTGAAAATTAACTACCTTTGGGGTGATTCTATAACATGGTGATAGACCATCATCGCTAAGGAAGTTAGTCTGATGCATAAGAGTATCTAGCTGTCAGCCCATTTTCAGGTAGAAAATGGTGTGAAGAGTGGTAATTCAAGCTGCATCTGAAAAACTATAGTTTTGATCCAGGGAACAAACCTTGGATTACAGTAAGTTGTTACCGGTAGACTCTGGACAGCCAGAAGGGTTAGGTTAACAAGTCAACAAAATACTTGTTAGGAAGGGATTCACACTAAATCAATAGCAACACCTTACTTTTGATTAAAAATGTAGCATATCCACATTAATGTTTTGTGCAGTTTTAGTTACTTGTCCTGAGAAAGGTATAACCAGCGTTTCACACAAATGCAAACAAAACGGTAATGAGGTAACTCCCACGTGAAGATAGATGGTAAATTGCAAAGATTAAAGTGGAAAAATGATATGAGTAAAATCTATAAAATTATAAGTGCTATAGAAGGACAAACACAGTCTTGTTCACTCAAACCTAGAACTGTTAGAATGAGAGTTTTGCAGGAAGTGCCTTTACTCAAAGAGCAGTACCCTAGGAGTGGTGTAGCCTCATGGATAAGAATATAGACAAATGGTCAGACAGCCGGGTTCAGTTCACCTCTGCCCATTCCTAGCTCTGCGTCCTTAGGCACCCTATTTATCTTCCTGGGCCTCAGTTTCTTCATCTGTAGAATGCTGCTAATAATAGTACCTGTCTTGTAGGGTTGGTATGAGGATTCAAGTTACATGAAAAGCACTTAAAACAGTGACTGGCATATGGTCAACCATGTGTGTGCGTGTGTATGTGTGTGTGTGTACATTTGCTTGTTTTAAAGCATTTGCTGTATTAGTTGGGTGGGCTAAGAAAGAAGTCAGTTTAGAAGAATTTGATAGACTCGTGGATGAAATCCAAAATTGGCTATTAAGAGTAATTTACCTATTAAGGTTGCATCTTCACAGGCCCCTACATGGCGTCTTTGGCAGCCACTATCAGGTGCGGGGACCCTTGGGCTGGTTGAATCAGTGAACCTAATCCAAAAAAAAGTATTTGTTTCTGTTTTCACTAAGATACTTCACGCAGAAAAATATGCAACCTCCTTTTTTGTTTCCCAAGCTGAATAATGAACTAATGATAAAGCTATTGTCCCCCGCTGCTTCATTTACTTGTACTAATTTGTCCTAAATGAAAAACTCTTCATTTGGTAATAGAAAAGTATGGCTTCAAGTAACAGAAACAAGCCTAAGCTAATTGAGTTAAGCAGGATCTTTGGCCGGGAAAAGTAACTATTGAGATACGCATCTTGTTTTTCCAAGCAAATGGTCCTACTTCAGTATCTGAGTGGGCCCTTAATCCGCTTACCTGGCTTGAGTTGCCCAGTTTTCAGACAACACTTTACATTTCTGGCAGCAGTGAGTGTGATGAATGTTTTTGTTATTGTTGCTGTTAATGATAATTTTGTGGTTTTTGTTCTCACTATAAAAAAGCGTTTGTAAAGACCATTGACCAGATTGTTTCACCATTAGAGTGTGCTTATTTTGTTATTTCCATCATTTGCTAGTATTTTTATTCCTAATCTTGGAATAGATCTTTCAGTAGAGAGGGAAAAACATTGCTTTTCAATCAAGTATTTATAACCACTTAAAGTAGTAGAACCTGCCTGGTAAAAATTTTTTCAGTTTCTCTCAGACAGTTTTTTTGGCACTGGTATTTTTCAATGACCAAATTAAAATAGGATTTTTAAAAAACATATTTAACACACTCCTTTAAAATAGGCTAGTCCATTAAAATAAGGTCAAAGAGTCTTCTAAACATTAATTTTTGTTAGTTTGACACCTTCCTAATGCAAACCTAGAAAGCCTAGAGGTTTCCTTACTTTTCTTTCTCTTTTTCTTTTTTTTTTTTTTCCCTTTTCTTTATGACTACTCCTTGCTTCTCAGTCAACCTGAGGTTCATGCTTATATCAACTCCCCATCGCTGTCTGGAGGGACTGTGTCCACCTTTCCTTCCATGCCCACTTGATTGCTCTGGGACTTGGTTTTATTCGTCCTCTCTTGGTCCAGCATCTTTCCTCAATAAGCTCTTTTCCCTCAATTTCACTGTTTCTACAAGTGACCAGTGTCTCTCTTCCTTTCTAGTCAGTGCCTGACAAACTTCTTGAAAGAACATTACCACACTCAATGTGTCTACATCCTTACGACCCTCTTTGGATCCTTGAAATCTGATTTGGCACCTGCCATTCTGATGAAATGGTTCTCCTGGAGGTCATTGGTGACGTCATCATCAGATCCAGGAGGCTTCGTTCTCTGGCTTCGTGCTCTGCCACCTCTCTGCCAGTTAACACAGTTCACTTCCCACCCACTCCTTGAAACTCTCCCTTTGGCTTCCAAGACACTGGACTTTCCAAATTCTCTCTATAGATCACAGGCTGCTGCTTTTCTACCTTCATCACGTAGCCTCCTCTTCTTACCCTCTGAGGTAGGCATTTGCCAAGACAGTCCAGTCCCTTGCTTTCTATACTACTTCCCCTTGGTGATCTCATCTACTCCTACTGTTTCAACATTCCCCTCTAGGCTCTAATTCCCAAATCTTTACCTAGAACCACTGCTTGCCTGAATTCTATCTAGTCCCGCGTGTGCAGGCAGTTACTCCTAAATGTCTCACCCGTTTCTCAAGCACAACATTCCAAAGCCAAAAACTCATCCGCCTCTCCCAGTCTTCCAATTGCTGTGATTAGAACCAATCTTCTTGTCACCAAGACTCATAAGAGTTGCTGAGTCCAGTCATTTCTACCTCTTGCGTCTTCAGAATGTGTAACATGCCCCATTTCACAATCTATAATGGAAGCATTATTTTTTTCATTTTTCTCTTTTATTGAGGTATAATTTACATGTAGTAATCTGCACAAATATTGAACGTACAGATTGATGAGTTGTTACAGATGTATGTACCTGCGCAAACTGTATCCAGATCAAAATATGGAACATTTGCAACTCTGTGGGCCTCCTTTGTGCCACCTTCTAGTCCATATTCACTCCCTTCCCAGGAAGTAGCCACCATTTGGACCTCTGTTACCACAGATTAATTTTGTCTGTTTTGAACGTTGTTAAATGGACTCTCATATTAATGGAAATTCAACTTCATATAAATGGAATTTGTATTGCTGCCAGAAATGTATGCAAGTTCCAGTTACTCCACTTACTCATCAATGCTTGACGTTACTTTTTAATGAGTGTCTCTTATGTCTTTGCTTTTTTTTTTTTAATTTTATTTATTTTATTTTTTTTATTGGGGAAAGGGAACAGGACTGCATTGGGGAACAGTGTGTACTTCCAGGCCTTTTTTCCAAGTCAAGTTGTTGTCCTTTCAATCCCAGTTGTGCAGGGTGCCGTTCAGCTTCAAGTTGTTGTCCTTTCAGTCTTAGTTGTGGATGGCGCAGCTCAGCTCCAGGTCCAGTTGCCGTTGCTAGTTGCAGGGGACACAGCCCACCTTCCCTTGCAGGAGTCGAGGAATCTAACTGGCAACCTTGTGGTTGAGAGGATGCGCTCCAACCAACTGGGCCATCCAGGAGGCAGCTCAGCTCAAGGTGCCGTGTTCAATCTTAGTTGCAGGGGGTGGACTCGAGGAGTTAAACCGGCAACCCTGTGGTTGAGAGCCCACTGGCCCATGTGGGAATCGAACCGGCAGCCTTCAGAGTTAGGAGCATGGAGCTCTAACAGCCTGAGCCACAGGGCCGGCCCTTGTCTTTGTCTTTGTCTTTGCCTTTGCCTTTGCCTTTGCCTTTGCCTTTGCCTTTGCCTTTGCCTTTGCCTTTTTTTTTTTTTTTTTTATATTGGGTTGTCAGTCTTTTTTGTATTGATTTGTGGGAGTTCTTTCTGTTTTTTGGATGGTAGTCTTGTTGGTTAAAGATAGGCAGATACCTTCTCCCAACCTGTGGCTTACCTTTTCATTCAATTGTTGCATTTTGATTAACAGAAGTTATTAATTTTCATAAAATCTAATTTATTAATTTTTTATGATTGGTGTTTCCTGTGTCTTTTTCAAGGAATCTTTACCTTTTTCAAGATCATGAAGAAAAAGTGAGGCACAGAGATGTTAATTGGTTTGCACTAAGATTTTGGCGGACTGTTATTTGTCTTTAGCCTTCACTTGGCTCTTCCCTCCTGGGCATATGGCTGCCCAATCAGACATTTCCAGCTTTCCCAGTTTGAGAAGTGGCTGTGTGAGTTCGGACTGCATCAGTGGGATGTGAATAGAATTGATGGACACCTCCAATTTGAAAGCAAGATACCTTTCATGTATTTAACCCTTCTTGCCCACCCTCTGCACCCCCACCCTGTGCACTGTAACACAGACATAGTAGAGGTTCAGCTTCGGTCGTGTAGGTGAAGACAACACTCTGAATGGTCTCATGGAGCAGAACTCATTTATTTAAATAATATTTAAAATTATTTAAATAATAAACGTAGCTCAAATGCTTTCATTTCCATGCAGCCCTTCCTGATCCCCTAATTAGTGCTCCCCTTCCCCCGCAGCCTGGATGCCTCTCTGCTCCTGAGGACAGAGTAGTGAGTGTGGTACAGTGCCTTGCACATGGTAGGCACTCAGCTTTCTGAAATGAATGAATAAATGGACTGGATGATAAGTGAAATTTTTAGGAGTTAAAACTGTCTATTTCATATTAAGAAACGTGCATCAGTCATGCAGGGGGTTATCGCCTAGCTGGGAATTGAAGCTCTCTCCACATTGGTTCTGTGCCTTCTCTGCGATGAGGTTCTGACTCAGCAGTTCTGAATCAGCAGATTTGCTGTGCTATATCCCTTTCATCTGCCATAACACAGCCCATACAGCTGGGGATCTTGATACGAATTGCTGACATAGCGTGACCGTGCCCTCATTTGGCCTTTCGGCAAAGGAGACCGTTCTGACTGCTGTATAGTGAGAAGAGGTTCACATGGAAAAACAGATGCGATCTTCTATTTGAGGCAGATGATTTGACTTAGACGACTCTGTGACAACTGGCTTCACTCAGTTCTCTTGGC
This sequence comes from Rhinolophus ferrumequinum, assembly GCF_004115265.2. Taxonomy (NCBI): domain Eukaryota; kingdom Metazoa; phylum Chordata; class Mammalia; order Chiroptera; family Rhinolophidae; genus Rhinolophus; species Rhinolophus ferrumequinum. The sequence continues at coordinate 29,198,580 of NC_046285.1, forward strand.
ATCTTAAAAGAGCATTTGAACCATATTTGAGATGCCATTGTGTTCCTACCTCCAAATGCCACAGTTAGAGATTCTGATTCAGTATGTTTGGAGTTGGGCCAAGAAATCTGCATTTTAAAATAGTTCCCCTGGCAATGATGATGATCACTTACTTAGTTTTTGGAAATCAGTGGTAGAGAAGGGTTAAGAGCCCAGATTCAGGAGTCAGATAGACCCGAATCCTAATTCTTCTATACAGTTCCTTTCCCAAAGTTACATAGTGTCTTTAAGCTTCAGTTTGATTATATGAATATTATAAAGCCAACAATATTTACTTTAAAAGATTGTTCCGAGGATTAAATGAGGCAATCCAGCTCACATGCTCAACACAGTAAACATTTTGACAGTAACCATTCAGTAACTATTGTCAAATGTAATTGTTGTCATTACTATTATTATTACTATCATTAATCATCAAAATCTTTGTAAAGGATCTATCTTTTTTTGTATTGTTTTTGTATAGAATGTACAAAATAGAATTTATTGTCTACAAAAAAAGGATTCATGTTGTGTGTAGATGTGTATGGTCTTTCTCTTAATGAGGTTCTTAGTTTTGGGCATTTAATTAAAGTTCCATGTGGGATTATTCTCTCTCCAGTTCTTCTTCATGAAAAATTGACCAATTAGCCATTATGCTCTTTTTTTTTTTTAAATTATCGAAGGACTGTTACTGTGTGTAAGGGAGTATTACAAGGAAATGCTACCTGGAAAATTTAAGAAATGAATGTTTGATTACATCATTTCTCAAACAAGTAGATAGTTAACATGTTATAACTTAGGGATAGAAGTTGAGGCTGTATGTAAAAGAAAAGCAGAGATACCTACTTCAAGTTCTGGTCTCTCCTTATATAATTCTCTATCTCGTCCAACATCAGAGAATGGAGCAAAGGTAATCTGAACTAGGGTTTGGTGGTGCTACCTACAAAATAAACTGAGTTTTGATGTGTGTGTCTCTGTATGTTGTGCATGTGGGTTTCATATGTCTATGGAGAAGTGACATGGAACCCTTGGGGCCGGAGGGAGGGACTGGGAGTGAGTGGGGAGAGTCACAGTATCAAAAGGTTTTGGCGCTACTCCCTAGCACTTTAGTGATATCTTAAGAATTTACTCCCATGGTTAACAGTGAATAATGAAAAGTTAAATTTTGGAGCAGAAACACTTTTTCATGGCAGAAACAAGAAAAATTCTTTTAAGTTAAGCAGAATGGTGGATTCACCTGAAGAGTCTTCTTTGAGTAAAAAAGTAATACTATCACTAAGAACAGGATATCAAAAGAGGAATATATAACCTTTGGGTCCATGTCTTATATACCTTTCATAGACATGGATTAAAAAGTCCATGTTAACTGTCATAATAACTTGCAGTTGCTATCAGTTCTAGCTAATTTAGAAAACTTTGGCTTATATTTTGCCACATTTTGATTCCATTTGCATTCAGCTGCTTACTGAATTCTCAGATTGCCTGCAGAGTGCGTAATGAACGTCATGGTCTACAGCTCTTTCATTTTAGTGAACGCTTCACAGCCAGAGTTCATTTATCATTGTCAACAAAGAGATGTCATCATTGGATGAGAAATTTCAGTTCTTGGGGCAAGAAGTGTTATTTAGAGCTGAAATTTTAATTAGAAATAAGATTGATTAATTAACAGTTAAGGGCTTCATTTGGGGTCAGATTACCCTCATTGCTCTTTTAAGTATTAGACATTCTTAGTTATTCTTAGTTATTCCAGAACCCATGGAATCCTTAATAGAGTTGGTTTATATATAATTTCTATTCTTTGACTCATATGAACTTAAATCTTGTCTAAAAACCTATACGGATTTCAAAGGCTTAGAGAGGATTAAAAGGCTATAAAATGTTAAATAACTTCATCCAGTGAGCATGTTTACCTAAATGTGTCATCAAACTTCTCAGTTTTCTGGTTAGAAAACCGGTTTGGGACAGGCTGACTCACACTGTCAACTGATAGAATGCAAACACATTCAGAATTCTCCTGGCAAGACTAATGCAACAAAAACAGAGTTCTGTGAGCTTGAGGTGAAGTGTTTCATTTTTCTAATAAATCTTCCTATCACTAAGAACTTTCAAAATAAACAAACACATGTCTTCACAGTTGTTAGGTGCTGGGTGAAGTGGCATAGGCATACTACTGTTTCCAGTACCCCCTTGCCGCCTTTAAAGGAAATAATTTTTAAAGGTAATCTGGGAAGTATTAGTAGTTAGCCCTTGGATTGATATAACTAATATTCTGTAATTCTAGATATTATCCCTATATGTAAATAAACATTTTACTGGATTTATATTTCACTTTTGATTCATAGATCTCAAATTCTTTGCCCAGTTACCCATATTCTTCTCAATTAACCCTCATGCGAGGAAGGTAGATAGCAAAAATATTTCTGCCCATTTTGCAGATGGAAATAGCACAGAACTCTAGTTATCATCATCATCACCATCATTATTATTCTTCTTATTATATTTTATCAACTTTGCTCAACAAATTTCGGGCCACACTCAAAAGACGGCCAATGACAGTGATATTCTCTAAAACAATGATATTCCCTAAGTAAGGTTAACTGAGTAGTTCTTTTTAAGGATGAAGGGATGGAAGTTGGAATGTCTTCTTGGCAGCGCTCAGGGAACAGTCAAAATAAATAGACATTCCTGTTCTTTTCCCTTTTCCATTTAGTTATATCTCATTGCCATTTGTTCACATGTTGCTGTAATTAGCCAATTTAAGGCCAGGCAAGAAGGATTAGGTAGCATATTACACCCCCATACCTCCCTTTTTGGGATTTAGGATGGAATGAGATTTTCTTTTCCATTTACTTTAGCCAAATTGACAGGTACTTCTTTAATCCCATTTTGTTGTAAACTAAGTCTTTATCAGGAAGTTGTATAGTAATGGGTAACATGGAAGCCATTCCTGAAGACACTTGCCCTCTGGTGTTTTGTTTATAATAGTAGTTTTCTGATCGTTGTTTCTAATATTATTATTCTTTTTTTTTTTTTTTTTTTTTTTAAAGCAACTGAGAAAAATTTAATTAAAATTATTTTTTGTTAGTTTTTCAATTACAGTTGACATTCAATATTATATTAGTTGCACGTGTACAGCATAGTGATTAGACATTTACATAACTTACAAAGTGATCCCCCCGATAAGTCTTGCCCCCATCGGACAATGTACTAATATTATTATTCTTGATTTGCTTTTCCCGAATTTGACTCTGAAACACCTAACTCAATGCTTTGTGTATGCTGTGGGTTCTCTGAGAAATTAACAATGATGGGTTAAGATTTTTCTGCATGCCAAATTTATCTTGGACTCAAGATATAGGGGAAACCTGGGGTAATCACACAGAGGGTCTGCACACCCTGGCCCTAACCTGCTCGTCCACAACGGAGATTTAATTCCACCAACTTATCTTTTTTATTTCCTTGTACCTACAGGTACACTTTCCTGCCTGGAATACCTTTCCCCTCTTCTCTGCCTGGTAAGAGTCTACTCAGTCTTCAAGCTCATTGCTCCCCGCTGGGATGCTTTCACATTCCCTCCTTGCAGAACTAATCCATCCTCAAATGGGATCCCTGAGCACTGTCCATGCCTCTGTTATAGCCCACAATTAATTACCTCATACTACGTAGGTGTGTACTGAGGCCTCAAAGACAGGATCCATATCTTATTCTTTATTCTTTTCCTAGTTTCTACTTCCATGCATAGTGTTAAGTTATGCAAATGCCAAATGGGTGACTGAATAGAAGATAGATGTCCCCATTTCCCCTTTTTTATATATAGAACAAGAATGCTCTTTCTTCTTTTCCCCCCAGCAAATACAGTAGTCCCCCATTATCCGCGGGGCATATTTTCGAAGACCCCCAGTGAATGCCTGAAACCACAGGTAGTATTGAGCCCTCTATATATTATGTGTTTTCCTATACATACATACCTGTGATAAAGTTTAATTTATAGAAGAGGCACAGTAAGAGATTAACAACAATAACTAATAATAAAGTAGAACAATTATGACAATATACTGTAATAAGGGTTACGTGAATGCAGTCTCTCAACATATCTTACTGCACTGTACTCACCCTTCTTCTTGTGATCATATGAAATGATAAAATGCCTAAATAAACTGTTTTATTTTACCAAGCTAAAAAACATAAGAATAAAGTTAGTTGAACAGAAGTGTTGTGATACCGTGACAGGCAATCTGATAACCAAGACTACTAAGTAACCAAATGATTAAGGCTACTAAGTGACTAATAGGCAGGGAACATATCTAGCCTGGGTATGCTGGACAAAGGGATGATTCACGTTCTGGGCAGGACAGAGTGGGACAGCATGAGATTTCATCACGCTACTCAGAATGGTGTGCTATTTAAAACTTATGAATTGTTTATTTCTGGAATTTTCCATTTAATATTTTCCGGCTGCAATTGACCACACGTAACTGAAACCGCAGAAGACAAAACTGTAGATAAGGGGAGACTCCTGTAATCATTAGTTTTGGTCGTTTCTCTTTGGGGTATCCTCATTAGCCTATTTCCAAGTTCCTATCCTTTGGTTCCTGACTATGATCTGGCGTTAAAAGGTCTTCCTTGTAAAGTTTTAAGAAAACAGCTAATCTATATCTCATGAGAAATATCCATTATCATTAATAGTTTTATATCATATTAATCCCTTACATCAATCAAGTTATATCCGTATGTTCCCTTTCGGTTTTGTTCAGCCATATAAAGGAATGAAGTACTGCTACATGCTACAATATAGATGAACCTTAAAAACATTATGCTAAGTTAAAGAAGCCAGGCACAAAAGGAAATAATTTTTTCCTACGTATTGTATGATTCTATTTGTATGAACTGTTCAGAATAAGCAAATCCATAGAGACAGAAAATGGTTTCCGGGGGCTGGAGAAAGGGAAATGGAGAATGACTGCTTAATGGACAAGCGGTTTCTTTTTATTGACAAATAGTAGTCCATTGCATGGATGTACCACAGTTTTGTTTATCCATTCATACGTTGATAGATTTTTGGTTGGTGTCCCTTTTTGGCTACTGTGAATAATGCTGCTATGAACAATTATGTATAAGTTTTCATGTGGACGTAAAGTTTTCATTTCTCTTGGACATATACCTGGGAGTGTAATTTCTGGGTCATATGATAACTTTGTGTTTAACTTTTTGAGAAACTGCCAGACTATTTTCCAGAGCAGCTGCATCCTTTTACATTCCTACCCAGCTGTGTATAAAGGTTCTAATTTCCCCGCATCCTCACCAACACTGGTTACTATCTGTCTTCTTTATTATGGTCATTTTGGTGGGTTTGAAGTAATATCTCATTGTAGTTTTGATTTGTATTTTCCTAATGGCTAATAATATTGAGCATCTTTTCATGAACTTATTGCACATTTGTATATCTTTTTTGGAGAACTGTATAAATTCTTTGCCAATTTTTTAATTGTATATTTTTTTGGTCTTTTTTATTGAGTTGTAAGAGACCTTTGATTATTCTGGATACAAGCGCCTTATCAGATGGCGTAAGATTTGCAAATATTTTCAACCATTCTGTGGTCTGACTTTCAACTTTTAAAGCACAAATGTTTTTATTTTGATAATGTTCTTCCTGTTTGTTTGTTTCTTTGCTTGTCCTTTTGGTGCCATATACAAGAAACCATTGCCTAATTAAGGTCATGAAAATTTATGGGTATGTTTTCTTCTAAGAGTTTTATAATTTTAAGTTTTATATTTAGGTCTTTGATCTATTATGAGTTAAATTTTGGTTGTGGTAGAATAAAAAAACTTTATTCTTTTGCTTGTGAATATCCAGTTGTCCCAGCACCATTTGTTGTAAAGACAGTTCCTTCTTCCATTGAATTGTCTTGGCACACATTTAAAATCAATTGACCATCAACATGATAGTTTACTTCTGGACCGTTAGTTCTATTCCACTGATCTATTTGTGCTTCCTTTTGCCAGTACCACACTGTCTTGGTTATAACTTTGTAGTAAGTGTTGAAATTGGGAAGTATCAATCATTCGATTTTGCTTTTCTTTTTCAAAACTATTGGCTATTCTCGGTCCTCCCCAAATTTCCATATGAGTTAGGATCGGCATATCAACTTCAGCAAAGAAGTCACCTGGGATTTTGATAGATTGAATCTCATGTTGAATCTCTAGATCAATTTGGGGAGTATTACTATTTTAACAATGTTAAGTCTTCTGATCCATGAACATGGGATGTCTTGCCATTTATTTAGCTCTTCTTTAACTGTCAACATTGTTTTGTAATTTTCAGAGTATAAGTCTTATGCTTCTTTGTTTAATTTATTCCCAAGTGTTTTATTTCTTTTTGATGCTGTTGTAAATAAAATTTGTCTTCTTAATTTTATTTTTGGTTTTCTCTTTGCTACTGTATAGAAATACAGTTGATTTTTGTACATTGATCTTGTAACCTGCAACCTTGTTGAGCTCTTTATAAGTTCCAGTAATTTTTTAGTGGATTTCTTAGGCTCTAATTATTATCACTCCTAATATCGTATTAGCTTAACTTCCAAAGTAAAAATGTTCTGAGATTGTTCATCTTTCATAAAAGTCAAAGCATTGGTTTTATTCATTTTTGTAGGATTGTACATTAGCTATTTTATCTGTGCCTAGATCTAGGTTTTTATGATGATTTTATGTTCTACTTTATGTGCATAGATCATCTATCTTAATTTTGTATTTGGAAAAGAAACTATTTCACCCATAAGCTGTGTTAGCATGTTAAAAATATTATCTGTGGAGATTTTTAGTCTTACTGTAAAATTTAAAGTAGTTTAGAAAAGAAAGCTATCCTACATATCTTTTTTTCCTGAAAAAAGAAAGGGCCATAGATGGCAGTGACTCATAGGTTCATAATAGTTTTACCTCTTATTCTAATTCTCCAGAAAAAAATCTAGGGTCAGTTTGGAGTTCATGAATTATGTCCTGTTCATCTCAGTAGCAGTGCTCTGTCCAAATAAGTGGCATCCTTTGTATTTGGGAAACATAAAGTAAGTTTATGTGGGCTTTGCTTTTAGAATTCTGCTACCTTTGATTCTTCTGGGGTCATTTTGTTACTTTATCAGGCAACTGCTGCAGATAAGTACACGTTTTATTTGCACTTCAGGAGCTGCTGCTCTTTGGTCCAGTCCTTGCTGCTGTTGCTTTTATAGGCCTGTCCTGCTAGGAGATCTGAAGACCTCTGGGAAAGGTGCTAACAAGTATGTGCGTGGGGTCTGTGGACCTGATTCTGTAACTGTCCATCCCTGGGTGGCCCCCTCACACCACCCCCACTGCATTCGTCTGATGCCTGCAGGGTCTTACATAAAGTCTTTTTTCTTGTGGGTTTTAGTTTCTCGTTATTCAAAAAACAAACACAAAGCTACCAATGATTAACCTGTTTCTGAAAGAAAGGCATCTGAAGTCATTTAGAGTCAGCCAATTCACTGAACAGTGTTTAATAGCCAAAAAAAAAAAAAATCTAAAATCCATAAGTAGGGCTAAGTGAATTGCATCTCTAAAATGAAATAATATACAGCCACTTATAAAAAAAGGTAGGAAGAATATAATATGATCTCCTCCATGCATTGTTGATATATGCTTCCAATAATTTTTTAGAAAAATATACAGGAAACCATTAACTCTGGGTTCCTTTTGGGGAGTAGGAAGTGAGGTGAAGTGAAAGGAAGGCTTTAATTTTTATTTTATACTTTTCTGTTCATTTAAGTTTTCTAACTATTTTCATGTGTTATTATTTGTTCATTTATTTGTTTTTTAGTTATTTCAAACACTTACATAAAAGTAGAGACAATAGTATAATGAACCCCCATGTGTTACTCATGCAGATTCAATAATTATCAGCCCTTGGCCAGTCTTGTTTCTTCTGTACCCGCCCCCCCCCCCCAGGGTAACAAACAGCATATGCCACACCCAAATATACCTCTTTGACATAAAGGTTATTTTGAGCTGATCATTTTGAGTAACAGCAGATGCAGCAGAGGTTCTAACCATGAGTAGAATTACCCTTTTCTACAGGAAACTTATACTTATGAAGGAAATCTGTAGTATTTGTAGGAGTGTCTCACTCAGTACCAGGAAGAGATAGATGACTGAATCACAAGAGAATCTTATCAGTGAAGAATGCAACAACTTACATCTGCATACCAAACTTTACCTTTGGTTTTCCTGATAACTTCCCCAAACTGGCTGTCCTTTCTCCACCCTCTTCCCCCATCTTTCATTTTTTTTGTCTTTACCTGAATTTGGTATTTAATGTGGTAGCTTAGTTCTCTCACAGAGTTACTCATTTTTCCTGGGTATCTCCCACGTATGTATATATGAGATAAATATGTTAATAAACTTTTGTTTGTTTTTCTCTTGTTAACCTGTCCTTTATTACAGCGGGTCTCAGCTAAGAACTGAGAAGGGTTAGAGGGAAAATTGTTTCCTCCCCTACACTGTGCTCTTTAGATTATTTTGAAGCAAATCCCAAATATCCTATCACTTCATTTTTAAATATTTTCAGAATATATCTCTAAAAGAAAAGGATCTTTTTAAAAGTACATATCACAATGCTATTAACACACTTAAACTTTAGGACTACTTCATATTGTAAAATATCCCAGACAGTGTTCACATTTCTCTGATATTCATTCTCTCTCTTTTTGTTTCTCTCTCTCTCTCTCATAGTGTCTTCAAATCAAGATTCAAATAAGATCATGCAATGTGTTTTATGGAATTGTCTAAATTTCTTTTAGCTTATAAAGTTCCCCTCTATATTTTCCCCTGCATATTAAACATTATTTGTTACTGAAACTGGATTGTTTGTTAATATAGAATTCTCAGAATATTGATTTTGCTGCTTGTACCCCGTGTTGTCATTTCATATTTTGTTTTGGATATATATTTATATATTTATATATATATATATATATATATATATATATATATATGAAATTTGAAGAAATTTAATGTTTCTACATTCATTCAACAGTGTAGAAAAAGTAAAAGTTCATGTCTCTGGGTCATATGTAGAAGCACAAAGAATATGTACACTTGGTATTCTTACCATCAAAGAGCAGAGGACCTTTGGGGAGAGTTCTCCACTGAAACCAGCAGCTGCTTTGAAGTCCCTATAGCTGCTGCTACCAATTATACTGCTCACGTTTGTGGCTATGTTTGGAGAGAGTAATGCGTTATTTATTCTACAAATATCTATTGGGCATCTCTGTGAGGGGCTCGGGATACAGAGATAACCAGGTGTCTCTGCTCTCGTCGATCCTATACACAGAGGGGAAGAGAAGGCAGACCAGAGGGCTGATAACCAGGCTTGTCTCTCTCCCCTGCACTCTGAGTGTTGGTGTCCAGGGCTTGCCCTTCTGATGCAGTGCACATCTGTTATTAGGTTACAAAGAGCACGTGTTCTCTTTCCTACCCATATGTATCCTGTTCTCCAAAGCTGGACTCCTCAAGTCTGGCGTCTTCTTTCTGGATTAACTGTGCCATAGGGCCTGTTTCTTATGGGTGATACTGATGATACTGAAGTAATTATTCAGAAAGCTCACCAGGTGGACTTGAGCTTTGCAGGTTTCCAAGGTCTCAGCCATTCCCTATTGTATATGCCTAGCCTGTTCCTCTCACTTGCCTCACCCTGCTGGGACCGAAAGGCATTTGAGGGTGCTGCCCCCCACCCCCTTTTATGTTTCAGATATATTTTAAATGAAAGTAATTATTAATGAATACAGCATCTGTGAGAAGGTTTCTATTGGCCATGATCACTTAATAAAAGCAGAATTGGAACATTGTTTGGGAAACATTTGAGAATGGTTTCATCTGAATTGCTATGTTTGTGTGGACAAAAAAGGGGTTCCATGGAAAGTGACCTCACAGGGTGATCTGGTCACAAATTCCTACCACTGCAGCTCGTGGTGGGTAGTCAGGCCACAGCCATATAACTTCTTTAGTTAAAGGTTTGTCTTTGCCTTAAGCAAGCCCTGTCCATGTTTATGTACACCTAGGTTAACACACCCGTGAAATGCCTCTTTTCAGACCTCTCCTTCGAAAGCATGACCAGCCTCAAGAGAGCACAGGATCTTCACTATCCTGTAATCCGACCCCACCTTGCATTCTCTCCACCTTCATATAATCTTCCCTCCTTAATTCTAAATGCATAAAAGAAGCTGCAAACGGTCATTTCTTAGAAGTATTTATCTCAGTCTGTTGAGATCCTGCTTCCAGGCATATCCTGTTTGGCTCAAATACATTTTTATAAAAATTCTCTATAGATTTGGACATTCTCACTACAACATTTGTATGTTTGTACCATTTTCTTCGCCCCTTTAACCCCCCATTCATGCATGGTATATTTGAAGTGCAAAGAAACCAATTTTCATTGGGTCCTTTGCATGATTTGGTGGGTTGTGAGGGCTCATCCATGGTGCAAGAAACGTTATGAAACCACAAATCGCCTTGGATTCCTAAGGTTTCTTTATGGAACTGAAAGCGGGAACTACGTGACTGCCCCACGTTTCAACAAACAAAATATAATCAGTCTGAAAAAATACAGGCCTATCCAGAGGAGACAGGGAGGCATTTTTCAAGATTAAACTCTCTGTCTAGAAGAGATTTCTGTTTCTGCCATCCAGAGGTTGTTTGGGATGAAGTTTTGTCTGATTTGCTCTGCTTTGTTATTATTGAGACACGCCTCACTTAGAATTCAGCACAGATGAAAATTAAGGAGTGGTTTTTTTTTCCCCCCATCTAACATTTTTTTGTTATTCAGTGCCTCTTACTTTGTTTATTGATAAAAATCTTAGCCATCAAAGAAATGGTGAGAATAGCTGCTGAATTCTTCTGCATAAAGAAGCCAGGGGAGTTCTCCAAGGGTGACTCCACGAAAGACCATTCATTTCATCTAATTGCTGTCCTAATGCTTAATGTTATCATGTTTGAAAGTATGGCTGTAGAACAGCTGGAGTGTTCTTGAGTAGATTATTAGTTGGAGTTTTGATTAATCAACAAATCTGTTTAGAGTAAGAAGTAATTTGACATCACGCAAATGACAGATGTGCCCTACAGGGAAATGTTTTTTTTTTTTTTCTTTTTAATTTCACTTACATTTGGTCCTCACTATTGACACTAATAGTAAATATTCCATTTTGAGATCTCTCTGCTATCTTTGAAGGAAATGTTTGCTAAATAGTGTTTTGATTGCCACATGTGATTGTCTTTTTAATATATTTTTCCTTTACTTATGTATATTCCAGTGTTTGTTATGGCATAAAATGCCTTGTATGTCGTATTTACTCAGCACAAAAAATGCATGATATAAAGTGACAAAACTGTGAGTTAGAAATTACTTATTTTTATGAAAACATATACTCAGCCTCATAAATCCTGCTAATGTTTCTTCTGAAACATCTTCTGAAGATATAAATTACTTGTTCGCCAGACATCTCACATATTTCATGCTGTTACTGGGAGTTCATGGAAATAAATGGAAAATGCTATGAGCATAAATGTATGTACATGATAAATAGGGAGGAAATGAGAGTTGGCAAATAAAAATTGAGTTAAATAGGAGAAATTGGTATGGAATTCTCACACACGCTAAACCAACGGAATTATTAGAGGGGAATTTGACAAAATGAAGCTTGGATTCCACAATGTTAACCAAATCCAACTTGTCAGGACCTTGTAAGGTCAGTGCAATAACCGTTGTGAACTAGTGTGGAATCAGTCATGTGGTGGGAAAGGTGAGCCAGAATCCTGCATCTGGACTCTAAGGCTTGGAGTGGGATTGTCCTGAGTGAGGAGGTTTCAGACCTTTTAGAGAAGGAGCTGCAGGAGCCGTGTTTGGAAGACCAGTGATGCTAGGCCATCAAAACCTGAATTTGATGGGGACAAGGAAATATACTGAAATTATATGGACAATGGTAAAATACTCTTTCAAGATAATGTTATGTTTGAGTATGTTTTTGATGACATGTTGAAATTTTTTTCTTCAGAAATAACACATCTCTAAAATAAAAGCTCAAGTCAGTGGGAAAACTTGATTCATGTTACTAACACTCACTTTATATACTTTTTAACCTCATACATATCATGTTTGAGATTAGGTCAGATTCAAGATTAGTCCGAGGCAAAGTTATAAAGTAAGAAATGGGTACTCCCCTTCATTGCTTGTAATAGTATAAATAGTCTATAGAGTGCTATTTAGCTACAGTATTCAAAATCTTTAAAGGTTCATTACTTTTGACCCAGCAATTTCACATCTAAGAATTTATTTATTCTAAGTCTACAATCAGGGAGGCATAAAAATGCTTTGGAGTATGAGGCTATTCATCATAGCGTCCTTTATAAAAGTGAAAAAGTGGAAGAAATCTAAATGTCCACGATTGGGAATTTGTTAAATAAGTTACACTTGTATGATGCAGTATTATTCATATACTTAAAAAAAAATGGTATAGAGGAGTTGTTGGTGACTTAGGAACATGTCATGATGTTTTTGTTAGTGAAAAAAATAGTATACCAAAACTGTGCCAGGTATGAATGGAGAGAGTTGTTTTTAGCTTTTTTATAGTTAATGTTTCTGATTTTTTTTTTTTTAACTTCAAAACCTCTTTTAGGATCATTCTTTCTTCCAATTCCTTGATAAAGGACCTGCCATCTTTTCCATCTGCTCTCTCTGGGACAGTTACAAAGCTTTCAAGCTTATTCTGCTTCCCCTATCAAAACTGATTTGTTTTGTACGTTATTTTCGAAAACTGGGCTAAGGGAAGAGAACCTATCTGGAAGCTAATGTAGGATAAGATATTAAAGGAAAATAATAGATTCAAATATAACACCTTGTCCTACATTTCAGTCACTTATTCAATAAATATTTACTGTATTTCTCTATGCTTGGGCCTGCAGAAGGAACTGTGAAAAGTAAGTCCACTTACTTAGCTTATAATGGGAATATTTGATTTTTCACAATCACTTTAGGCAAGTAGGTATGATTAGTGTAGGGACCTTGTGACAGAGGAAGGCCAGAGGACCACGTGGCGACTTTTGGTGTACTTAAAAACCATCACATTGGATGAGTCTTAATGTTGCATGTGTGGTAGGTTGTGCTCTTCATAATACCATTGCATTAACATTTCTGTTTACCTAAGTAGAAGGAGTTCCAAAAAGGGGAAATAAGTTTCCATAGTTTAAAAAAAAAAAAAAAGTTCATCGAGCCCTATAGTGCCCAGCTCAGTGCTGTAGTGTTAAATCATTAGGACACTCAGTGATACCCCTATGCTGAAGGAAAGAAGATACAACCAAGGCTAGAGAATGATGCCCTGTTTGCGCTCCTCTGTATTCTCTGTTGTCGACATTCCTGTAACACTACATTTCACTTGGTTTGGTGTCTCTCTCCCCCAGATGGAAGGGTATGCCTCTTGAACTTCTCTTACCCATCGTCACATCCTTAGCACCCAGCATGGGATCTAATTAAATGCCTTGCTAGCAACCCCCAAAATGCTGGGTCATGTGACACAGAGCATGGAAATAAGCTAAGTTGCACAAATGCTTACTGAGTGCTTCTAGGTATCAGACACCATACTTAGTACTTTCTATACATTATATCATTTGGTCATCTCAAGAATTTATGAGATCCACGTATTTTTTTAACACACGCTAAAACTGAGACTCACAGAGAGTGAGTACTTTGTTCAAGGTCAAATAGCTAGTGGGAGTAGATAAGGAGATGGGACCATGGTTCAAAGTTTTGTTCTACCAGTCTCTGCTTTTCACTCCGATACCCTACACCCTTCCAAGGAAGGGCCTTTCTGTGTCATGATATGTACTCCTCATTTACTCATTTATGCCAGACATCTCCATCCTCATAGCTGGCCAAAGCTATTTGGCTTCAGCTTCTCATGAGGGAATAATACACTTGCCAGGAAATTTTACCTGCAAGTTGCAAATTCAGGATACAGTTTAATTCTAATGTTCCACCTTGATTTCCATTTATGAGGCAAAAATTTCCATTTTGATATGGTTTAATGACTCTTTTCCTCTTTATATTTTATAATTAAATGGAACAGAAGTTTGAGATTGCCTTTCCACATTCAGTCTTTGGCTTCCAGTTTTATAGGGCTGTTAACCTAGTAGCTCTGAGCCAGTTAGATATATTTATCCAGTGCTTAATGTATGTCCTGCGTTCTCCTAGGGCTGTGCTGGCTGTTGGTTGATTACAGTGATTAATAACCTTTTTGCCTGACCTCCCATAATGTTGCAACAGTGGTGTTAGTACCACAAAATGAACCAGAATCCTCCCTGGATCACCTACAGATTATTTTATGAGGGTCTTGTCTCTTCAACTGTATGATAATTATGTCATGAATTTCTTTTGGACCTCCCACAACACCAAGCACAAGGCTTGAGCACCTAATAATGATTCTAGGGAGAGTAGTGCTGAATATGTTATCAGGAGAGCTAGCTTCTGGTCTGGCTCTACTATTTAGCAGCAACAATGGGGATTTCTTAGCTGAGATTTGATGGGCCTTGTTTTTCTCAATCAAAAATCAGAGGATTGGTCTAGATTGCTAGATATTTTCTAGTTCAAATTTGAGTTTCAGAGATCCCTGTAATTTTTTTTATAGTTATCTGATAGATTGATTCATGGCGGTGGTATTAACAGGAATAGAAACATTGTGAATTGACCTGGATGTGCAAAGATGATATTAAGTTCAGTTTTGAATGTGTGACGTTCAAGAAGCGGTCTTGTGTACCTAAATCTAGATCGCCTTTAAGGATGGAAATACAGATTGGATTTGAAGTTGGTGGTAGAGACGCTGTCACTCTCACGGACCTCTTTTGATAGTATGGGTTAGAATCATAGGCTTGATGTAAAAGGTACTTATTCATAATAATCGCATAATCACAGATTTTTAGATCCGAAATCATATATCCTGTCTTATTTGTTCTATGCATAAGAGTGGAGATAATGGAATTTGCCCAAAGTTACACACTAGCTGCAGATAGTGATCTGCAGGCCAGAGTCCCCTATCTCCCAGTTCATCCCTCACTATGCTTGTGATGTTTTCTTTTAGACTGCTTTGTAACATCTGTAGTATTCTTTTGTAAGCAATAAATTCACTAATCATTATGCATCCAAATACACACCAAAAAATTATTTGTAAAATTTGAGCTCAACTTTCTGGGAGGGATAACAATCAAATAGTGTCATCACTGTATCTGAATTTTGACCTCTGTAATTAAACGGTGTTGTACAGAAACCGCTGAATTGTACAGTTACAAGGGTATGGTTTTGTGATGTGTTGAAAGTTAAGTCATGGTGTACAATCCTAAGTGGTTTTTTGGTATTTCATGAGATAATTAATCTCTCTGTATCCCTGCCCAGATCCTGTATTAGGTCTGGGGTATATGAACACTGTGCCGATCACACTGTGATTCTCTATGGAATTATAATACCGAAATAGGAGTTTGTGGTGGGTCTCCTTTTGTTCTGACAGAGAACTGGATATCCATGACAAAGGTCAGAGGGAGATCTGGCATCCATTTCACTACTTGCAAGACATTGTCTCGAGAATATGTAATACATATAACGCTTTGCCAGAAAACTGAAAGGAAATGATTGCATTTGAGTACAATGTATTCTACAACAATAGTTTAGTGTGCATGAAATTTAAAACTGCTGGCTTTCCAAATATGATTTTTAAAAAGTGGACATATTTATTTTTAAAAAAACATTATAACCATTGTAATATTCCGAAAAGCTAAGATTTAAGACTAAAGAAACAAAATTCTAATGGTAATTGTTGCAATATAATGAATTCTGTAGTAAAGTACTCTAGTTTGTTTATTGAGTTCCCCTGAATGTTCTATTTTCATGAGCATTTCATGTTATCAGGTTATTTTACCATAATAGTGCTTTTAAAAAAAATCTACCCCTCATGATGTCATAGTGCCTTACAAGAATCAGTACCAAGTCTTAAAGTCTGCAGTGGTGTCTGTTTCACACATGTACAAATTAGTTGGGGATTTATGAGGTCAGACAATTAAAATTCGCAAACTCATCCTAGATAAAGTGCTATATACCACATTGCTGAATATCACTATGGTCACCTTCGAAGTATTGCCCTTGGGAAGCTATGCACCAACACTAGCTCCTAGTCCACCCCTCAAAGCAATTTTGGAACTCTTTTTCTGGAATGGCCATCAAAGCTATTGTCATATTACCCTTGATGTCCTGAATGTCATCAAAATGTCTTCCTTTCAATATTTCCTTTATCTTCAGGTAAAGAAAGAAGTCATTGGGGGCCAGATCAGGTGAGTAGGGAGGGTGTTCCAAACTTGGTTAACTGTTTGTCTAGTTGGTACAAATTCACAATGAATAATCCCTCTGATGCCAAAAAAGGTTAGCAACATTGTTGCAACAAGTTCGGGAACTTAATTGTCAGACCTTGTATGTAGGTGGAGACCACATCTACTGCCTTCACCTGGTGTCTAGCGCAGGACTTGGCGTGTAGCAGGCATTTAATTAATTGAGGTTTGGGGAGGAGGCAGTAAGTGAATGAATAAATGAATGAATGGCAAGCAGCACTAACTAGCTAACTAGTTAAACTAACTGGAAAAACAGACAATACATCATTCATATATATATATATATATTTCAAGGGAATATCTAAAGCCTCTGGAAAGAAGATTTTATATTTTTGAGAGATCTTTGAAAGTAGTCCAATATACAGTTGACCCTTGAACAACAGGTTTGAATTTCTCCGCTCCACTTATATGCAGATTTTTTTTTTTCAATAAACCCCCGGGTTTTCACATCTGCAGATTCAACTGCAAACTGAAAACATTATTTTCTATCTGTAGTTGGGATTCCATGGATGCAGAGCCGACTGTGTGCATTTTTCTATGCTATTTTATACAAGGGACTTGAGCATCTGCAGGTTTTGGTATCTACAGGGTGATGTGTGGCCGAGGGTGCAGGTGCGGGAGGTGCCTGGAACCAATCAACTGTGGATACCAAGGGATGACTGCAGTAAAGTTTTGGGGGAGTCAGAATTTATATGCAGATTTTCAACTTCATGGGGGGTTGGTGGCACTCACCCCTGTGTTGCTTAAGGGTCAACTGTACTCATTCAACAGGAGGGTCAGATATGGCTTAGCGTTTCAGTCATCTTGCCTGATGTCAGTGGAAAACAAGAAAATAGGCCTGTGATAGCAGAGACAGGTTGGTGATGGAAATCTTTCTTTACAAAGTTGTTTCAGGCAAACAGAGAGGTAGATGTGCCTTGTTCTTGACGAAAACCCAAGCAGCAAAGGACTTCATTCACCCCAGCTGTGGTCCCAGGCAACACCCCTGGAAGCTGGGTCCCTGGTGACTGTCCTGCAAAGACCTCTCTGCCCTTGAGCCACTGCTCTGTCTAGTCACACTTGGGCAGGACAGGAACAAGAAATGAATTCTACCTGTAACTCCTTCCTCACTGTGTGGCTTTTGAGAAGCTACCATTTGAACTCCTGCTTGTAAAATAGGAATATCAGTGCTCACCTACTTGGCCAAGATATTATGAAAAGTAATTTAAGGCTTTACAGAAAAATCCATGGTTGAAGCCACATTTTTATACAAATTGCCATAACAGCATTTGTTTCCCACTTTGGTGGTTATTTCAAGGCCAGAAATGCAGTAATATATATGGTTAGTATACATGTTTTGTTTGAGTATTCTAAAAAAGAATACATGGTTTCAAAAAAAGGAAATTATTTTTTCTTCGCAGCCTTTTCCCCCATTGAACTGAAAAAGGAAAAAAAAAAATGCAAGCTTTATGAAAGTACAGACAAAATTGGCATTTCACTTATGGGAAAATTTTGCAAAATTGCACTGACTAAAAGTGATTTTTGTTTTGGCTTTCCTGTGAAACCATCCAGAAAGGCCAAAAATTACTGGCGTTGCTTTTGTATAAAACCTTTCACATCAACTCCATTTGTAATTCAGCCAAGTATATAATTCAAGTCATCAGTGACACACATATCCACACATTGGAGCTGGTCAGTGAACAGAAAGTTGTCATGACATGTGGCTATAATATTATCTTACGGACAAACCAAACCGCACAGATTACAGCGAAGGAAACTTTGCATTAACATGCTTGGGAACAGGGTTTCCTGAGATGATCCCTGCCCCCTCAGTCCTTCAGTGGGAAATCAATTGTTTACTGATTACAACGACTTCACTTGGCAAACATTTTGGCCGAAACTCAATGTGTGACATCAGTCTCCTTTAGGGTTTTCCACATAAAGCAAATTTTCCAAAGAAAATACAGACATTGAGCCTTAAGTATTCAAATTAACTATCTCAGTCATGTATATCTTAATTCTTATTTTATTTCCTAGTAGATATTACCCAACACTTAAAATATGAGCGCTAAACTTTCACACTGTTGTTTCAGAGCTTTAATCAGATAGTCCTTTATAGCTGTCGTCACCCACCCAACCCCTTTTATGGGGGTTGTGATATCTTTGTTTCTCTGTACTGAGGGTCACCGATTTGGGAGTGGTTTACATCACTTTGTTTGAGGAAGGAAGTAAACATTATTCTTTGACCCCTTAGGGCAAGTTAGTGTTGCTTTTGTGAGGGTGTGTGCTTGAGAGGAAATACTCTCACCACAGTTAGGACTCAGTGATGGTGCGTGTTTTGCCATTTGTCGTCTGGAAATGAGACGTGAATGGTATCTCTCCCTCTTGCATAAGCACCACCTCTGTGTATATTTACCTGACATTATTAGAGTTTCTGCCGCTTGTGTCGTTTGGTGGTGTTCATTTACTACTTTGAGGCACAAGGCCTTAAAGCAGGTGGCAGTGATGCCATATGAAGCCATAGCTTCTCTGCTGAAGGCACCAGCAGTGCCAAGCGCTGGGAATTGTGATGTTCCACAGCGGAGGCTTTATCTGCGTCTCATGGGAACTGAGAACAGGGTTACCATTCTCACGCCCAGAGTTCCGTCTGGAAGCTGTTCCTTGGCAAACAAATAGGTGGGTATTCCCACATCTTCTGGAGTGGCTAAACAGGGAATGAGAGTCAGTCCAGCCATTTTTCCCTATTTTTGGGTAACGGTATGTTCACTTTCGTTATTCCTCAAGACAAAGGTACTTTGTGTCCTATAAACTCAGAAATACGATCTTTACAATATTTCCTCTTAAACCCCTTTGATGCATGTGGAAATACCCTTCTTAATATATTGATTCCATGATGTACAATTTTCTTTCTTCTCACTATTTTCCTTTCCCTCTAGCCCATGGTCTTTATCCCCAGTGATGTTTTGTTCCCATGTCTCTGTTCCTCTTTGCTCTCTCTCGGTTTAAATAATCCTTGCCATCTGCCCCGCACCCCCCACCCCGGGTTACAGTATTGCTTCTCGATAGCTCTCCTCAGCCTTCCTACAGAAGAGAGTGGAGCTACAACAGTAAATATTAGAACTGCACCACCACCAGCCCTCCGCATTCCCACGCTAAATCTGTACATCTTGCCTTCGTCATGAATGTGGTAAGCCCCCTGGGCAGGGGTGGCCAGTACCCCTTTGTTCTATGGCAGGCAGTGCTCTCAGACCACGGTCAATAAATGTTCATACTAATAAGAGATGAAAAGAAATGTCCGTGGTCAGCATGTTAGTGCCAAGTCGTGTGGAGGCCAAATGAGGCCACGGGTGCCAAACCACAGGGGTTCAAAATAATATTTAATATGACATTGTCTCATTGAATAACATATCTTATATCGTAATGTCTGAGTCAAATCTTTCCTTGGTGCCAGACTTCTTTTGCTCCTTTCATCTGCCCCTGAAGATATTTCAAGTTCATAAGGGACAAAGGAACAAGACCCTCCTCTATTCAGTGAGTAGAGAACAAACTTCCCAATGAATGTGGAAGAAGACCTGGGTGTGAGGACCATGGATTCTCTGGCACGCTGACCAGGTGTCTACCATGAAGTACATTGAAGAGAAGTGAAAGTTTGCCATTATCCTGGCTGCTATGTAATTTGGGTTATCTAGCTAAAATATGAATTGTAAGAAGTTAAATAAAGCAGTTGAGAATACTAGTATTTTGTAAAAGGCAGGTCACAAGTAATTTTTTCCCCTGTAACTGTCAGAATCCTGCATCATTGGCTCTATAACTAGTAAAAGAAGTACACATGGAAAAACAAGGGAAATGAAGATCCAGTAATATGTGACAATGCGAAGACTGCTTATTTTCTATCTTTGTAGTATCAACAAAGGGTCAGTTGTCCTATCAGTTAATATAGGTGCTCATACTTTGTACATTGATTCAGAACAGAAGGTCGAAGTGGAGCAAGTAACCTGCCCTCCGTAGGGTTATAAAGTGTGTACCAACCAATCTCCCATTTTTTTTCAGCTAAGCTTCTCAGAATATGAGTTCACATTTTAAGTTTCTGTGTTCACAGTTCTTATTTATTCTTCAAAGCATTATGCTGCCCTCAGTGTTCTAGTGAAAGGGTTTGAGTTCCTCACTATTTTCCTTGTTGCCAAATTTTGGGACATTTTGTCATCCTTTTCTGTATTATTTGGTGGTATTTGACTGCTCACTCTTTCTCAAAACTCTTTCTTGCTTGGATTCTTTGCTTTCTTTCTCTTCCGGTTCTTCTAACTTTGCACCATTCTTTCTTAGCTTCCTTTCTTGACCCATTTTCCTCCAGAAAACCTCCAAGCATTGATGTTTTCTAGACTTCTCTTTTCAGAATTCTCTCTCTTCACCACACCAACACCCATAACTTTAGCTCTTACCAGATGCAAATTTGCATCACCAGCCCACCCTTTTCCAAACCTGTATGGGTTGTCTTTAGACATATTATTCTCCCCACTGGAGATTGGAATACATTGGGTACCTCGCACACAACATGTCTAAAGCAGAACTCACCCCCTACCCCACCCTCAACTTTTGGACCATCCTCCCCCACCAAAATCCTTCAACAACAATGAGCTGTGTCCCATTCATATATTCTGTACCTTGGTGAACAGCCAGTACTTCTCAATAACTCCATGTTTTCCTTGCTCTGATCCCTGGTCTCATTTGTCACTAATTACAACTGATTATACATCATACATGTTTCTTGTTTACACTCCATCCTCTCTAAGCCCATAGCCATTGGAACACATAAGCTCCTTCTGTCTTTCCTCCAGGTTGTCTTAAAGGTTCTTTAAGAAAGCATACCTGATCAACTCTTCCCCCTTCTCACAATTTGTGATTTGCGCCTTCTTGCAGCAGTATAACATCCAATTGCTTGTGGTTATCCTTTCCTTTTCTTATCCTGCAATTACATCCTGTGCTGTAGCTATGTGGAAAGCTTGAGTTGCCTCAGTACCTTGCCTCTGTGATGTGACACTTATTTCTGCCCCTGCCATGTATATAGTTTCCATTCTTGTTTGTATAGGAACTAAACCTCTGTCACCTCTGTGCAGCTTTTTCAGGGCACTCCCTTGCAGAATTAGGCCCCCAGGATTTATGTGTTTCCACAGCCCTTATCACACCTGGTTATTTTTGCATTGTACTGATGAGGTCTTTAAACAGATCGTTTTCTGGACCAGGAGATCCTTGAGAGCTGAGGCTGTGCCATGCTCATCTTTGTATTCCTGGTACAGTGCCCAGCCCATGAGGTTAGTAAGAGTTTGCAGCATGGTTCATTGTCTTGTCCAAAGTAGCCTTACCTTTCACATTCCTGTTCTAATAAGCTTATGAATTCATCATTCTTCTCCATATAGTCTTTATGCTTTCTCTTTTCTTCCTCCAGCTCCAATATGGTTTGCCTATGAGATTTTTCTACCATTAAAAGCTGTTCCAGGATTCGTCTGTGCGATTCCTTGTGTTTTTCCACAACTTTGTCCAACTACAAAAGAAAATAAATTTATAGTCTGTTAACTACAAATCATTCATAATATTGCCATCTTTCAATCTTTTAGAAATGTCCAAGTTTTGACTAATTAATTCATCAGTGGGTTCTGATCTCCTTGTTTAGTTTTTATCATTCCTCTTGTTAATTGATACTTTTTTACTGTCATCATATTTTTCTCCAGAGAGAATAATTGGTGCCTCTGTGGATATCAGAATAGTGTCCCCCTAACCCCTTTCTGACACTTCCTTCTTTCTCTAGGGAAACCGTATCAGGAGAATGATATGTACAGTGTTTAATTCTGCAGCTGCACTCGCTGCTCTCTACTGCCCAGCCCTCCCGATGGTGCTCCACCCGTGTCTGCCTCCTGGGTCCCTTGCTTTGTTTTTCATTGCATTACCCATCAAGGTGATTGCATATTTAAACACAAACATGTAAACATTTGTTAACCAGTTCTGTGTTGTTATGTAGTGTGAATGTGACCACATGTAAGCACCAAGTTCTTTCTGGTTTCCGTGGCTTGCTTATGTGTCTGTTATAAATCTATCAACCTGTGCTGGATTTATGTATTTGTCTCCTCTACTAGACTGTGAACTCCCTGAAGACAGGGCCTACATCCTATTTTTCTTAACTTCTTCGCATCTAACGGAGTGCCTTATAATAGGTGTCCAGTATATGTTTACAAATTGAAAACAAAATAAACAAGCAAAGAGTCACGAAAGAAAAGAGGGAAAGAAGCTGATTGAAACAAATGTGGCTCGGGACCTTTGGCCAGTGATAAATTAAAATCCAGTTAAGAACATGGTTTTGAAAGCATGTGACTTTCTAGTTTGTTAAATACTAGGTGCTATAACTGATAATGTTGGTTGATTTTTATCCTTTGCCTTTATTATTAAAAAATTGAAAATTTGTGACTTTGTGAATTAGAAGCCAATATAAATCGTACATCCTTAAAAAGCACCTACTTGACTAGGAATACAAGGCATAAAATAGCCAATGCATTTCAGGAAAAGAGTAGAACAAAAAGTTCTCCCAGCAAGTAGAACCTAACTAATTCTCTCAGACCTCTAAACCCTTAGGCTGGTTGTCTAGTTTTCTAATATTGGTTTATAATGGTGCGTTAACACACATACAATACCAACTACATTATGTCATCCAGGTACTGATGATTTTTAATAAATGTAACCAATCCTTTTGTGGAAGCTGCAAGTGCTAAGTTATGTTGCCCGCTGGCACAGCCACTGTTAACTAATGACTGTCTTCTGAGAGGGAGATGGTATTGTTAATTGTCCTGGGTCTCTGAAAATTCCTTCTTATCGTTGCCCAAACATTAAAGTGCATTGAAAGGAAAATTCAAATGAACTGCTTTTGGAATTTGAAGAGTGAACTAGTGGTAGGATCAGCCTTCACTTAGGAAATTTGTCAGTTGACTTCAAAAAACATTTAATTTGCATAAGATCAGTCCTAGAATTAATAATTAGAGTAGCTATTTACAATGCATAAATGAATGACTAGCGGAGGGCTTCTTCAATGCAAGAAAAATGTCTTTCCTCGGATAGCTTCTTGTAATCGTGTGGACATAGGTATTCAACTTTATTCAGCCCCAGAAGGGAAAATAAAAGACTTGCTTAATCCACTGTTGTTTTCCATTGTGAGTTTTCCTCACGTTGTTTTGTTTGTTTGGAGGGACAAGGAAGGAGGGCTGGAAAGAATCGTTGCCCTTCATTTCTTACGTACCTTCCAAGTTGTCTCCCTTCCTTCAGTCTCACCCCCTTCTGGCCTGTCTCCATCAGTGACAAGCCCAGTGGCATGACTCCACTCTCCTATCCAGAACCAAAAGGTCGTTCCCCTTTGGTTCCTGGCACATCAGCCGCCTTCTGACACCATACGTTCCCATCTTTTTCTCCCAGCCTTCAACCACGCTGGGCTTTGGGAAAGTCTGAAAACATGCCGTGATGATTCCAGACTGCTTTCTTCAGTGCTAAAATGTAGAAACCCTTTTCCCCTTCCACCCAAAACTTTTCCTGTTCCTTCTTTGTTGTTTTCTCTGATCACTGCCGGGTAGAATTGTTTGTTCCATCATATCAGTGAGACTCGTGCTTCTCTGGGTTTTCTTTCTTTACGTTCCATGACTCTTGAAGGATGGCTTCCACGTATGGCATGCTGTTTATTTGGTGCAAGGAGCTCATGTGTGGCAAGAGTGGTCATTAGAAAGCTGTCAAATAGTGGCCTGACAGAGGGAAAGCTCCCAAAGAAAAAAATGACTGATTCTAGAGATGTTTTAACATATGCCTGAAGTTTTATTCTGTGCCTTCATCTCTCCATGCCCAGAATGCCTCTTAGAAAATATGTCAGTGGTTCTCAGTTCAGTCTCTTACTGATTCCTGACAAATCGAATAATGGACTTGATCTTCCCTGAACTCATTTTGTGTCTCACCACCAGTGTGTGTGAGCTTGGCCAAGCCACTTAACCCTTATGTACTTCAGTTTTCTCATTTAGAAATTAAATGGTTGCACTTGATTTCTAAGGTCAATTCTAGTGCCCCAGTTTTCTCAAGGCAACCAGTATTTATTAAGCGCCAGTTATGTTCTATGGACTTAGTGCTATGATAGTTGCCGTGGGAAATACAAGAGAAGTTTGACTCTCAGGGCTTATGCTTTCCCTAGGGAGATAACACACACACACACACACACACACACACACACACACACACACACATGCACACACATGCACACGCCACAATTAGGAGCAGTGTAAGTGGTATATCATTAAGTACTAAGGGACGGTCAGATCACCAGTGCCCCTTTTTTTATCTATCCCCATTGCAGATTGAATGAAGCTTGAGGAAGAAAACAGGGAGATGGCTCAGTTATTTCAGGGAGTGTCAGGGACAGAAAGAATGGAAAGTAATGTTTCCTGTGCTATGACAAGCTTCCTGCTTATCATTTTGACCTCCCTGATGTCCTGTCCTACCCCCAGATCCTAATGCAGTTCAATTCCTTGCCTAGGATGAAGGATGTACAGTGAGTTTTCCTTAGGTTGGCTTTCTGGTGATTGTTTCATGGTCAGAGGGAATGGAGAACAGAGAGGTTTTCCATCTTTTTACTTCCAGTTGCTTAATATATGTTTAGAAATGAATAATGACCTTTGTTTTACCTCCTGAGTCACAGACCACCCTGATTTTGCATTTGATCTTTCTGCCCTATGGCTTTAGCTCTCTGCTTTTCCATTGGCTCTTTGAAGATTGTCCTTTTCTTTGATTTGCCTGAATATACTGTTAGAGATAAAGCCAATCCAGAGAGCAGAGAAATTGGCCATTTTAGTAGATCAAAGGTAACCAAATATACTATTCACAAATGTTCCTTCTTCTTCCTAGTCTTTACTGAAACCTGATTTTCTTGGATAACACTGCAATCTCTATTTTATAGGGACCGCTCATTCTCTCACGACCTCACTATCTCAGATTCTGGAAATGGCAGCGCGATTCTCATGGCTCTGCATTACCACTGCCAGGCTCTTCTGAACACCCTCCTTGTTTTCATTGCCTGTCTGAATGTTGGTAGTCTTGTCTCGTTCTCATCTTGGTCATCTATTGAACTTCCGGTCACTCTCCCAACAAGCTCCCTTTCCATGTTCAATCTTGGTAGCATTCAGGGTGATTTTCATATTTAGCTGGACCTTGCACGTGGCTCTTTCCCTATGCCTGGTCAGCAGCCTTTGTTTTTCCTCCAGGCACCAATTTGAAGCCATGCCTCTCTAAGTACTAGCCCCAAATACATCCTTACCTTCTTAATTTTATCTTTTCCTTTCACTGAAGAGAGACCATCAATCATAAATGCTCTATTTTTTTCTCCTACTTCTGCTACTCTTAACTTACCTATATTCTTCTACATTCTTAACCTCTTCACCTGTGTGAACTTCTTTGGTCCATCCCTTTTTGTCTCCTTCCATTCCTTGTTTCCTCTATGAATTTCTCTTTTTTGTGTCTTTGATCCCAACTCTGTCCCTTCAGAGTATGGCTACAAACGTGGTCGGGTCTTCCTTTTCTAAAAACGTACACCTATGCTCACAGAGAGAGAGAGGAGAAGGATTTTCCATGAAGCTGAAGTTTTGCGGTTCTTCACTTGCTCTGGTGTCATCTGGAGCCTGTCAAAGGCCCACCCATGTGTTTATCTAGTCATGTATTTTGTGAAATTTCAAAAGTAATACATTTGAATTGTAATCAGCTAAAACCTCTCTTTTTTTTCCACTTGTACTTAGCTTCCATCATATGTTTGTGTTTTTTTTTCATGCCAAGTAGTTTTAGAGAGGCTGCGAACAGTTTTGGGGTGCTGCTAAAGGGAAGTTCAGTTGGTTTCAAAGTCATTTCCATGTATAGGCAAGTTATTGCCAGCATCTTCGTGTAGGAAAGCCTTCCAGAAAAGCTTTTACTGGCCACTGCGCCAGCTCACCAGCCTTGCCAAATAAAGGTGAAAGGCCGGAGGTTATATTCCAAACTGAATGTGTCCTTTAGTTCCCAGCACTGGAAGTTTATGGATTGAGAAGAGAAAGTTTCAAAATATATGGGGTCAGAAGCTAGTCTATAGAAATTTCCCTTTTAGTTCCCAGCTTCAGAATTTCTCTTGCTTCCATGTAAGTGCATCCATTCATTGAAGAGTCTGTTAGATAGTTTAATGCTTTTATGTATTTTTTTAGTGATATAATCTCATTGGATATTGAGTCCACAGTGTTACTGGAAATGGAATTCCTTTATGTTCTACCTGTTAGCCCCTACTCACCCTCTGGATCTTGGCTTTCCTGATTCTTCTATCTAAATTCAATCCCCCATTATAAGTCTGTCATAATGCTTTGTGGTTTTAACCAGAGATTAGTATGTGTGCAATTGTGTATTTATTTGTGTGATCATGTTGTCTGTCACTCTCTTAAACATTAAACACCCTGAAGACAGGAACCACAAGTTAAAACTGTGGTGGACTCTTGAGTTCTTGCGTCTCTCCCTCCCTCTGGACAACCCAGCTACTCCCTCTTCCCATCTGCACCCTTTGTTCTAGCTCCCAGGCTTCCACCAGTTTTTCATCTTAAGTCAGTGTTCCCATCATGTGATGTTACTGAGCGCAGTTTGTTCTTCTAAGGTATTTTGCCTTGAGAACAGATAAATCCTTTTTACTTTACCCTAGACGTGGCTGAGATTTTTACATTTTCCAAAAAGAACATTGTGAAGAAAATAAAAGTGTGTGTGTGTGTGTGTGTGTGTGTGTGTGTGTGTGTGGCGGGGGGGTGGTAGTTAATACTCTACAGTGAGAGAAAATAAAAGATTATGTTTTTAGTGTACAGATCCTTATTTTGATGTAACTAGGGTACGGTCACAGATGGTCTTAGTGGGAACACTGGCCTCTTTCTGTTCTTCAGCCTTATCTAGGGAATTCTAGTCAGAATTCCCCTGTACTGTTTTTTCTCTGGATATGTTCCTCTCACCCATTACTTCCTATTAGGTGCAGGAGGAGGGCAGACACCTGGTTTGTTGGGTAGGTAGAGTTAGTTGTGTGGACTTAGGGAATTGGATAGACTGATAGCTGAGGAGAGACAAATCTATAGGGAAAATAGAAGGCAAGAGAAGAAAGTGGGCAAGTCATGGAGGTGGGGATGTGAGATGCATGCGTGGGGGTGGGGACAGTAATCAAAGCAGGTTGGATTGGTAAAGGAGGGCTAACTTATGGGCAAATTTCAGGGACAAGCATCTGCAGAGGGGCAGGGTATTTCCAATTTTGCACGTGTATAATAGAATTAGTTTGAAACTAAAAGTTTTTCCTACTGATTTCAGCATCAGTTTGGAATCATCCTGTTTCATTTCACAGTAAGTGTTGAAGGGTTGTGTTATTTGTGGAGTTTTGTCAAGATATGTTTAGTGAGAGTTAATTTGCATTTACGCTCATATGGATTGGGGGAATTTGTGCCTAACACTCTTTCCCAGTCACCATGTTGAGAGCCAGCATTCAGTTTTAACTCTGTTGACTTGAATGCAGCTTCAGCTCCTCTTGTTTAAAATCTGGAATAAAGCACAAATCAACAGACTCTGGGTGGTCTCATCCTCTGCCCTCAGAGAAGCAGGTCCGTATGACCAAACTCCTTCACAATTTGGCAAGACGGTAGTCTTCTCTCATGAGACACCCAAGACGAGAATAGCAAGGACATTAGAGGTCAGTCCTAAGGTAGGTTGCCAGCGCTTATGTGGGGGAAATTGGTCCAAAATTTGTGTTCACTCTCTCCAGCTTTAACTCATGCTCCTAGTTGTTTCCTTTTTATGAAAATGAAAAATTATGAAATTTTCCATCGAAGTCTCAGAGGAAAATAGAAGAATAAAATAAAGATGCCAAAGAGTTTCAGAAATGTCAGCAAGTCAAAGGCAAGCCGCACCACAGCTCTGTGCCGTGGTGGCCGTGTGGGGACTGCGAAGCTTTGCCATTGTCATTGCCGGGCGCGTGGTGGGAGAGAGGTCTCTGCTGTCATTAAACTTTTGAAGGGAAAAAGAATATGCACTTATCTAAAATATATGCTTTCTAAAACTCTTGGACAGTTCTTCAGGTCATTTCCATTCATGCTCAAAATTTCTATGACATAATACCTCAGTGTTTTCAAAGAAATTAACCTCTATGGTGAACTTTATCTGTTTTTTATTATAGCCTGAATAGCCTTCAAGTCCCCTAAAGAAGTTTGCACTCGTGTGTGTGTCTGTGTGTGTGTGTGAGAGAGAGAGAGAGAGAGACAGAGAGACAGAGAGACAGAGAGAGAGAGAGAGACAGAGACAGAGACAGAGAGAGAGAAAATGCATTTGTTACATTGTTAGGTTTCAGTCTGTTGTCAAGAAACAAACCTAGTGCAAACATCCTGCCACTGATTCCTTCTCCTTTCCTTTCCTGTAGAACATGTGCTATTTATCTACCGCGGGTAGATTTTAAATGCCTTAGAATGTAAAACTGTAAATAATCATAAAGGAGTTACGTGTCATGCCCACCTGCCAGGCCTACTGCTTGGCTGACTGGTGAGTGTCTTCCACCTCAGATGCACACCCCTGATCTGACACATACCTCGTTCATTGGTTTCTCATAGATGTCCTCCTGCCAAGGAGCAGCCTTTGCTTGAAAAGCATCTCGCTGGAGAGCCTCTAACACCTTTTTTGGAGTGACAAACCCATACTGAGCTTCCAGCAAAGCCAAGTCCATTTTTTCAGCCTTTAAAATGCCTATGACTTCATCTCGTGCCTGTAGGAACAAAAGGCATTTCAGAAAGCTTGCTTTACCTACCAGCAGTCTCCCAAAGTAATTTCTTATTAGAGTTGAGTGGTTTTTTTTTTTCCTTCTCTTTCAAATACAAACAAATTATATTTAGTTATAGCACCTTTTAGAAAAGGTAGCAAAATTAGGTCCATTACAATCTATCCCATTAATAATGTTTTAAAAAGTGATCACTATACAACATTAGAGAACCCTACATTTTTTATTGTGTCTGACAGGTAGATAACATGATACCCCTCAGTGGACTGGCATTTGCGTTTTCAGGGGTAGGAAATAAGATTCTCCTATATGTGTAGCAGCTGTGTTTCGTTCTTCAATGTAGGTTAATAACGCCAGGGCAAGGCTGGGGGAGCCAGTTCACAGGAGTCCAACAGCACCTGTTGTTATTTAGACCAGTGCAGAAGTCGGCTGGTATTATTGTTACCCATACTTGCCTGTGCACTGGAGCTTGTGGGCAGAGGCTATGGCCCTTCACACCGTGCATGCCAATTGCATGGCATAACGATAGCCCTTTTAGATGTGATTAATTGCCCCTCAATTTAGCAGAAGAGAATTCTGTGTGTGTGTGTACTTACACTTGCTCTCACATATACACAAGTATGACCCACAGATATATATTTCTGTGGCAGCATCTAAACCCAATTCACAAGCAGCCTTCCCCCTGAAGCGTGATGGGAATCATTGGAACTCAGCTGACCTGCAGTTCTCCCTCCAGAATGCTTAGGAGAAATAACAGGTCGTCTCTTGAGAGGTCTTGTCCTTGGCGGCCATTACCACTGTGTGGGGTGGGATGTAGAAGGATTGCATCCGACTCACTGCTGGGCTCTTTGTCCTGCTGTCTCTGCTTCATGTTCTCAGACTCTTGGAAACTGGGGTCTTTACTGTGTCTTGGAAATTGCTGGAGGGCTGAGCCCTCTGTGTTGCTGCTTTTGGAACGCATTCTGTAAGGACTGGAGAGAAGGAAGATAATTTGTAACTCTTCATGGAAGTGCAGTTTGTAATAAGGGCACCTACTACCCCTTTAACAAGCCTGCACTCTTGTTGTATTTACCGCAGCCAAAGACTCAATCGCCCTGAAGTCTACAGCAGAGAAGAGCATTAGGAGAATCATAAATCACAGTCTTATTTACACTTCTGTTTTTAAAATCAACATTTTAAAAAATGTGTTCTGCTTTGATTAAGGCCACTTATGTCCATGGGTAAACAGACTGTATTTGAAGTTCATCTGCCAAACATTCCACCTCAGGGACCCGGGTCATATCTCCAACCACGGCCCCAGTGCTTACTTAAGTTCAGACATACTTAACATAATTGTAAAATGGTATGTTTGCTAATTGTTCCAACGTTCTGCAGATTCGCATTATAGTATTTCCTTTGGAAGTTTTTAAACATTTTTACGATTTCTTAGCTTTGGTACATTAAGATAGAAGCATTTAGAAGCATTGCTATAATCCTTTGAGTTATTTTGTTGTGATGGCAAAGTCTAAGAGCAAAGGAATGAAGGCTAGGCCCTTGCTGTATTCCCGACATTCTGCTAAAATTCCAGATCTATCCTTGGATAAGTCAAAGATTTATATTATGGACCCTCATCTCCAAAATTGAAACAGTACTATAATAGTTGGCTATTATGGAAACAATATAAAATAAGGTAATATTTGAGGGTCAGATCGGCTCCACATCTGATTATATAATTATCCAAATTAATTTATAATAGCAAGAAAAAATGGTCTACTTTTGAGGTTTCTAAAGAAAAGAGAAAATAGCAATTGAGCTTATAGTATACGTAAGTAATATACAAACAGATTAATTTTACTCGTCCCTACAAACCATGAAACTTCCATCATCATTGGTGCTTTGCTTTTACTTTTTAATTATATTTCTTTAAAAATCTGAAAAAAACTCAAGTATACAGAAAAGTACGGAAAATATAATGAACTACTACATGCTACCACACAAACCTATAAAATCTTAATTTACCATATACTCTAGAAAATAATTTTTTAAAGTAAAATATTACCGATACAGTGGAAGTTCGCCCTGCCGCATGTATCTCTTCTTTAACCCACTCTCTACCCTTCCCTCTCCAGAAGTAACCACCCTGAATTTGGTGTATATCATCCCCATGCATGTTTTATACTTTTTAAAAATATGTATGTTGCCGAACAATATATAGTATTGCTTTGTGTATTTCCAAACCTTGTGTAAATGGCATATTGAAT
Source organism: Rhinolophus ferrumequinum (assembly GCF_004115265.2). Lineage (NCBI taxonomy): Eukaryota > Metazoa > Chordata > Mammalia > Chiroptera > Rhinolophidae > Rhinolophus > Rhinolophus ferrumequinum. The sequence continues at coordinate 29,230,053 of NC_046285.1, forward strand.
GTATCTTTCTGAAATGAATCTTTTTCATCCTATATTCTTCCTCATTCCATTTTACTTCAGTTTATATATTTTGATAGCTATAGATTATTTCATTATATGACTAGTCCACAATTTATCCATTTTACTATTGATGGATATTTAAATAGTTTACATTTTTCAGTATTAGAAGAAAAATGCTGCTATGAACATTCTTATACATTTTATATAATGTATAAAATGTACATACATTTCTCTAGGGACTGTTCTTTAGAGGATAGGAGTGACGGTTTTGGAATGTGGAGGATGTATGAGTATGTTCTCAGCATTACTAGGGATTATTGCTTTCCTAAATGGAGTGCCAATTTATAGCAGAGTAAGTATGAGAGTTCTCATTGCGCCTATTTTCATCAACACTTGCTATTACTGACTTTACAGTTTTTTCCAGTTTGATAAGTGAAATTTTAAATTTGCATCCTGTAATTATTACCGTGTTTCCCTGAAAATAAGACCTAACCGGAAAATAAGCCGTAGCATGATTTTTCAGGATGCTCATAATATAAAATAAGCCCTAATGCGTCTTTTGGAGAAAAAATTAATAGAAGACCTGTCTTATTTTTGGAGAAACACAGTAGTGATATGGGCATCCTTTTATATGTGTTGAGAGACCATTTGTGTTCCTTCATAAATTGCCTGTTTGTAGTCTTTTCCCATTTTTCTTTTGCATTGGTTGTCTTTTTCTTACAGATTTATAGGCATTCATTACATATTCTATAATTACTGTTTCATTGATTAAATATTTTGCTATTATCTTTTAGCCTGCAGCTTGCATTTTCACTCCGTTGTGTCTTTTATGGTATAGAAGTTTTAAATTTTAATTTACTAAAATTTGTCAATTTTTACATCTGTTTTTTGTTTTCTACAATTTGCATTGGAAACCAAAACTTGAACAGTGACAGTATAAAAGTATAATTTAAAACCATGGACTTTGGAACCACACTGCCTGAGTTCAAATATCTACTCCATTAGTTATTGGCTATAAAACTTTGGGAAAGGTACTTCATACTTCTGTGCTTCAGTTTTCTCATCTGTAAAATGGAGATGATAGTAGTATAGTATGTTTCTAACCTAAAGTTGCCATGAGGATTAAATGTCAACACATGTCACATGTTTGCAACATGGCTGGTACAAAATTAGCACTCAGTAAATATTATCTATTATTATTAATTTATTTTTATTCTCAAAATTTTTACCTTTATAGTTTAGGGAAATCTCAAGAAGAAAAACAAGTTTATTTGATTATCTCTTTCATCAAATGAGATGTGAGGCACGATTACAGAGGGAAAGAAAAGTTGAAAGAATGACTTTGTGTCTTTGCTGGATGGATCCTCCGTTTAAGAAGTGATTTTCACCAACCCCCACTTGCTGGCACCACCTGAGAGATCTAAGGGTCAGGAAAGCTTAGAAACCTTGAGGACTTCACAGCCAACCAGCTGGGCCTCCGTTCATACTTCCACTCATCCTTCAACAAGCATTTGTTGGAGGTTCAATGCTAAGTGGGCTATTGATGGTGTGGTTTTCTTCCTGCCCTTAATACAAATGATACACTTTTACACAAAAGGTTTATGGAAATAGTGTCTAAAACTGGGGTCATGAGAAAGTGCACTGACCTAGACTGAAGTCAAAGGAAGAGAGTTCTAGCCCAGATCAGCTGTGCGGCTTCTAAGACCTGACACTGTCTGGGACCAGTGTTCTGATCTGTAAAATGTTGGAGGGCGGGAGAGGGGGTGATCTCCGTGACCCTTTTCCCCTGTGATATGTAACAATTCTTGCCACTGTGTCTTTCTTCTAGCATGGGTTATCAGTAGTATATTTAGAAGAGATGGATTTATGAGTCTGCATCTTATAGGAAATCCACAGAAATCTAAATGCTACATGTGGGTATGCAGTAAACCTGTGTCTGATGATTTCCACCAGGGGAGTGATTACAGTTAAAAGACAGTGCTTAAGGAAGAAATCCCAGTAATAATTTTTAGCCGAGAATTGCTTTATAGCCTCACCATAATCGGGCTGTAAAAGCAGAACTTGAAGGTGTTTATTGTCTTGCATGCTTATTATTTACATGTTTTATTTGTTAGTAATAGACCAACTGTCAGATGATGGTAGTGAACCACTTTGCCTTGGAGTTATAGCATCCCTCTGGAGAAATTCAACAAGTCACAGACTGTGTTTTGTCTACAGCTCCGCTCTCCTCACTTCCCTCTGTCACACATTCACTCTATCAGACACTGGAGACAGAAAACCGGTTGTGGTAGTGATGATGGCGTGGGGGGCGAGGTGGGTAATGATGATATAGTACTGAGCACTTTCTACGTGCCAGGCATTCTTCTAAGCATTTGACACGTACTAACTCATTCTATTCTCGCAACAACCCTATCAGGTAGGGAATATTGTTATCTCCATTTACAGCAAAGAAATGGAAGCACAGATAACTTACTGATGGTTGTATAGCCAATAAGAGGCAGAAATGGGATTTGAATTCAGGCAACCTGGCTCCAGAACCTGCACTGTGAAAAACCATGCTCTGATGTCTTTATGCTGTACTGCCAAAGACAAATGGTCCAGACACCCTTAAAAATGCTTACAGCCTTGCTGAAGAGACTATTTATCAATAATTACAATACAGATGAACAATGATCTGTGACAGTACCTATTACTGACTCTTCCCTAAGTAGCTAAGAAAAGATCCACTTGCCTGAGAAAAGGGAAGGCATGGAAGCATATGTTTTTGTGTAGGGGTGAAAGGTTGAGGATATGTGGGAGATACGACTGTAGAAAACCCTATAATGTGTATACTTATGTATTTATAAATAATGTTCATACACTATGCTATGTACCTTGCGAAAACATATTTAAAGAATCAAAAGGAAATATTAATTAAAAATAATAAAGTATCCGATTATTTTCCTCTCACCCCACTCGATTATCTTGAACACCCCAGAAAGATTCTTGCTCTGGCCTGTAGCAATAGTGGAAGGTTGTTAATGTAGATTAGATATATTTCAAACAGATAGATATCACATGCCACTTGATGTACAGATATGTTTTCACATGAAGGACAGGGCTATCGCTGTCTTCTGTCTAGTATTATTAAGCTTCTTTCGTGTCTCCTAGGTGGTATCTCCTGGTGCTTCTTACATAACAGTATTCAGAAAGGTGCCTGCTTTCCTCCTCCTACCTGGTGGCCTGCCTGGAAACGTAGGTAGAGCATAAACAACAGTGGCTCAAAATTGTGAGCCCCTCTGCAGCCTTAGTCACCCTGCCGCTCAGCTGGGCCTGGACGGTCATCTCATCTCTGCTCCACATGGGTGGGTTCTGAACCTTTGGCTGGCTGAGACCAGGCTGCCCCACGTGGTGGTCTCAGGGTAGCACTCCCAGAGGGCGAGAGCAGAAACTCCGGGGTCTCACTTTTACTGGTAAAAGAACATCGCAGGGTCAGCCCCAAATCAAGAAGCCCCAAATCAAATAGATTCCACCTCTTGCTAGAAGAAACTGCAAACTCACGCTGCAGAGAAATGTGAAGAGTTAACTGCAGCCGTTGTTTAAAAGCTATAGGTTTACCACACCTTCCAATTCAGGTTTCTATGAACATCTCATAAAAATCTAGTTTAAAAGAGGGCTAAAATATATTTGGTTCTTTACTTCCTTTAGTTTCCTGGGAGTGTAAGTTTATTTTTATGATTTATATTATGCATGCCTCTTATGCACATACATATTCATATGTGGAACAGTAGCCCCCTGATAAGAATCCACCTGTATTCTGGTGGTAATCAATAAGTATTCCTCTGCCGCTATCAGTTTTACCCATGGTAATGCCTGTCAGAATGCCAAGATAATGTAAGCTCTATTTAGTAGGGTAGTTTGCTAAGCTTTGCTCATACCGTGTTTCCCCGAAAATACGACCTAGCTGGGCCATCAGCTCTAATGCATCTTTTGGAGAAAAATTAATATAAGACCCGGTCTAATATATAATATAATATAAATATGTATAATAAACATAATATAAAATATAATATTAAGGTCATATTAATTTTTGCTCCAAAAGATGCATTATAGCTGACGGTCCGGCTAGGTCTTATTTTCAGGGAAACCTGGTAAGTCATACCCTTTGAGCTCACGGCAGCCCTGAGCTGCTGCAGAAAACTGAATGGAACACTATACATCCTAACTTCCCTCGCCTTCCTCCTCCAGTGGGTTAGGTGACGGCTGCCAGGACAGCACAAGTCATTTGCCAGTGATGATATTTATAAGTGATAAAAACGGAATGACCTGCGACATTTTTGTACTGTGTTTATTCTCCTTAAAGTCATTAGCTTTTTCCTGAGGCCACCAGTCCTCTGAGGGCTGGGATATAGTAACATCAACATTCTTGCTGCCATGCACGTTGGATCTGTGGACAGACCCATCATGTGCAGACTTCTGGTCGACCAAGGAGTGTGTCTCCGCATGTTTACAGTGGTGGAGTTTCCTTGCCCTTCTGCCAACAACCACAAAATGATCAGTAATGAGAAGTAATTAAATATCGAGGAGAGGAAAACAAAGACGTGAATTTCATGATACTCTAATGCTTTGTATTATCAGTGACTTCATTGTTTCTCTTGGCAGATTTTTAATGCATCTGTGCTTGGCCCAGGGGTGCGTACTGAGGAAAAGAAAAAATGTATAATAGCAACAGTGGTTTGGGATTTTCAGGTTACCTAAAAAAAAGGAATGGAAAGTTGCTTTTGTTTATACCAAATAATGATGCCGTACTCTTTTCATAAAGTGCCTGCAGTGACATAATGCCTGATGGTTTTGCAAGGAGAAAAACTGCTTAGTTGTGAGTTCAAGCCGTTTTTACCAGTGACTAGCTTAGCCATAGAATGGCAGCCTTCAGGAGTGTAAGAGAACGATAAACCAGGACTCAGGAAACCTGGCTTCTGATCCCAGCTCTGTATTTAATTAGCCAGGCTCAGGGTTGTCACTTATAAAATGGGGATATTGGGTTAGGTTGGCCCCCCGAGGCCATTCATGATGGAACAAGGATCAGGGTTCCTTCCTTTGACATCTACCCTTTTTTTACCCCTTAATGGATCCCCTGACAGCTGGCCTTGGGACTGAGACTAGATGATCTCTGAGGTCCCGGGACTTCCCGCTTTAGAATTCTGTGATTCTCTGTTGTCTTGTATCTATGGATACGGGTACAGTGCAGTTGGCCCTGAGAAACAGATTCTGCTTTGTTTTTTTATGTGGTGACCTCGGTCAGTTTTTCTTGAGTTTAAGCCGGTTGAAATCATGGTGGATCTTGGTAAGGATGTGTCCGTGCTAGAGAAGGACTAGTAGAGGATTTGTGATTATTTGCTTAATTTAGTCACAGGAAATGGCCAAACGTAAATAGCTGCCTGTTCTACCTATTGCCTTCCCCCAACACACACACACACACACACCCCTAGGCAACTCCTTACCATAAAAGTTAGAGTTTCTTAATCATTCTTTAATCTTACATATCAAAATTGCTTATTCTGCATAATTGGGTGCTATTTAGACAGAATTTAGTCTCCATGTACCTGTTTATGTCCCTGGTTGAATGGTGGAAAGGAGGATGTTTTGCTTGTATAAAGGAACTTCAGAAAGCCTCAAGGGAAGAAATTGGTTTTGGGCTTGATCATTTACTGTGATGCTGAGGTAGCAAATCAAAACTTACTCTGATTTAAAGAAGAAAATAATAGTAATAACGATAGCTTTCATTTATTCAGTACTTACCAAATATAAGTCTTTTCTAAATGCTTTCCTTTGATCAATTGATTTAGTCTTCACAAAAAAACTTATATCCCAGTTTTGTAGAGGAGGAAACTGAGCCTTGTAGCTATTAAGTAATTTGACAAAGGTCATACTGCTAGAAAATGGCAGAGCCGGATCCTAACTTGGGCAGTGTAGCCCCAGAGTCCAGCAAATCACTAGGCCCTGTCTACTTAGGGTCTTATAAGAAGGCAGACATAGTAAAGGAAAAATCCTGGTTCAACAACATTCAGTTAATCCACAGACACATATGAAGCACCTACTATGTCAGGTATTGTGCTGAGGAATTTGTGCTAGCTTATTTTCATATCTGGACTAATGTTCCATTTGTTGATATGGGTACAGTTAATTCTGGATACCTAGCATTACATAGAAATCTGAATGACAGGAATTCACAACTCCATGGTCCTTGCAGCAATTGGTCTATTCATTAAAGATCTTTTGTTTTCATACATTATTCATGCGCAGAAACTTTGAATGGGTTGTTATTCTTTCATCTGCTTTTCTCGACCACTTTGCTTGCAAGGAGCATCACATAATGGAAAGAGTATGAGAATGTGAGAGCAGGTGGAACTGGGCAGGATCAGGCTTCCGGTACGTGAGCTCTGTGGCTTTGGACAAGGTCCTAAACCTCCCTGAGCCTTCAAATGTAAAGATGGAGATAATGGTGGCTGGTAAGAGGTTTGTTGTTCACGTTATGTGAGCACAGGGCCGCTGTTCTTGTTGATCTCTGCGGTGTCCAGCGGGGTTGGACCGCAGCAGGAATTCACTGAGCGACTGAATCATGCAGTCCCTACAGAGCTGGTCGGCTCTGAGGAGGAACTGCCTCGTGGTAAAGATGATTCCTCAGTGAGCCACTGGCTAGCAATTTAGAAAAATGGTACTGAGAATCTAATAATAGAAGTAGCTCATGTGTATAGATCTCTCACCCATCACATGTTAGGCAGTGTTTTAAGTGCTTTGTGTGTTTATCTTCTTTAATCTTAAAGAATTTTGGAAAAGGGCTTCGTCAAGGTAAATTAAGGGTGGAAACTCTGGTAGGAGATCTCAAAGACAAAGAAATTAATATCAGTCAATGCAGGTGCTTACACAAAGTTCAGAGAGAGAGAGGAAAGATGGGGGTGAGAGAGAAAGAGAGTGAGGACTTGAGCATGTCCTGGTGAGAAGTGACACTAGATCCCAGGACTTAATAGAAATCTACCGTTAATGTCACTGAAGTTTGAAAATCTTTAACCTTGACCTTTTGCTCTCCCTCATTCAGCCTCCCAACATACCCAGTTTCCCAGAAAATAAGACCTAGCCGGACAATCAGCTCTAATGCATATTTTGGAGCAAAAATTAATATAAGACCGGGTATTATATTATATTATATTATATAGACCTGGTCTTATATTATAGTAACATAACACCAGGTCTCATATTAATTTTTGCTCAGAAAGACGCATTAGATAGAACTGATTGTCCAGCTAGGTCTTATTTTCGGGGAAACACGGTATTCACCCTCCCATGCATAAAATTACCTGAACACCCACTACACTCTTCCTCTTTATTTGACAGCACCTTTAATAATCATTAGTCCTGTTTTTAATGAATGTGACCTTTTATAAAGCAGTGTCATTCAAACTCGATTTGGTAGGCTATTTGGGGGGATGAATCGTTCGGGTGGCAAGATGGCTGCACAATGCAGAGTGAGTCGGTGCTGACTGGAGGTTGCTCACCACCAAGGGACAGAGCTGGGATTGATCCAGGGCCTTAAGTTGAATGTGTTTAACATCCCACACTTTGCTGAATTTAGGGAGCAGGCAATCTGCTGGCTTTTACGTTTCCATTTGGATTCCCCTTCTCTCTGCATGGAGCCATTAAGCTATAACTTAGTTCCCTAGAAGGGGAACGGAAAGAGATGTAGTAAGATTACGGGGTTCTCAGCAGAGCTGGTTGAGCCCTTAATATTAACTGTCTCATGGTAAATGTGATTCATCTATGAAAATACTGGCTATAAATAGATGTTAATAGCACTCAGTTGCAAAACAGGTTGTGCTTGCATGGCCACATTAGGGAAAAAAATCCTGTTGAGTATTTTATTTGATTTCTCTTAAAATAAAAAAGTAAAAAAAAAAGTTTCCTTTTATTGCCCTAATCACCCGCATTTGATGACACTAAATTCAGCCAGCTGCAGTAAAGCTATCTGTGGCTAAAAAAAGACACAGTGAAAACCAGATAACCTAATTTAGCAATGGCCACCTTTATCTTTTTCTTCCATTTTCAGTAAAAATCATTGAAACATTCTCTTAATGGTTTTTATCCTTGTAGGGAGGGCATGGACAGGGCTTCAGAGAGAGGAATGGAACTTGGGGATGTATGATTCAGGTTCGTATTCCCAAGGATTCTGAGTCCTAAGAGAATGTGAAAGTTGCAGAAAGAGAAGACTCAAATATGAGGTTTAGAAGGCAGTGTAGTAGTTATCTCACCCATCTCCCACGGCACCAGGCACTGGGCATCTTCTGTGATCACCTGCTCAATTGTTACACAGCTCTTAAGTTCCCAAAGTGCTTACCTGTGAGCTGAAATCCAGCTCCCAGGAACTTCATTCATCTATCCTGCTTCTGCCTCCACAGCTAAATCAGACAAGGCTACTCCTCTTTACACACTGCAGTCCTGCAATGGGAAGAGCTATATTCTTTCTTCCAGATGAAACTCGCAGCTTCTTCAACCACTCTTCACACCACCTAGCTTAGTGTCCCTCACCCAACACACAATCTCACATACACATTTTGGTTATACCCCACTACACCTCCTCTTCATTAGGCTGGGTGTTTTTAAAGAAATACACGGAGGTGGGCAACGTTTTCCACACAACTAAAGCAGTGATCTAGTGAGAGTATATACTTAGGGAAGATCTCAGTACTTCTGATGTTGGATCTCAGTTGGAATTTGAGAAATTTGATAGTAAACATTTAATGAAGTTTTTTTCCAGCTTATCAGGTGAGTGCTTAGAGTACCTTTTATGTACTTTTATGTACATTGCTGGATACGTCAGTAGATAGATAATTATTTGTCCCGTGTTCAAGGTGGATTTGAGATTCAGAAAGCTTAAATAACTTCAGCTAATAAAACTTGGACAAGAGATGAAAACTTAGGTATTCTGATGCCTCTTTCTTTCGAGGCTCATGCTAGACTCATCAAAACTCGCACTTTTTTTTTTTTCCTGGCCTGAATGTGTTATTTGGTTACTTGTTCACTAAGTGCTGTAGTCAGAGAAGCTGCTAGGCTGTAGATACAGAACAAACAGCCTGCCGATGAGGTCTAATAGAGCACACTTACATCATGGCTTTTCTTAGCTGTGTGTTCTGAGGAAAAGGACAAAAAGAAATATAAAAATCTCAAAGTATAAATAGTTGATTTATCCAAGTTTTCCATTACAAATCAGTGGCTCTTTAAAGATTCTTTTCTCATTTAAGGTTGACACAGGGCTGGGAGTGTTTTCCAGATCTTTGTGGAATATAACAGAAAAAATTATTTTCGTATAGTCCAAGTTAGCTTTACATGCATTTTTAAATGCTGTACTCCCAGCACTAGATCAGAGCTCTTGAAATTATATGATTCTTATAACAGTTTTTAAACTACATCACTTTTCATATTTCTTCCCACTCTCTGGTTTTTTGTAAAAGTGTGTTGATATTGAGCTGGTTACTTAACTTTTCTATTCTCTTTGAATTTTTGTCCCTCCAGCTCTTGGAACCAGTTTTGTCCGTTCCCCTTATTCTGCAGCTGAGGCTCAGCAAGGTCACCTGGTGTGCCCGTGGTGACACCCAGAGCCAGCTTCAGAACCCACACCTTTTGCTTACACTCTATTGCCGTTTCCACAGCAACACTGTATGTGCACAGGCAACCCCTGTTTCTTCCAGCTCTAGAAAGATGTGAATTCTAAAAGATAAAAACGCACCTCTCAGAGTACCCAGAGTCTTCCACAAATACTTCTTAGCTTTCTCGACCTCTTCCTCACCCATTAGTCACCTTGAGAGCCTGTAGGCCTCTAGGCTAGACCCACCGACATACGGTAATGAGGAGCTCAAGGTGAATGAGAGATTCAGAGTCGAGAAGTCCCACCTACAGATCCCAACAGGACATCTTTCTTTCTCTGCTTTTATCTAAGGACCTGTAACTAGAATAAAGAGATTGTGTTACAGAGAAAACCTTGCACCTGGTGAAGTCCCTGGACAGCACTGGACCTTGCGGCCGTGTTCCTCCTGTCCCCGCATCTCTGGTCCACTCAGTTTATCCTCACTTTACCTGGGCAAAGTTGAGCTCCTTGCCTCCTCAGCATGTAAGTCTAGTCTGACACATTTATACTTTCTCTTATGAGGGGAAAAGAAGGAAACTAACTTTTGTAAAGCTCCAATTGTCTGTCACATAATATGATTCCTATTTTCTCTTCTTTATATCTGTTTCTAAATTCAGTCACATGGAGTTGGTATTTTCCTTATTTTACAGATGAAAAAACTGAGGTGTTGAGAAACCCATAACTTAGTATGATAGAAATATAGGTTCATGACTAAATACAAAAATCTCAATAAATAATATTTAAAAATGTCTAATGTGCAAAGTGTTTTGGGAGCATTTGAGAAGAAATGACTAACTCTGCCAAAGGAATTAGGAAAAGTGTCTCAGAGATAAATTGGGCCTTGAAGGATAAGAAAACGTGTCCAGGTCATAAGTACATGTTGAAGGTGGATGAAAAACACAGTGTGTGGTGAATATCAAATCATCCTTTATGGCTGAAACAAAGGAGGTATTTGTTCATTGGTGGAAAATGAAGGTAGAAAGGTACACCGTGGATATGGTTAAGGCTTCTCCTCACAGGGTTGTTTATAATAGTGAAGATGAAACAACCAAATGTTCGACAAATAACAGGAGTTCCATGATGGAATATCTATCTACTGGCTGATTAGGCAGCCAGTAAAAATCAAGTATTCAAAGAATATTTAATAATATGGGAAAATATTCTCAGCATGTAATGATAAGTAAAAACTTTTGGGGAAAAGATTAAATTATTCAGTCACATTGCTTTTACATTTCACATTAATATGGAAAAATATTCTATATATATAATGATAAGTAAAAAAAAAATTTGGAAAAAAGATTAAACTAATTTATTCAGTCACATTACTCTCACATTTTGGGGCCTTGTTCTGAGGAGAGAAAATGACAAGTGAGATAAAGCCTTGAAAGTCATCAATAAGGCAATGGAAGGTTGCCTTGGTAATAGCTATTGATTGTCCATGGGGTATGAGAAACGAAGACCAAGGAAATTTGAATGTGGACTATGTATTAGATGATAGTAAGAAGTTATTGTTAATTTTGTTAGCTGCATTAATGGCATTAGATTTATGTGAGAGAATGTCCTTTTTATTTTCCTAGATACATAATAAAGTATCTGAGCGCAAAATAACATGATGTCCCGAGCCTTACTTTTATATATTCTAAAAAAAAATTAAGGCAGAGAGTAGAAGAGAAACAAGTATGGCCAAGTATTGAGGGTTGTTGAAGATGGGTGATGGGTACATGGTTTTCATTATATTTTTTCTATTTTCTGTTTATTTAGAAATGTTCATAATAAAAGATGTAAAATGAAAGCACCAGGGACATAATATTGGATACATAAACATTTTAAGAAGTAGTTCTCTTTAGAGAAAAAAAGGTGTGAGGTAGAGAAAAAGAAGAAAGAAAGAAAGCCACCAATGCTTGGGTGTCCAGCAGAGATAGAGAAGCAGAAGACTGAGCTGTGTCCCAGGAGCCAAGAGAGAAAATGATTTCAAGGGGCAGAGACCTGCTGTGACCTCATTTTAACAACATTGCCACTAGTCAGAAGTTTTGGAACTCCACTTTCAGAGTTTTCTGTTTTGGAATATCCCTCAGCCATGGCAAAATCTGGTCCATTGAAGGTGAATTTGACTTCTGACAACAAGGAAAAGTTTCTTGGAACCGAATCTAGTGAATCAAGTTAGAGTTTGGGTCAGCTAATACTGATTTTGGTCAAAGAACCAATTGTGACCTTAAAATAATGGGATTGGCTTTTTTATGTGGCCTTGAAGGGGTTTTGAAGACATTTCCAAAATGTATCAGCCATGACACGTTTTCTGAATTAGCTTCCTAAGGGAAAACTGTTGACAAAATGACACATTTGGATTTATAACTTAGGGCTTTCGTTTTGTTTTTAATTTGTCACTTACTTTAGTTACACATCAAAATTTTCATGTCCTGAAGCTTCTGGTTATTTTCTAGAATCCCAGTATAAGCAACAACAACAAAAAAAAAAAAAAAAAAAAAAAAAAAAGTAGGAAACAGCATGGTATATGGCAGGGGAAAGAGGACAGGCTCAGAGCCAGCCAGGCCACGTCACAACCCTGCCTCCATCACTACGTGCTGTCCAATTTGGGGCAAGTTACCTCATTTCTTTGGGACTCAATGTCTTACAGGTTGTTGGGAGGATTTGAGATCGTACGTATAACATGCTGTGCCCATTGCCTGGCATATGACAGGAACACGTCACTCATCTTGGTGGAGATATAATGAATACAATGTTATCTCTTCGTTCATCGGACATGCCTTCTCTTTTGGGACGTCAAATGGGATAAGAAAAGAACTAATGGATTTTTGCCTTTTAGCATCACCAGTAGAGTATATTACTCAGCCTTACGTTCTTGACAGGGGAGAGTTCTTTTAGTCAGTGCTAAACCTGTATTTTCAGAGAGTGTATTATTTTGTGCCTTGCTAAGCTGGAGATTGGCAAGCTGAAGAATTTGGAATTTTGCCAGGAACTGGTGCCTGTTGTTTAGCAGGGAGGTGATAGGGAACTATGATCCTGCCAGTTTGGAGGGACTTAACATGAAGTGACTAGCTTCTTGTCCAAGCTGGCCATAACTGTTCCAAACAAGATGACGAAGGCTGGTGAGTCAAAGGGGTTTGCTCACCCAGACTCTGCTGGAGTGCCTCTTCACCAACCAAGACTTTTAAAACCTTGACACAACAGCGATACACAACTTACTGTCTTCCTGTCCAGGCACTGCTAAGTAAGGCACGTTACAGCATTATACCCTTTGATACTGAAAACAGCTTTGTCAGGGAAATGCTATTAATTTGTGCTTTATGGAAAACTGACATTTAAAGAGTTTAAGTCAGTCTGCCCCAAGCCACAATGCTGGTAAGTGGCAGAGCAGGAATTCCAGCTGGGTTCAGAGCCCACCCAGTCTCTGCAGCCTATGTTCTGTTGCTTGAGTTCTTATTAGGAATAATGGTCTGTTTAAAGATGGGAGAGACATCTCTTCAGCACTCGTGGTACAGCTGTGACTACATCAGCAAAATCGAAAAGGCCAGTGCCCTTTCACCAAAGACCTGCATCATGCAGTGGTGAGAGGAGAAGAGAACAGAGAGCAGTGGAAAGAAAGAAGAAATATCTAGGCTTGGTTGAATCTGCGATTAGGGCACAGTGTGAATTCAGGTCATGTTCCTCACTGCGCTCCATTACTCAGCTCATTCTAGGTGGTAGGGAGGGATGTGTTGTAAAGCAGGAGGTCTGCTTAAGTCAAAAAAGCATCAAGGAGCATCATATACCATCCAGAAAACCAGTGGGGTGCAGTGGGGTGAACACGTCCTAGGTAGTGTGGCTATGGCTAGACCCGAGGAGTTTGTGTCAAACTGGTACCGTGTTTCCCCGAAAATAGGACCTAGCTGGACCATCAGCTCTAATGCGTCTTCTGGACAAAAATTAATATAAGACCCAGTATTTATGTTATGTTATATTATATTATATTATATTATATTATATTATATTATATTATATTATATTATATAGACCAGGTCTTATATTAAAATGAAACCGGGTCTTTTATTAATTTTTGCTCCAAAAGACACATTAGAGCTGATGACCCAGCTAGGTCTTATTTTTGGGGAAACACGATATCGCAGTTCTTCAAACTGATTATTAGGGCTCTCCTTATATCCCCCTGTAAGAAGCGTGGGCCGAGCACTCTCCGAAGCCCTTAGCCCCATTGATCTCTATGAAGGAATGCGTTTCCAGTGCTCTTTAATTAGGGGGGACCCCTTCCCAGCCCAGCTGAATAGATCTGGACCTCCAGAGTCTGTGGGACTGGGACAGACTGAGCTTGGGGGTTCTGCCCACTGTGTGTGGTTCCATACAGCCCTTTGTTAGAAAGCGCCCAAGGCAGCCAGGAGTGCAGTTGACCAAGGAGGGTGGCTGCTGCTAGGAGCTATAAGTAAATAAATGGATGTCAGAAGCTTCCAATTAAGGGGGGTTGGGGAGGGAACAAAGAATCATTACCCTCCCTTGAGTATGTTGCTTTGGATGTTTTGGTAATGATGGCGAAGCATTTACACACAGACTAAACTAAGCTCTTTGTATTCTTTGCAAGGTGGAGAGCTTGCCAAGTCAATTTCAGCATGCAAAGCTCAGACAATTATTCTTTTGGCATTTAAGGGCCGCCCCTGTTTTTGTTGGGGTTGGGGGCTGGCAGCCTGTTGACACAGGAAGGCTTTATAAGGACAAAGAAAGCAACTTTACCCCATACGTTTTAGAAAAGAAACCCCCGTCAGTATTCTCATGTCCCTACCTCCCAGGCTAAAACTCTGTCGCAGAGCCAACGGAAGAAATCCTTGGGCTCAGAAGTGCACGCGACACGCAACTGGGTGCCCACAGCATATGACTTCTTCATGGCTAAACTCATTTCCTCTGCCTAGCACCTCACCATGAAATCGTGTATTTCTTTTGTGATCGGGTACATGCAGATGGTTGATAGCTGTATTTCTAGTGATGGCCGTTGGAGAGAGAATGTTCTGGAGATTATGGACTTGGCCTATTAAATAATACATGCTTTGTGGTAGTGGTTCTCAACATGTGAACCCGGAACCCCTGGGAGCTTTCACAGTTGTCAAGGGGCCTTCCTATCTGTGTTCCAGAGCGTTATGAGAAACTGCACATGTAATGTGTCTCCAGGACAGCTCTGGTGTTTTGTGATTGATAGCATACAAGCCAGTAACATGGTTTTCTGAATTTGTTGTAGGCTTCTGTGGTTATATCTTTTTTCAGTCCATGCATAGGAAAAGCTGCAACTACGGTCAATGGGGAATTAGGAAACGTTTTGTTATGGAAAAGGAGTTCTCGTCCTGGAAAGGATGGGTAAACAGTGTCTGAAGGTCTTTGTCGTAACAGTGAAACCAAGGCTCCTGTTTCCTTGTTATTGAACCTTCCAATGCTCGTCCCTGATCCACGCAGTTTTATGTCTGGATTGGAGTTCCTTATGGGTTGCAGTTGCTGTTGAGGAGTGGGCCTTGCAGATGTTGATCTTCACTAAAGGATGTATTTTTTATTAGCCTCATAAGAGACCACACACAGCCACCCTACCTTCCTCAGTACAAATTACCATACGCACGCTAATTACTTTCAGGTGAGAAATGATTGCAGTTTAACTTGATGGTGGCTACACGCGGAGGCCTGGTTCCCTAGTATTCTTATTTTAGCCTTTAGCAGAGTCCACTTCTTCTAGCGTCTTGGCTATAGTTTGTTTTGCTTTTTTAAGTAGAAGCTTGCTGGCTCATGACATAAAGCCCCAAATTGCCCCGCATACTGTCTCCATCGGAGGGGTGCAGCACATTCATAGCTCAGGTGCTAACACCAGCCTGCCTTCTCCTGGGAGTGCTTTGTTATTGTTGTATTGTTTGCTTTTCTTCCCCCTTTTCTGTCATTTCCTTTTTCGCAAAAAAAATTATTTTTCCTAATTAAAAGGTAGTATGTGTTAAGCATTAAAAACGGGGAAGCAAACATAACGAATTTTAATAATTATCCTTCATCCAACAGTGCTGAGATTTCTACTCTTCATCTTTTTGTGCAGTTTCTTCCTGGCTTTCGTCTCTTCCTTGTCTATTATAATGTGCATGTTGTTTTGGAAACGTTACCCATGGTCACTATGCTCCTACACCACCATTTTTAATGGCTGCATAGTATTTCATTGTATAACGGTGCTATTAGTAATATAACCATTTTCCTGTCACTGTTTGGTTCAGCGTCCTTTTTTGTGTCCTTCCTTTACCCCTCCCTTCTCTTTCACCTTAGAGGCCTGTACTCTATGGACTCAGAAGGGATCCAGAGCTAACAAGGAATTCTGACCACTTGTCTGGACTTTAGGAAACTGGCTGGAGTCCATCAGAACTGTCCTTGGCTCAGACAAATATCTCCTTGTTATTTTAAAGTCATGATTTTGGCCTCTGTGGTATTTCATCACAAGTCATATCATTATGCTACCTCCCTTCTAAATTCTTTCCCCTTTACCAAATTAAAAATATGAAATTGTTTTGAATACTTTCAAAAAGGCAAAACTATATATAAATAGAGCAATGATTAGATACTGTTACACCACTGTGCCATCTTTTCAGGCAGACCCGGAAAGTTGAGAATTTAGAAATGAAATAATTGGAATATGTGTAGAAGTAATTTATCTTTAACAATTCAACAACATTTTTTTTTTTTACCAGTGTTTTCCCTTCATGGAAGAGGCTGCTATTATATTTACAGATTTCTTCATTATGTAGACTTGAATTTCAAAGATGAGAATCAGACTTGGGGAGTGTATTTCAAACAAAAGTAAAAGCAAAGCTATGTAGACATTGGTGGTGGTAAGATAAGAAATGCTTTTCCTTTTAAAGGAACAGCATTCTGTTTCTTATCTCTAGAGTGAGTGGGTCACCGTTTTAATAAGTTTTTGTTACCAAAAGACAATACTTGGTGTGTAAAACATGGTTACCAAGCAATGTACCAAATATTGTTATGTGACCTCGGACGTGTAGAGAAGGACCAAATTGGCTTAGAAATGAGTCTCAGAATCATAAAACATTGTCAGGATTGGACGAGCTCGGAGATGGGTTTGCCCAGCTCCTTCCCAGCAGGCAGTGAGGCGGGAGGCACCGTCTGTACCACCTTTCTGTACAACCTCTCTGACAAGCACACATCCACTCCGTAAGGGCTCATTTATAATAGCTGCATGTTCTGAAAACCTGGCCAATTCTTTCAAGGTGGGTCTAGAGTTCTTTAGCCATTTTGTTTCCCATGACACTGTTGTTAGTTGAATGCCACCTGATAATATAAATTATGGTGAGTAAATTTCAAAGAGTTAGGATGAAGACTTTCTAAATGTGAAAGCTAAGAACAGTTTCCCCCAAACTGAGAAAGTGGCCAGAGTAATTTATCACTGACGTTATAACTAAAGACAATTTTGCCGCTATAAGTGCCTGGTTTTAGAAATGCTGAGGCTAGACCTACGAAGATATCTTAGGCTGTTTCCCCACATTCTGTTTTGACATATTAGTACTATTCAGCTGGTTTGTTTTTAATACGATAACTTTAAATAAAACCTTCCATAATTGGCAACTGGCTTCTTACTTAAATATTGAAATATGCTTTAGATTTTTGTCCTTCAGCTTTGTCTGAATGCTCAGTTGTATAGCATGGTTCGATTCTTGGTTTGGGGGAGCCAGGAGTCTGTGACTGTCTATGCCTCCACCTATAACACCACCTTAACGAGGCCACTTCCCTCTCGCTGTCTTCCATCAGTTGAAAGAAGGAAAAATAAACAATCCAATCGCAACCTTGGGCTCCTTCTCAGGGCACTAACCTGGCTACATTTCAAAGTACTTAATATTTTCCTAAAAACGTACAAAGAAGGGCATGGAGTGCTTACGTTAGCTTTTCCTAATCAAAAAGGTATAACACACTTAAAAGATAATTAGAGTTGCACAATAAAACATTTGTATCGGTTCTTTAAGCCATCCATGTCTCAAGTGTAATTTTTTCCTTTTTCGTTCTTCTGAGTTCTGAGAATCAGAGGAAGGCTGATTTCATATGTAGAAGTAACAATTTCCTCTGACATTGCTAATCTCTGCCTTAAAAATCACAGTGATTACCAAGGGTATTCTTAGCTGCCTGGTGTGTAGCACATGGGGGCACGCCGGGAACTGGGGGGGGAGGGGGAGGAGGGAAGTCAGGGAGGGAAGTCAGGCTGTCAGGCTGAGGTTTGTTGTCTAATTTATAAATAGTCTCTAATGCATCATTAAATATTATCCAGAATAACTTTCAATTCCATAATCAAAGGTACATCTCTACCTCTCACTTTTTGTATTTTTGTTACCTGCGTAGGAGGATTGGGGACAAGGTCACTTATAAGGTATTAGTCATTTTGAGTCAAAATGTAAAAGAACAAAAAGTTGGTAAACAGTGTCTGAAGGTTTTTGTTGTAACAGCTAAACCAAGAAGGTAAAAGAACAAAAAGTTGGTAAAATTTACAGAACACTGTAACTCAACAAGGAGCCACCTACTACGGTATAACTGCAGATAAGACTTTTCCACCTTTATTTCCTCATCTATATCTTCTATTGCCCTTGCCCTGGTTTCACTGTCCCACGATATACGTCAGTAATAGCCTATGCTATTGGGAAAGAAAGAAAACAATATCAGATCTCCTAGTAGATGTTAGAAACGTTTACATTATCTTACTGAATCCTCATAAGGACTCTGTGATAGACACCTGACTATACTCATTTTTACAAATGGGGAAACCAGAACTGAAAATGTAAGCAACTTGCCCAAGGCCATAGAGTTGGTAAGTGGCTAAGCCGTGGTTCACACGTCCTGTTTTCGTTACTCTGTATTACCTTCTATTTTCACTAGTCTCCCCTGGTGCCTTTCCTTGTCTTTCAGCTACAAAATGCTGTATTCATCAAATAGTATAATTGAAGTTTTAAAATTTGCTGTTCCCGCCAGGAAGCAGCCTGTGGCTCTGTGACTATTTCTACCCACTCACCTCACACAGAAAGAGGGATGGAAGCAGCCCACCTAATTCTCTTTATACATGTTTAATACATTTACAAAAGCTACTTAGTACATTCTTTTTTGTTGTTTTCTGCTTTCCAACTTATTTTTTCCAGTTTTTAAAGATATTTGACATATAACATTGTATTTGTTTAAGATGTACAAGTAAATTCTTTATTCTCTTGCTTTCTTGTTTTTTGCTCACTGAATATGATGAAGACTTAAGTGAATATTCAAAGTAGAACTTGATTTTGGTTCAGGATTTTTGAAAAATGGAAAGGGAAGGGAAGGGAAAGGAAGGAAAACAGCACTAACTGACCATGAAGACAGTAGTGGCTCAAGGGGGAAAGACTGTCACCCAGGGATTACTAGGTTTAACTCTGCCTTTAGAATATCTATCAAAACTTGTTTATAGCATTTCCAAGGCCCTGCCTGATCTGGCCCATAATTTCACCTCATTCCCCTCCCATCTTTACTCTTTGAGCTCCAAATGGACTGGTCTTTTTGTAGCTCACACTCACCGTTCTCCCTCCCACTCCGGGCCTTTGCCCCGTTACTCCCTCTGCTTGGACTGCTTCCCTCTGCTCTTCACCAGGTTAACTCTTCCCACTCAGCCCTCAACCCTCAGCTCTAGTGACACTTCCTTCTGAAGTTCTCCCTCACCGTTCTGATGACTAGGTCATAACCCCATATACACTGTAGCGTCACCATGACCTCTTTCTTCAACCAATTACAGTAGCAATTTGGTATACATCTGTAGTATCTAAAAGATTTCAGCCTCCCCGTGAGTGCAGACATAGTCTGTTCACCATTATGCCCCTGGTACCTTGCACGTAGTATGTACTCAGTCTGTTGAATGAATGAATGAATCAATGAGTGATTGAGTTTGTCTCATCATCAAATGACCAGGTTTTGTTTTAGTCCTGTCTCCCTGACAAAATCCGCATGGACTTAACCTAGCAGAGCTCACGTATTTACAAAGCTGTTGGAAATTAGATAAAGATGGGAAAAAGCAACGAGGCCAGTGCTTGTGGGGCACTGTTTCTGCCTGACCCCCTCCCCTGCCACACACACCGCCCACCTTGTGGAGTGTGGCTACGTGACATCTTTTTCCTAATGACATTCCAGTGACTCATTGGTCCAACAGATGCCTTTAGATCAGGGACCAGCAAACTTTTTCTGTAAAGGGCCAAATCGTAAATATTTTAGGTTTTGCAAGCCATGTAGCTTCTGCCACAACCACTCAGTTCTGTCTTACCAAAAAGCAGCCATAGAACAATCGCAAATGAATGGCCCTGGCTGTGTTCCAGTATGACTTTATTTACCAAAACAGGTACATTTTGCTGACCCCGGCCTTAGATAATGTTTTGAAACAATTGGGAGGGAACCTAGGTATAAGTCCATCTGAAAGAGTGATTCCCCACACCTTAGAGGAAATTTGTGCACAATGTCGTTATTTATTCCAGTGGGATATGTGTGACTGTACATGACAGCCAGGGCCACCCTTGACCCTGTTAAATAGAAGAATACATGTGGCACAGGCACCACCACAGGCTGTGAGAGGATGTCACATAGACCGTGGTCTCCTATAGATCAGATTTCTTCATGGATTTAATAAGGTTGTTAAGTGCAATTCCTACTTGAGATCTGATACAGTCTATCTCTGATCACAAAATCTGTGTCCTAAGTCAAACTAGGGCAATTTCAGTGGAATTGTTTTTGGCTTCAGCTAGATGTCTGAAGTATTTTCATACTGAGCAAATTATAGTATTGCACTGCAGAATTTGAACATTTTTCTCAGCTGTTCTTCAGCAGTCATTTTGTCTGTTCAAATCCAAAAAAAACAAAAGAATTTTCTGGCTGATCCTATCCCCAGCCCAGAAATGTCCAACTCTTAGAACCAGTGTAAGGAATTCAGGATCTGTGTTGAGTTCATTCATGGTTGGTTTAGTCATTGTGGAATAGAAGTGACATGGAATGGATCATTTATATTCTCAGTTTATTAAGCTTCTCGTGCTACAGAAAACACTGTGCTTTAGTTCTTGTAGAAGTATTAGGTTGGTGTGAAAGTAATTGCGGTTTAAAAGGTTAAAAATAATTGTAAACACCGCACTTACTTTCACACCAACCTAATAAGTAGATACACAGCTTTTAAACACATATACACACATAGAGAGAGCGACAGAGGAAGCACAAATTTCCTTTCCCTACCCCAGATTTCCTTATGATATCTGTGTTTACTACTTTTGAGTGAAGAAGGAAGAAAACATAAACACTTCGGTCTTTTATTAAATGGCTCATTAATATTCCTAAGGGAACATTAAAGAAAATTTTTCTCATGTATTTGGGTTGCGGCGGTTGAGGATATTAATCTTTATATTTTGAATTGTTTTTCTGCTGCATGGTGACAGTGAACACCATAAAAGTATCTTAAAATGGGCAATAGAACTATAGATATGTTTGGAAAGAATCCAGAAGAACATTTTATTGAGCTGATTTTTGTTATTAAACCAGGTTGTCTGTGAAGGTGAATTTTCCAAAAACTGTTTTCCCTGTCAAGTGCCAGAACTTAAAAAAAAAAAAAGTTTTAATGTTTGAATATTTTTAAAGGTAAATCCATACTTCCTGCTTACTTCAAGTTCAGTATTATTTATATGAACAGCATTTGAGGTATTAAATAATAGTACCTTTTTGTATTTTGTTTTCTACCTCCTCTGTGTCAAATGAATAGCTTTGATTTGCTCTTTCATTTGCTCTTCTCACCTGCCTCCACCTTCTATCCTGCTCCTGGTTTTTGCTTTGAGGTCCACCATGGAGTGAGAAAGCAGGTAACCAGTGAAGTTCTAGGTTGTGAAACAGTTTTTGCTGCAGAGGTTTTGAGAGAGTCATTTGAAGTACAGATGTCTTTACATCCTTTTGTCTGGATTGGAGTTGTATAAAGACTGGGTTCCAGTTATCTGTCTCTATTTCATGATACAGTGGACCACTTGAGCAGGGTCCTAAATCTCTACATTTAAAAAGAGTAAATCAAATCCAACCAGTGTCTCCTGCGGTGACTTTGTCTGTATCTTTGTAAGGGCTGTCTCCATTGTCCTGCTCTTAGGAAGATGCTATAAATATCTTTGAAACACTTCTTACTCATCATTCCTGCTGGAAGGTGCTTTTCGTAGATATGAAACCACAGAGATAGGCTTCCTGGGAATTCTGTTGATATTGATAGAGAACTGCCTCAAGCAATCCACATGAGCAATTAGCTAGCTTGTTCAATTATACCCTTTTATGGAGCTCCTGTCTTTTCCCAGGTGCCCAAATAATCTGCCCAGGCTGTAGTCCGAAGGCAACAAGGCACATCTCCCACACTGAGCTCCTCTGAGGTTAACCAGTGCCTCCTTTCCCACATAGTAGGTCTCTTAAACCTCCCCTGCAGTCTTCTTAGAAGTCATGTTCCTTATTTTTGTTGTACTCTTAAGGGAGTTACTGTATGATCCTCAACAAAGGAAAGGACATGGCTTCTCGGTTTGTAGCAGCCTTCGGCTAGGTAAGCTCTTGATGAGGGATCCTCTCTTCTCATCCTCAGTAACTGAAGAGCAGATTCTGGTCTTCATATTCTATAGGTAAGGAAATTGAGGCTCAGGGAGGGTGAAGTACGTGCCCGTTGTCACAGCTAACCAGGAGCAGAGCTGGGCTTTGAGCCCAGGTCTCCTGATTCCACAGCCCAGGGTCATTCTAGTAGCTACTGTACCTCCAGGAAGGGACAACAGAGTCATGAGAAACGTGCTGTGGGCCAGCGTGTCATGTAATCTTCCCATCATCCACCCTGTGAAGTAGGGACAGTGATTGTTCCCAGTTGACACAAAGGCCTGTGACATTAGGTAGCCTGATGATGATCGCACGTTCGTTAATGGCAAAATCAGAACAGGAACTCAAGCTGCACTTGGCTCTCAGCTTCGCTAAGCCTCAATTTCCTCATCGTAAAATAAGAAGAAGAATGTCCCCAGTCTCTTAGGATTATTGTAAGGACAAAATGAGACAATCCTCATAAAGTGCTTTGTAGCACAGTGCCTGGCACATAGTACGCCTTCAGTAAATGTGAGCTGGAGTTAGTATAGCACAGCAAAGGCAAAATCACTTTGGAAGAAAACAAAACAAAAAACCCTGGTCTTCCACGATCTATTTCACTATTACAACTATTACAACGGTTCTGTTATAGTAACTGGTAAGGACGAAAGGGTGTCTTCTCTCACTTAAGACAAAAAGTTAGATCAAGTGCTGGGTAATTTGTCCTTCATCACCTAAGTGATCACACAAGTGATTTCGAGGTCCCTTCCAATTCTGTGACTGGCCCATTGTAGCCGCGGAGTGCTGTTTTTCCTATTAAGAAATCTTAGGTAAGAACTCAGGTCCTCGCTGCAGTCATGAAGTGGTGTGCTCACAGAGAGGAAGGAACAGAGCCCATTAGCAAAGCCGAGTGCAGACTTTACTTTTCAGAGTTGTAAACGACACGGAGCATGAACAGTGAGGCCTTTGGAGTATTTGTTTCTCATGGAAAGATAAGATACCTACAGCATTTTTAAGATGGAAACAAAGCCCAGATCACTGATTTTTTTTTTTTTTTTTTTTTTTTTTTTTTTTTAGCAAAAGGCATTTGAGAAAATATTTGCTTTATGCTTGGCGCCAGGAGAATAATGGAAGACAAGTAATTATTAAACCGGAATTTAGTGGCCCGAGTTGAATCCGGAAGCCAGTCCCCCAGAATAGTTCCCGGCAGTGCTTGAGGGCTCTAACAAGAAGTATCGCCACAGCCAGACACTTTGTTTCTTGTGAAAAGACTGTGGTATTTTTTTGTTTCTATCATATTCCTGTGGAAGTCTATCTTGCCTGTCTAACTCGGTGATCATGAAAATTATATCCTCAAGCACTGATAGTCACGACCCCTCAGTGCTGCTATGTGACATCCCTTGATTTCACCTGGGATATGGTTATATACCTTCCTCATTGGTGTACCCTGGAGGGTAATGAGAGGGCGTTCCCAATTGTCCTTTCTCTATTCTCACAGTTTATAGATAGTACTATGTCAATAATTTAAGGGACTCCCCCTCCGGGAAACGATATCCCTCCTCACCTCTGGATTAAATGCATCTTCTCTCTTGTCCCACGTGTCCTATGCAGACCTCTCACATCGAGTTTGCTACCTTGCCTTCAGTTTACTTTCTGGACTTCCCGACTGGACCCTGAAGTCCTTGACTAGGGCTGCACGCTGCCTGGAACTTAGGGATGCTCAGTAAATGTTCACTGACCGACTGACCGACAGACTTAAAGAATATATGTTTAAGAAGTTTCCAAGTGGGCCCTTACTATCAGTAATGGTTTTATTCATTCCTTGTTGCTGGAATCTGTATCATTCCTAAACCGTGATGGTAAACCTTTGCCACTCGTTTCACTCCCACTCTTGCCCGTTGCAGATAACCGTTCTTTGCTCTTCCCCTTCTCGCCGCCTCCCAAACCTCTCCCCTTCTTCACACATTTTCTTCTCTTCCTACCTTCAAAGAATGTTCCTCTTGGTTTCCACATCGGTCCCTTCATCTGAGCTTTGGATCAGAGGCCTCTCCTCTGGAATCTTGCCCCATCAGATACCTCCTTTCCTGGCATACCTGTCGTTTTTGTTGTTGTTTTCTTTTTTTCTCACTGCTGATTCTTTTCCTATAATTTCATCACATGTCCAGTTGTCCTTTTTCCTAATAAAATCTTCACTTTCACCGCTGCCACCTCTATCACAGTTTCTCACCTCTATCAGTTTCCCTCCATCTTCACATTTGCCCGAACTCATTCTGTTAGTCTCAACTTCTCACCCCGCTACTTGTAGTCCAGCTTCTACCCTCACCAGTGCTTTTCTATCTTCCAAATCCACGAACCTATTCTTAGTCTTCATATTTCTACCCAGGCTTCTAGCTGGACGTAATAATGCTATCTTTTCCCCAGCTCTCCAGACTTGAAATCTCGGTGCTGTTTTCTGTTCCCTTTTTCCCCCCATAAGAAGAGAAATACTTGTGTTTATATTGATATGTTTATTTTTTGTGTGGTGTACAACAAAAGATAATTTATAAAGCAGAGGAGTGCCTTGAAAACACCCATCAGAGTATTCTGATTTGGCAGGAAGATGCTGTTACGAGCAAAAGGCCAAGCCACTGAGACAGTGTGAAAAGTAGAAAGCGTGGTGAGGGAACCCTGTACACTGTATGCACACGCGGTTTTGTTCTTCAGATTCCAGTTTCCACATGTTCCAAGCACTGACAGAAAGTATCTAGTTGAAGAAAGGCCAGCCCAACCAAGACGTGGAGCCAGACTGCTCTGGTTTTTCACAAATAGTTATGACATTTTTTTTGAAATACTAACACAAAATGTATGTATTTACACATATATACAAGATCCTCATTATGTTTCTGTGTGGTAGTATCAGAAGTCTTTCAGAGACCAAAACTGCTTTTAATCACTTCTTCAATACCATAATAAGTCACTGGAATGTCTCCCTTTGGGGCCTCCTGTGAGTCTCTGCAGAGCGTTCTGTCCTCGGCCTGGAAATCAAGCTACAGTAGTCAGCACGCCTGTCACTCTCCCTCTTCCTCTGACAAAACTGAGCCATCTGCCCCCTTCATCTCATGTGTCCCTACACTCTATGAGTTTGCCTTTTGTTGTTTTTATGAAGTAGACTGAAGAAGGTTTCATTCGAATTTAAGGGGATAGTAAGGGGAAAATAACCAGCTTCCCAGTGTCTGTTTTTACTGCCCCCACTTGGGCAGAGTCAAGAAGATGTAGAACTAGGACTTGTCACACTGACCGTGAAGAAGCAGGGTGTTACTGCGGCCCAGCAGAAAACTACTGACGTAGGACTCTGTCCTACCTTTTAAGAACTCACAAAGGAGACATTTGTGAACCAAGAAAGAGCTATGCCATATTGTATGGGCAACCATGGGGTAGGAGGGGTCCGCAGGAAGAACTGGTCACAGAGGGTCTACAATTAGTGACTGAAACAGCATTTTAGAAAATACTTGAAGCTTGTTTGAATCTTGGTGATCATGCACAGGAAAAAGACGGCTGGGGACAGAGGGCATTGTGAAGCAAATGATTGGGCTAGATCTTGAGGTTGTGCGGAAGCTTGTGCTGTGGTGGAGGCGGTGGGGGAGACATCGGAATGAACTGGAGAGAGCCAGAGGGACTCACCTACCGTGTTTCCCCGAAAATAAGACCTAACCGGAAAATACGCCCTAGCATGATTTTTCAGGATGGCATCCGCTGAACATAAGCCCTAAAGCATCTTTTGGAGCAAACCTTAAAATAAGACCCAGTCTTATTTTGGGGAAACCACAGTAACATCTTAAGTTGTTTTTACTTTATGCTTAAGGCAGTGGGAAGCGATCAGATGTTTCTAAGCACGTCTTTTTCTATCTGTAAGATGGGGATAATGAGCTCTGCAGCACTGAGTTCTTATGAGTAATAGTGGATAAACATTTGATCCTTATCTTCTCATCATACAAATTATTGAAATATGTCATAAATTTAGCAGAATTAAAAAACATGTTAGGCTATGGTCATAATTTTCTTTTAAAATATCACTGTATAAATGTTCAGGGCATTCCCATTTCCCCCACACTTTAAATATTCTGTGTTCTGTATAAACATAAAAAAGATGAAGAGGAATTCGGTTAATGTTTGTCTGGTTCTAATTCATTTTGTCTTACATCAAGTCTCTGGACTTCTCTGAGCCTTGGTTTTCTCCGTGTAAAATTTCTTTTGCAGGCTGAATTGAATTTAGTAATCCATAGACCAAAATGCTACAGCCCATAAAGAGGTGTTAGCGATGAAGAAAACAAAATTACGTATAGTAAGTTCACTTTATTTCTGACAGACTCCAAAGGTAGAGCCATAGTGAGTCTCCAGTAAACTATCCAGTTAGCTCCCAGAGGACATGGGATAAATTGTGTAGAGAACAATTAAAAGAAAGACTTGTACTAGCATAATTTTTTTTTTTAGAATTACCCAACAGTAAGAGTATGAGCGTGGTCCTCTGGCTGAGACCCAAGCTCCTTCGTGCCGTAGGAATGACTCGGACTGTCCCCAGGAGGCCCAGGGGACGGTGCCGAGGGTGCCTGTCTGTCTCTAAACAAACGTCGGGATTATGCCTAGTGCGTTCTTTCACCTTTCGTCTTTTCCTGCCCCCCTCCTTCCTTCGTACATTAATTCCCTACAGTGTGTATAGCATCGTGCCTCTTAGGTTCACACTGATGGGCTCCACGTGACCTGGGCCACGTTCCGCATCGGAGCAATAGTGATAGCTCACCCTCCTGGGTACCACAGAGGGAAGCGGTTCTTTTCTGTCTCAACAAACAAAGTCATTGAGGTTTTCTGTGTGTTGTTCTAGCTGGATTAGTTACCTTTGCACACCTGGTGTTAGTTCTTCCTCTCAAAGAATGCTATGAGGTAGGTTTTAGGATCACCGTTTCACAGATGAGGAAACTAAGTCTCAGAAAAGTAAAGGGGCAGAACGTGGATAACAATAATAATGTCAATCCAAATGCTGTGCATCCCAGCCCAGCCCTCTGTCCACAGCTGCCCCTCAGTTATGCAGCCCAGGTGTGGGAGATGTTGAACACGTGTCAATGCAGCATTTCTGGTAAGGAATATAAAAGCCCGTGGGGCTGCCTGAGGTTACAGTGTGCAACGAGATTGCCTCCCTCTTCCTCCGCATCTCCTGCAGGTCCTGCTCAAATCATCCTTGGGCCCCTTTTTCTATCTCTCCCTCTTTCAATCTTTTTTTTTTTTTTTTTGCCTGTGCAGGAGTTGGGCACTGGGATGGGGGTGGGGAGGATCACTTTCACATTTAGGGCAATTGTTCAGCTTCCTTTTGTATGATGTAGTAGTTTCTGTTACTCATTTAATGTTTACTTACTGTCTGAATCCATGTCAATTTATGTGCCCTTGACTTTGAACCACCGTTTATATATTTTTGTGTTGTTAGTATTTTTAATTGGTGTTTTTAAAGTAGATGTACTCTGCGTGTTTGGCAGACCAACAAAGTGGAATGTAAAAGGGATTGATTTTTTTTTAAGTAACCATATAAGGTGAAAAGTCCCTTTTTGTGTGGGTGCGTGAGTGCATGTTATAGGTTTTATCAGGTACAATATTCGTTAATATTTATTGTAACAGTTTACAGTGTGGCCCCTGGAGTCCCTCTGGATTATGCATAGCCCGAATGACGTAATCTTGGAAAATGCAATAAATCTAAAGTTGAAACCACTTCTAATGGGAAGTTTCTTGAAAGTTGTAAAGTTAAATTGCCTCCTCCAGGATGAAGGAGGCGGTGTGGAGAATGGCCCAGGGGACCTGGATTTGCCTCTCCTCAGCCTTGTCCCCTGTGTTGGAATGCTGGGTTTGGATTACTTTGTTTTATCTAAAACCCTCTGACTATTCTTTTGCCCCAAGTACTCCATGGTGTGGCAGGGCCATGGTGACATTAATATATAACCTTTGATCATCTCTTTTATGTACCCAGGGTGATTCTTATCATACATATGCGTACCCAGGTGCCCAGAAGTAGAACTTTATGAGTCACAGAATCTAACTTGGCAAGGAGACTGGCAACACCAGTGTCGCCAGCCCCCGTGTGAACTCCTCCAGTTACATGCAGCTGAATACTGGCCAGCGTGTCTCCTGCTCCACATTTTAGAAAGTTCTTTGTTGTGTTGAAATGTGGCTCCCCAGAGCCTATGCCGTGGATCCTGGTGTCTCTTTCTGAAGCTACATAGAATAAATATTATTCTCCTTCCGTGATATTTGTGGATGTTGGAAGACATCGACAGGGATCTTGCCTTGTCCCCTTTTTAGGTTTGAAACATCTCTAGGTCTGTCAAACGGTTTTCTCACGATACAGTGTATTTGTCCATTTGTAAGTACAAATTATACATGGCAGGCACAGCTAGGAACTGGGGAAGCAGAGAAGACAAAGGAGGCTGTGATTCCCGCTCTCGGGGAACTCTGATCTAATTAGTAATAGAGTGAGAAGGGCTCTAGAAGAGGCACCAAATTCGGCTTGGTGATTGGAGGTTAGGGGGTCCAGGACAGTTTTCTGGAGGACGTACCGTATAATCTAAGTCCAGCATAGTACTAGGCGTTACCCAAGGGAGCAGGGTAATTGAGGGGAGCAAAGTGTTCAGGTGGGAGAGCCAGCTGGTTGGAAAAGCTGGAGGTGAGAGAGTACCTGGGGAGCTCAAGGAAGTGAGGGTGGTTCCGTCTGGGTGAGGCACTAAATGGGGAGGTGGTGAGTGAGGAGGAAGCTGCAGAAGTGCTGGAGCAGAAAGCACGGCTGACAGGTGGTCGGATGGGAAGACGGGATCAGATATTATCGGAGAGTAGAGAATGATGGCTAGTCCTGATCAGGAAGGATATTTGTTATTCTATTAGTTGCACAGTAACTATGGGAAACAAAGCAGGTTCTGTATGAGATCATATAGTTGGAAATATTGTGTGTATTATGTTTTGTTGTTAGAGAAAGAATGTATTCAATCATTAGGATTAGACAGATAAAGCTCATTCAGTAGCAAGAGCAATTCTCCATCAGCAGTATATTTGGAGAAACCACAGGAAGAAAAAGATAATACGGTTTTCACATTCTTATGACTGTGAGAAAAATCTGGGTGACTTCTATACATAGGGCAACAACAACAACAATAGCAAACTTATATAGCACGATGGGCGTGGCACTGTTATACTAACAAACTTAATGCCCACATTCGCTCTGTGACGTAGGTATTGTCCCCCGATACAGAGAGTTCAAATCACTTCCCAGAGCTTAGGAAGCTACGTGGTAGAGCTAGGATTTGATTCCAGGCCCTGAGAACATGTGGGAAAAGATTTAAGTTTTAGAGAAAGGAAATGAACTGAGCCTGCAAAATTAAAGACATCTTTAGACACGGCTATTGATGGGCACGAGCAGCATAAATACAGCCCGTATTCACAAATCCGTCTCTCATATGTCCCCCACAGGCGTTACTATAGGAAGGAGGTCGCTCTCCCGATCGCTGCAGGAATTGGCCTAGGTTTCACTAGCAGTTGCGGTTGCCTGAAGCTGGCTTCCCTTGATCTCCTGTCCCCTGTCATTGTCACAGAGGGTTAGCCTGCCTGGAGAGGGTACAATAATTAAGGTAACAGTGAACCAGAGAAGGTTGGAAATACTCTTCCTTCTAGGGAAACAGAAAGGCCTAGCAGCGGTTCCAGGCCAAGCCAGTTAATTCTGGCAACCGTGAATGTACAGTTGCCCCAGTTTCAAACGTGTGTGATTTTTCTCTAAGATTCATTGCTTCCGTGTTGCATGTGTGCAGACAAGGGCTTCTTGGGGACAGAAGGGATGAAGATAAGTAAGAGAGAGGTCTCATTGATGGTCCATGGAGCCTGTATGTAGGATAGGAAAAGAAGTGAAAATAGAAGTGGGCCGATACATAAGGATCTAGCAGAGAAGTAAAAGAATTAGGGTTTCTGTGCGTCTAAAAAGAAGTGAGGTGGGAGCACATGCTTGAAAGGATTAGAAAAATAGCAAAGAATGTTGAGTGAGGGGTATGTTTGAACTTTTATTCAGGGCAGGACTCTTAGCATTCCTCCTTACGTTGGTCAGTGTTCACTGAACATACCTGGGTTTGTTAATGACTTAAGTAAAATATGTCATAATGAAAATGTTGACTAGGCCAGGCCAGAGCTCCTAAGTACAACCAAGGTGAAGCTGACTTCTTAAGACCATATCACTTTATAATCTTCGAGCACATGTTTGAATATTTGAACATGTTGATTATTCTGTTGCAGGATTCAATAAAAGCAGAGGTCATCAACTAGTTCTGTGATGCGAATTTACACTATAGGTTTATATGCCCGGTAGGAAGTGCCTTGAGATACCATAAGCAATGATAATTTTCAGTGTTCCAAACTCATTCCAATTCCATTAGATTTTATATTTACTCATTACTATTCATCTTCATGAATGATCTTATGTCTAGATTACAGGTTCCTTGAGCATGGGGCAGAGTCTGCGTCAATCCTCAGTTTCCCCTACAGCCCCTAGCCCACTATGAGTGTGATGGCGCCCACAGAAATAGGGGTCTCATGTTAGATGAGCACTTAGAGAAGTTCAAGGCCAATCAGTTGATGTTACAGCTGAGACAGTGGAGGTCCTGTCAGGTAAAGTGATCTGCCCCGGGTTCAGGGCTAGGTAGTAAGAAATGTAATGGCTGTGTGCGATGTCAGAGGGGTAGTGGATGGGGGAGGGTGTTGTCACTGGGTGAAGGATATAAATGATAAATGTCTAACTAACATTGTTTTGTGCACCTGAAACCAATAAAAAACTGTTATAAAAAAGAAGAAAGAAAGCCTGAGCCACAAGCCAAATCTTATTCCCACCTCTGCTCTTTGCACCCTACCACACCCACACAGCTCAGGGGATCAAGTGCTTGCAATGATCATATGCGTATGTGTCAGGTGCCGAAAGGAGGTTGGTGTTTGCTAAGCTGGTGCTTCTGAGCCAGCGTTTCCCAATGTGGCTCACAGAGAAAAGGGTCATGTTTGTTTAGGGTAAACGGAGGAGGCTTTGAAGGACAACCTAAGCAGGGAGTCCTGAGGACACTGGCTGGCTTGGGACTGCCAGGCTTCCCAGGGGATCATATCGTCTCATCCACTGAGTTTCTAGCAATAGTTGGAAAATGCTTTCCTGAGTTACCATGACCTCATTTGGATACCAGTTCTATTGCGCACGGATACAATAACTTACCAGGTTTTAAAAAACTTTATGTATGAAAATTTCCTCCAACAGAAAAGAAACATGACCCTTTTCATTGTATTTATTGGAATACTTAATGTATTTAGAACAATCTGCTGTATCTAGAAATAAATCATGGTAAATTAAAAATTTATAAAATAAATTTGTAAATAAACTCATTTTCTGGTAATTGCCTTGAAAGATTACATGGGTCCAGGAGAATGTGTTTTGAAGAAATTTAAATCCTGCTAGCCAAACATATCTCTTAGTTCCCACCATGAGATAACGGATATGAGCTTCAATTGTGAAAAAACAAATACGTTAGTCAGGTATTTTTCTTTCAAAGCTAAGCAGTTCATGACCTCTTTTTTGTGTTCTTCATATATGTGGGAGTTTTATAGTTTTTTATAAAGGATGAAAAGTTGGAATAAGTTTTTATCAGTGCAGGCTGTTACATTTATCGGTACTGCTCAGTCATGTTATGACGTGTATAGTCTGTGGATATGCACTATGTTCTATCAAGGTCATGACTGATTTGCCAGACTTTTACAATTGAGATAAATAATAAATCTGTAGCTCTGAATTTCTCTCAGATACTTTTCTGGATAGATTTGTGTTTTAACAGAAAAATGGATATTTACAGGGAAATCACAGTGTCTCTTAAAACACATAAATAAAATTTTCACAATTTATAAGTAAATAAGCCCTTAGAGAAATTGTTTCTTAACTCAGAAGTAGATTGGAAAGGCACCTCAGCACTCAGCAGGCTGCATAGGCTTTGCTTGGTAGCTTGAAAGGGCTGGGAGTTGAAATGGTCAACTCTGAGCAAATCACTCAGGGTGAAGTTGGCTCCCCAACCAGTGGCCCTTCCTTTCTGTACCTGCCATCTTTGCTCGCCTGAAAATCTGCTGATACTAAGAATACTTTGAAGCTTGACAATGCCATTTAAATGTGGCGGCATCTTGAATCCAACTGTAGATATAGAGGGGAGGGTGTTGAGTAACAGGAATAATAATAGTCCTATTTGTCGAATGTTTATAAAGTTAATAGTGATCAGCAAACCCAGTTTGTCGGACTTCAGCACAGGGCTGCCAGCTCTGCCATCCTGGTGGAGGGGTGGTGTAAATTACTGAGGGTCATTGGAGAGAGAGGAGAGGGCAAACGAGGGGTGCAGTAAACCTAGATTAGTTGTTTCCGATCTTGGTCTGGGGTAGGATAGGGAAAGGACAGGAGGGAGGGAAGCGAGGAACAGCTTTTTAATCAACATTGGTCTGGACTCCTAGCTCTGCTCCTGGCGTGCCGAGCATATGAGTCGAGGGCTGTGCTGGAGCTGATCCTTACTCACTCTTGACTGCTGCATTTTTAAGAATTTTGTGAGCTGTTTGTTAAACACAGTCATTATTAAAATTAAATTATTGTAATTGCTATTAAATAAACAGGTTCTTGAAAACAAAGATAGCAAGTGCTCAAAAACGCACCACTTCCTAATTATTTGACTACATGTGCCCCTGAGGTTATTTATGTCTGTTCTCTTCCCACCTCAGTGGTCCGTGGTGGTAGCTAGAAATCAGCCATCATCGGAATATTTGCACCATGGAAATCATCAAATGCTACAAATCAGTGCTTTGTTTTTCTAGAGCCAGTTGTTAACCGTTTACCAGCACACCAGTGGATGTTATTATGGTTCTGTGCCAACCAGTGGGAAAGAGGGGTGTGGTCTGTATTCCCGTGAAACTCAGCCTGTTGTCTCTAGGTCACAAATCTTCATCCTAAACTCTGCTGCCTGCCTGGCCTGAGGCTAAGAAAGGCAAAATGAAAGCCTCATGACTTTTCTAGTCCCTTCCCCTCTGTTTCCATTGAATGTATGCTTACTAGGAATTAAAGCTATTATCTCAGTGAATTATGATAGTTTACATTTCTGTGCATCTTTGTATCCCCAGTGCATAGCGTACAATCAGGCCTTACTCAGTGAATAATAAATGATGTGTTACACCCTTCCCCCCACAGTCTGTAAACATATCAGTCCTCAGCTGTAGCAATTGAACAACAAAGTACAAAAAAAAAGTTGTTTTGTTACTGGTTTTTTGTTTTGTCTTTTAACAAATTATTGTTCCTTCTCATCTTTCTCTCTTCTTTCTCTTCTTCACTTTCTTATTCTCTTTCCCCTTTTCCTTGTCAGCCTAAGGCCTACACCCTTCCAGATAACTGATTTGGGGGTGGGGGTAGTCACGCAAAGTTTTAGGGCATGGAACCAGATACAATTCAGTCTAGTAGATTTCTACTTCTCCATAAATGATCGCTATTGTGCAGGTCCCATCAAAAGTAGTTTGGAGACTTAGAATCATCTTAATGAATGTAGTGTGTCAGACTTGAAAAACTATTTGGAGAGTAGGATCTCTGGTAAGTTACATGGGCCACCTGTACGAGACGTAACTGCAGAGAATGAATTCAGTGGAGCACGCCATACTTGGATGACACTGTGCTTTACTCAAACTGAATGAACTCAAGTTGGCAAAGGTCTGAGCTTCCTTGATTTGAGAGCCATGGACAGAAGTTAAATGAAGTATGCCTGACTGAAGTGCACGGGCCCAGACGCAGTGCAGGTGGGGCAGGAGATGGCTCCTAGGTGACCAGTGCATTCTCTCTTGGTTCTCTTTTGAGAAGGAAAACATGGTAAGAGGGAAAGAGGAATGGGGCAAGAACAGTCCAAAAAAGAAAGAATAAAATTCTTGTACTCTCTTCACGCCCTAAGAAAGCCTTTTTGCAAAGCTTGTATTAGGTCTGGCAGTGGATACCAGCACAGGACTTTTGGAGTGTGTTCTTGGCTCTTACCACTACCTCTGACTTTGAGCAAATCAGCTGACTTCTCCGCCTGTAAAATAATATTCCCTCTGACATTAATTCTTACCTCATGAGGTTATCTAGAGGATAACGTTAGTAATAATGTCTTACGTTTACATCATTCCTTTCACAGAGAGCTCAAGGCATTTTATATACATTGAGAGTGAAGCTTCTTGTGAGAAATGAATAGAAGTATTCATTTTTGGACATGAA
Source organism: Rhinolophus ferrumequinum (assembly GCF_004115265.2). NCBI lineage: Eukaryota > Metazoa > Chordata > Mammalia > Chiroptera > Rhinolophidae > Rhinolophus > Rhinolophus ferrumequinum. The sequence continues at coordinate 29,264,588 of NC_046285.1, forward strand.
CTTAGGCATTAAAAGCCTGAATTTAATACATTGCAGGAAGACATATGGTACGTAGTGATCCAATGGGTCAAATGAATTTTGTATTCCACTGGGAGTCCCATCTTTTCTCCTTGTTCTATGAATTGAGGAAACGTGGTGAGTCCATATACATGGATGGGAGATCCCACATATGCAATCAGAGTGGTCTCTCGTGACACAACCAGATGTTGAAGAACGGGCCGAACATCTCTGATAAGACTCTTTTGGACCTTGGTTGTGGCAGAAAGACACCTGGGAAATCTTAGCCGTAAACTACACACCACCACTAAAGGATTTCAGAGATAGAAGATCTAAATACGGGAGTGTTTTCTCTGTTCATTTCAGCTCAATTCAACCAGTATTTTTTCAGTGCCCATTCTGTACCTAATTTGGGGGAGTGTGGAGAACGAAAGAGGCAAAGCATGCTCAAGAAAGTTCAACCAGCATTAGCAAGGAAAGGGGGAGGAGACTTACAAATAGATATATGCAGCAGTATTAGGGAGAGTTCGTAACGCACCGTAGTACTTGAAGTGTTTAAAGAGGAGAAAGATTACATCTAGCTGAGTAATCTCAAACATTTGTTACCAAGCTATCTGCTGTTCATTGGAGAGACGTAATCCCTGCCCGGGAGATACAGTGGGGAAGACTTGTTCAAATAGATAGTTTTAGCATATCCTGGTCAATGCAGTGATCAGGGCACTTAGCCCAGTATGGGAATTTACAGAAGGTTTCTTGGAGTGCAAGACTTCTCCGAAAGTCTTAAAAATGGAAAAGAACATGGAGAGGAATTCCAGGCTGAAAGATTTTCATGTTCAAAGGCCCCTAGTGTTTAGTCTTCTTTCAACAGAAATTGGCAAACTACAGAAAGTTTGGTATTCTTACAGCCTAAAGTTTACTTGAAGGTAGTAGTTAAAAATAAGGCTTAAGATAAAGGGCCTATCTTGCTGTCTTGTTTACTGCTGAATACTAGTATGAAGTGAGGGTCGTCAATAAATATTTTTGAAACACTGAATGAATGATATGCTGGGTTTAAGTCCCTGTGGACTGTCCAAGTAAATAAATGTGACAGGCATTGGGAGAGAATCTGGGCTGGATATATAGACTTGTCAATAGTGTTTAAAATCAAGAGCAAATAAAATTGTGCAAGTATGATGACTGGATAAAGAAAATGTGGTATATATACACAATGGAATATTACTCAGCCATAGAAAAAGATGAAATACTACTATTTGTGACAACATGGATGGATCTTGAGATTATCATGCTAAGCGAAATAAGTCAGAAAAAAATCAAGAATCATGATTTCATTCATATGTGGGATGTAAAACTGAAAGCAACAAATGAACAAGACAAACAAATAAAAACTCATAGACACAGACAACAGTTTAGTGGTTACCAGAGAGTAAGGGGGGAGGGGCGAATGGTTGAAGAGGGTAAGGGAGAGCAAATATATGGTGATGGAAGGAGAACTGACTCTGGGTGGTGAACATACAGTGCAATATACAGATGATGTATTATAGAATCGTACACTTGAACCCTATATAGTTTTACTAACCAATGTCACCCCAATAATTCTTTTTAAAAATTGCACAAATAGAGTGTAGAATGAGCAGAGTACCAAGGGTGAAGCCTTAACATATACAAACATTCTTTGGGGCAAGCAAAAGAAGAGGAATCCATGGAGTAGACAGCAAAGGAAAAAGACAGTGAAAGAAGAACAGAACAGAACAGAGACTTGATATGTGTCCATCAGGTAGGGTTCAGTGGTGGACTCATGAGAGAAGCTTTCAGTGCAGTGGCCAGGGCAGAAGTCAGATGATGGCTTGTTGTAGAGTGACTGGAAAGAGTGAGAAAGTTGAGATAGCACAGATCTCTCTTTCAAGTCACTTAGCTCAGAAGAGAAGGAAGGGGATGGCTCCTAGGGGGGCAACCCAGGTTCACGAAACAAAACAAGTTACTTTTAATATGGTGAAAGATTTAAATAGGCTTTTCGTCTTAGGAGAAAGAGCAAATGGGCAGTGAGAGGTTGAAGATTTAGGTAAATAAAGGGGATATTGATAGAACAAGATACTAGAAGACATGCAAAAAGACAGCGGCCACGTGTAAAGAGCAGGGCCTTGAACCAGAGGAAGGCTACCTCGTCCTGTGAGTTGGAAGAAAGAGTGCAAGTTTAGCTCCAGAGCTACCTAGAAAGGAAGGGGGAGGATGCTGAGATAACGTACAGGTAATTGTCTCACTGAAATAGAAGATGATGTCATCTGTTGAGCAGGATGTGGCTTTGGTTGGGGTCTTGAGCATGATGACAGTTTTGAAATGTTGCTGAGGAAAATAAGAGCAAGCTAAGCAAGGACGAGTAAAAGATTGAGCAGAGTCGATTGCCTCCTTGAAATGGAGGGCTGCAAATTTACAGTGGCGTCAGTCTGAAAGCTGATTTTCTCCAACTGTGCTCAACAGCTGGGTCCCAGAAATAAAGACACTGTTTTCTGAATTGATTCTGAGTTGAGGTTTTGTTAAACAGGTGAAGCAAAAGGACAGACGTCCAGTGTAGTTGAAGATACTGATGAGAGAGTGGTTTGGGCAATGAGTCACGCTATCCCAGCTGTGTAAAGCAGTGAGGCCAGGGGAGGGATCAAGACACTGTGGTTTTCCTGGGATTGAAGAGCAGTGGCAGTGAGAGCAAAGGCATGAGAAGATGGGAAGAATGGAAGATTGTGGTCATCTTTGGATATTGGATGGGAAACAGCCCCCCTTGATGATGAATACAGGGTATGACCTTGCTGTGGGTGACCTGGAGGTAAAGAAGGTGAGGAATTGGATGGGGGTTGTCTTGATAGATACAGAAATCACCCAGGAAAATAAGAGGATAAGGAACATGGTAAGGATTGTAGCCAAGTGCCCTTGTCTTGTTATAAAGGAACCAGGAGATTAGTAAAGGGACATCAAAGAGGAAAGACCATTGGGTGATATAAACTTCAACAAATAAGGACTGTTACATCAGCGGCATTAGGGAGTAATGGTTTAGAAGAATCTATGAGAATAAATAATAACTTTTTGAGTATGTACTATTCAGTAAACTTTGTTTTAAATATTTGGTTGAATCATATGAGCCTGCTGATATTTGATCATTTTGACCTATAAAAATGGTAATTTCGTACAGTTCAACCTCATACTTTGCATGTATTAACTCATTCATCCTCACAACTGTCTTCTGAAGAAGATTACCATTTAGCAGCTAAGAAAGAAGAAGCACAGGAATGATAAGTAACTTGTCCAAGGTCATCTGATAAGTAGTAGAGCGTAGTTTCAGAGCGCGGCAGTCTGGCTGCAGAGCCTGCAGTCGGGTGTCTGAGTAGGGAATACCCTGCTGCCACTGCCCCTTAGGCCTCACGGCACTTGAGGTGTGCGACTGAACAACTCTCCATATACAATAAACTGAGGTAAATGCCGTGAAGGAAATGAACGTGGTGCCCTCGTCATTCCTGAAATCTCATACCTCCATGCTCTGTGCTTCGCCACCCCTTTGCATTGTGTTCTCCTTCCTTCCACAACTTCCTAATGGCAGAATCCGGGCACACCTCAGAGATAGTGAGGGCTCGCTTCCAGAGCACCTCAGTAAAGCAAGTATCCAAATAAAGCGAGTTGTAATCTTTTGCTCATGGAGGGTCTTGCCTTCAATTTGTAAAAAGTGTCTTTGAAGCACAATAAAATGAGGTATACCTGTAGCTTTCTGTGCCTCCTTGCCCAACTAAAACCTAGCGTGTCCCTGGTTTCTTTGTAGGAGTTTACTAGTAGAGAAGCAGGGAAGGGAATTCTAGACATTGCACATACACAGTCGCAGGAATTTGAGAAAGAGCAAGGAACACAGTCCATTCAGAAAATAACAAGACATTCTGTATATGGGACATGAATCAGGATAGTGGGAGAGGTAGAGTTTGTAAGAGAGAGCAATAGAGTTTAGTCAGAAGCCAGGGTGGGGCTTGAAGGACTTTTTACCATTTCAGAGAACTTAACCATTCTCCTCTTTGTTGTAGCCAGCCATTGAAAGATTTTAAGCAGCAAAATGCCATGAACAAATTATAGGTAAGTGTCTGTAAGGATGCAATTAGAGGTGAAAAAGACTAGAGGCAGAAAGATTAGCTAGGAAGCTTCTGCAATCTTCCCTGTGAAGGAATCGGGCTCTGGCTGAAGAGGGTGGGTTGTATTCATGAGATGGTCAACAGCAAGAATTGGCAGGTTTGGTTTCAGACAGAGAGGGTGGCTGGAACCAGTAGTGGAGATCATCATGTGAGAAGAGAAGTCAATTCGGAAGGAGAGATGGAGTCCTGTTTTTCTATATGTCCACTATGAGATGTCTGTAGAATTCAGGCTGAAATACAGGTCTGGGATTCAGGAACCCCTCTCACAGGAGATACAGATGGAAATGTGTGAGCATCCCTTCATCTCTCCGAGGCTCACGTTCAGAATTGCCACTTTCCCCATCAGTATCTGTCCTGTGGTCACTCCTTGCTGTAAGTCAGTACTAGTGTGGGGACAGAGACCTGGGTGGGCTCTAGCTTTGGGCTAGGTGCTTCCATCAGGACCTCACCCTGTGGAATCATGAAAGGTCTGGGGTAGGTCATGGGAACAGTCTAGGACGCCCATTGACTCTCCAGCTGCTGATAGCAGCCTTCTCCCTGCAACGTCATTCTCATAAAAGGGAGCAGAGTAATTTCCTAGAATGATTGAATGAATGAACGATCACATTGGGGCTGTTGGATTTAAGTCATCCTAAAAAGCCACCTGTACACTTTTGGTGGGCCTTGTACAGGTAGAATTATATATACCTAGTTCCTGACCTAGGTATATTTAATCTAGATGGAAAATATGGATTAGGCATAGAATTATCACATTGACAAGGAATATAGTCAACAAATGGATAAATTGATTAAATATTGATAATAAAATCTGGCTAAGCATCAAGTGAATCCATGAGAATATTATTAATGAGGCACCTGGTTCTGACAGGAACAGGATAATAATTGCAGAGATATAAAAAGTATTCACTAACATGCAAAGCATGGGAACGATGTCATTTAAAAAAGTCTTTTCATGGGTTTAATAAATCTGATAAGAATAGGAAGACTGCCCGTCTTGCTTTCCCTTAGGTTAAAATCAACTTGACCCAGTGGAGTTCCCTAGTCCCCTTCATTTGCTGAATCAACTTAGATCCCAGGGATTTGCATGTGGAAAACTAATGGCATGGCAGGATTACCAGACTGTAAATTCATCAAGAAGTCTGATAATATCATAAACCATGAGAAGCCAACGGTCCTGCAGCAGCATTGGAAACCTCCCAGTTTGATTTAGTGCTGGTAATCCGTTTTAGTCCTCTCCATTAGTTATTACAATAATAACAGATTGGCGACACAGCCCCATTTTCTGCCTCAAGAGTTGTCTACTGCTGGGCACAGCTGCTCCCCATCATTCTTTCCAGTGTAAATAATGGTTCAGGTTTCCACGGGCTGTCGCGAGATGTTTCTGTGCTTGTGAAAGGAGCCCATGTCACCACCCTGTTGGGGAAGATGGAAGGTATGGGTGAAGCGGGGAGACTGCATAAGAAAGCCAGAGCTGCATCCTGTCCCGAAGAGGTCGTTCGCTCTTAGGGACATTTAGTTTGACTGGATGTTGATGATGGGAGTTTTCATGAGTGTAAGGCAAGAACATTCTATCCCTTGAATCTTTCGGATGCAGGCCTACTTTTGGAGCTTTTCCTTTCATGTTAGATATAAACAGTGAACCCCTTTGTTGTGAGAGGGTGTGTTACAAGGCTGTAAACACTTCAGCAAAGAGCATCTTTTGATCTTTCATGCCTTTGGTAATAAAAGCTGAGAGTCAGAAAGAGCCAAGAATTGGGGACAGAAACCACTAAAAGCTTCCCTTTTATCTATTCACAAAATTAGGTGCAGAACTGTAGGAATAATGGATGGAATGACAATTTTTAAGAAAGATGAAGGGCAAAATGAGGCCACCTGCATGATAAAAGCTGAAGTTTGGATTTCAAGATCTGCTTTAGAACTCAATGAATTCTGTGAAAAAATTAGGAGCATTATGTAAACACAGCATAAAGGAAATGAATAAAAATGTTTCTTTCTCTTCCTGTGATCTCTATAAGGAATTAGTGGATGTGTTAAAAACTTTTAAATAGTGGTTTGAGAATTTGTAGGTAGGTAAACACTCATTTGGTGTGTGTGTGTGTGCAGTTACACATTTCAAAAACTGATCTGTTTTAGTACCTTAATTCTGCAAATCCCATTTCAATATGATTAATTCAGTCTCCTTCTGAACATGAAAGCATATATTCATACAAAACAGAAATCTAAAACACACATGCAAATACATATGCAATTCTTCTTTGTCTTGTTTACTTTGACATTTTAAATTGTATTGCCCGATGTTATCGATAGACGTCGAATGTCTGCTTTATTACATAAAACTTATCAACATTTCCCTCTCGGGTCTTACAGAATTCATACTCGCATCGTGGAGGTTAGTAATAGACTGAAAATATGAACACAGTCCCCACTGGATGAGAGATAAATGGACTTGAACTTAACCCCCTGTTGAAATGCACCTCTTTCCCCAGTCTCTGTAGCAGTGAGGAAGGCAGAGATTTGCGATGCAGTATCCCGTCACATGTTCAATCTTTTCCGAGGCCTGGTGTTTGTGGTCTGGGATGGGGACATGGGGCAGATTTACTCTAAAGTTCAGCTGTCTTTGACTCATAATGTATAATTGATAAATAACTTTTAAAAGATCCTGCATAGTTTCCCCTTTTATTTTTATCCCCCAGTTTCTTGTAGTCTACAGTTCCAAATAGCTGGTGAATTGCTTTATGATAAAAGGAAATCTGAGACTATGTACTGTATTCCTTCCAAGCTTGAAGACCAAGAAGGTTCTCTGAATAGTTTTCAGAGACAGTTTGGGGGAACTGTGTTCCATTTTAATGGCCTTTTAATTTGGAAGTTAAACTCAATCCTTCTAATTGCTTGTAGGTATTGGACAATATGAGTATTTCCATTGGATAATATGGAGAGGACAATTTATCACGGGAGGACTTGTCATTTTTATCTTAGCTGATTCAGGTGCCAGTATATACAGTTTGTGCTTTCAAGCACAGGTTGATTTATTATGGTGTGGACCTGCAGTTTTTAGAGGGCTTCGTAAAACTGGATTTTTTTTGTAACTTTAGTAAAGCCCACATTTTACCTTGTTGACTTTAAAGCTATCGTTTTTAGGTCAAACAAGTTAGAAAGTAAGGATGAAAACCCAAATTTGGAGAGAAGAGGCTGCTACTTTATGACATATAATAAAAATCTATTCAATTTTATTCAACTGAAGATCATAATTGAGCCCTCAGGAGGCAGGATGAACTAGGAATGAGGTCAGGAGGCGAGCTTCAAGGAGCTAGACGATGGGCGTCAGTGTTCTCTCCACCACCACCACCACCAGCCCATGCCATGGGCTCTCGGGTCTGCCACACCTGGGTGGGTTCAGCTCCACCACTTCCTAACTCTATAAACATGGACATGTTGTTTGACCTTTCCGAATGTGCAAAACAGGAAAATGGTAGCATCCTCATAGGTTGAGTTCATGAGATAAGAACAACAATGAATAATTATAATTACTAATACTGAGTGCCTGCTAATGTTCCCGAGATTGTGCTGAGCCATCTTAGATGATCGCAGGTAAGCCAAGTAAGCACCTTTCACATAGGCATTCAACTTCTGCCTGCTTGCACTTACCTACCCAAGTTTACCAGCATCCTTAGGTGACAGGGATTTCTCTTATTTATGCATACACTAAGGGTGCCAAAAATATGTATACAAGTGGACACTTTGGTCAGCATTGCTCAAGCAGTAATCAGAAGTGTCTGGACACTGATGGTAACCACTTTGAGCACCTCTTGTAATTGCACAAGTCAAACGTGACTTGTATTCATCTTTTGTTACCGGTATATATTGAGTATTACAATTTCAAGTTTTTTCCTTTCTTAAAATGTGTATACTTTTTTTTGGCGCCCTCTGTATTGATGCATTCGTTTGTGCATCTATTCAACAAATATAAAATGAACTCCTTCTATTTCCAGAAACTATTCGAAGTGTTGGAGAGTAACCAAGAGAGGCGAAGTCCCTACTGGCATACATTCTAGTGCAGGAGACTTGCAACAGAAAAATAAAAAATATAATACTTTATGTAGTGATAAGTGCTATAAAAAATAAACTATGATAAGCAGACAGAAAGTGACCACAGAACCAGGAGATATGGAGGAAGAGAAAGTTCTGTTTTAGATAGAATAGTTTAGGGAAAGAGAGATTTCAGCAGTCCTGAACATACTCACATCGAGGTCATTCCAAAAGTAACATAACATTCTTACTCAGATGTGGAAGTCAAATATGCAATGAGTTGTAGAAAGAAAGTTTAGAAAAATCAGCAGCATACATTATTGCATATTTTCTTTGGGCTAGCACGCAAACAGTAATACAGTGTTTCTTTTAATACTTATAAAGCACTTAGAAAGCAGAGCATAGTAAAGCTATGTAAGTGTGTACTATTATTAGTCTATTTTTGGTGATTAAACAGATACTGTGATCTACATACACTAGTCCTTCCCGCTTACACAGCAATCGTACAGAAATCATACATGTAGAATAGAATTGGATGCTAATGCAGAGATACCTATTTATTGGATGTTTTAGGTAAATTATTAAGCCATGTCCAAAACAAATATATCGACACCACAAACTCGGGAACAGGAATTCCACAAGGAAACTATACCCAGATTACTAGTAGGACTCTTGCTGGATCTAGGCTGTATACCAGGAACTAAGTCTTAGCCCAGTGGTTTTCTTTGAAAATTTTAAAGATGTCACTTCATTGTCTTGTGGCAAGGAATTTGCTACAATTCTTATCTCTGTTCCTCTCTCTATAATGTATTGTTTCGTTTTCTGGCCACCTTCAAGATATCCTCCTTATTTTTAATTTTCAGTAGCTTGACTGTGATAGGATTTGTGTTGTTCTCTGTGTTTCTCTGCTCTATGGTTTAATGTCTTCAATTATTTTTTTGGGGGAAATTTAACTATTGTCCCTTCGAACATTTCTCTTGTCTTGTTCTCTCCTGTTCAGAGGTTTTTCTGGTTCCCCATACTGCCCCTATGTTTCTCATGAGCACCTGGTGGAGACCCTGGAGAAGTCTGGGAGTATCTTTGACTATCTCTGTGCTAACAGCTCACAGGATCCTTACTCTCGCTCTCGTCTATAACTGTCCTTCAGGAATTCTTAAATGTTTGCCTGAATTCTTCTTAACTACCTGTAGTACCTGGCGTCTCTTGCTCTGTGTTCTGCCAGAGGTGAACCAGTCTACAGGTTCCACATGTTCTTGGAGGAACCTGTCCCTTGAATTTTAGGGTATTTATCCCGTGACCTCAGCTCCATGGGCTCAAGTAATGTTTTTATATTTTATTCAGCTTTTTCTTCTTTTTCAGGTGAATCTAACACTGTGTTCAGCTTTCTGTACGCTAGGTGGAATCAAAATTCTAGTTCAGTGTTTTTCTTAAATGGTTCTACAGACATGCTTCAGGAGTTCCATAAACATGTGATTTAAATTTTATTTTACCTGTGTAAAAATTGTAATAAAATAAATCACACCAAAATGTTTTATATACTAAAGTCATGACATTGGAGAACTACCAGTTTAAATAATTGTGTTCTGTTAATTTTTAAATTTTTTTCTCAGACCTCATGAAGAAATGAGGTCTGAGAAAAAAAATGCCACCGCTTCACATTATCTTTGAACTTCTGGTGCCCATGGCATTGATTAGGAAGGGTGGGGCTCTGCATACTCAAACTCAGCCTGTGAGTGTCCCCACATATCAAATTGGAAAAGCACGGGTCACCATTGCAAACACGTGTACGTAGCAGTCAGTTAAATGTCAGGAGTACCAGTGAGGCACACCTTTCCACTAATTGCCTACCAAACAGTTATGCAGTAACAAGTAAACGGATAGCGTGCTGCATTATGACATTGTGTCATTAGCACATAGTGTTCTTTTTCTGATTTACTCTTGTCAGGAATGTCAGCAGTTCTTAAATATTTCTAATAATTCTACTTGGAAAAATATTCTTGCTGTTCCTGTTGCAAGCCTTTGGATCAGTTTCATTGAAATCTTTTTTTAAAAACAAGCTTTTGAGACTACTTATCTTTGTAAATCAAACTTTTCTTGACACTGTACAACGAAAATGAAATATAAAAATAAGCGAGATAGTGGTTGAGGATAATTGAAGCATATAACTATCATCTCCCAAATTATAAATTTTTATGTGAAAATGCCTTCATTGCTAACATTGATTAACTTAAAACTACATCATGCATTTAAATGTGTGAGTTTAATTTTTTTAAGTCAAAACTGTTTTTATCTGTTTTTGTTTTTTTTTTAAATTGGGGTCCTGCATAATGTTTGGTTTTCAAGAAAGAATTCCACTCCCAAAATATGCCTGCCCCCACCCTAGTTCCTAAAATAAATTTAACTGGTTTGGTGGAAAGAATAATAATAATAATGGCAACCACTTAAATAGAACTTACAATGAGTCACAGTTTTCTAAGCTTTTTACGTATAGTTTCATTTAATCCTTATATCAACTCTGTGAAGTAGGTATTTGTCATCCCCATTAATTCGATGAGGGAAACAGACACGTGATGTATGTGAGCTCACACAGCCAGTAGATAGCAGACCCAGGATTCAAACCCAGGCAGTCTGGTTCCAGTGCATGAGTTTCTAACCATGATCTATGAACTACTTGTGTACGGGTAGAATGTTAAAGTGCAGTTCATTGTGAAATTTTGTTTCTGTTTCCTATGCAATCTCTCTCTCTCTCTCTCTCTCTCTCTCTCTCTCTCTCTCTCTCTCTCTCTAGCTATACTTTCATTTTTCCACTTGTAGAATAAGTGATAAGTGTGTTAATTTTCCTTTGGGACACAATGCGATTTAATAAGTTAAAATGCTTTTAAACGTACTTTAAGGGTCAGGAAGTAAAGGCCAAACAACTGAAGCATAATTATTGAAGGCAGCTGAGTTTTGGTCTGTTCCTATTTTCTTTTCTGAGTGAACTCAAGATATTGTATATACTATGTTTCCCCAAAAATAAGACCTAGCGGGACCATCAGCTCTAATGCGTCCTTTGGGGCAAAAATTAATATAAGACCCGGTATTATTTTACTATAATATTAGACCAGGTCTTATATAATATGATATGATATAATATAATATAAAATATAATATAATATCGGGTATAATATAATATAATACCAGTTCTTATATTAATTTTTGCTCCAAAAGACGCATTAGAGCTGATGGTCCGGCTAGGTCTTATTTTCGGGGAAACACGGTATCAACAGAATTTTGTTTATTCTACTACCTGTACTTGCTACTGTGGACGTTTTTATTCATTCTTCACTGAACCGAGTCTCACTGAACACTCACTAGGTGCCAGAGACACTGAGCAGCAAGGACTGGAAAGTTAAGTAGCTTAAGACATGACCCCTTACTTGTAGGCACTCCCTGCCCAAATCAAATCCTGAATGAGTGGAACTTGAAAGGTCTTCAAAAATATTTACTTTTGAACTATATATGCCTATTGGTTTTATTTGTGCTAAACATGGCGGAATGGAAAGGAGGAAAAGCCACATTGTATCTAATGCTGTCATGTATTCTCTCATTCATCTTCATTGTGAAAGTCAACTGGTAAGTATATCCTGGGTATAAAACATCACAAGTAGTCAAAAATAGACACTTTACTAGTAAGCTGTATTTTGCATAAAGCACATTTGAAATGTTCCCATCTTAGGAGACTGGAGAGCTCAAAGGTCATAAGGATTAGACGCTAATATTAAACATGAATATATACTTAGAGAAATCCTATTTCTTTCAAAGACTGGCACTCATTTGGTGTAGACAGCATAAATTGAAGACATTCTTCAATTTATTCAATAACATTCTCTACACATTGTTTAAGAAACTTCCTTTCATTCATAATTTGACAATTTCTTTCCTTTGCAGAATATGCCTCTTTGTTGGCTAACATTTTCCATAGGAAAATTTTGCTGAAAGTCTTTGCTCCAAATAATGATAGAGAAACATAACTACATTCTGAAACCTTGTTAAATGAATGAAAAAGGTAAATATTTTTATGATAGTGTGGTTTGTTACTGTAGAGTGATTCAGAATTACTAGTGCTAAATACTAAAGCCTGAGTCAGTTTTAGATAAGAGCAGTTTAGATAAGAGCAGAGTATATAGGATCTGTTATTTCTGGTGGGCTTCTCCTAAAAGTCATGTTCTAATGAAATGTCTGGTATGGTAGCACTAATAAAAGTGATCCTGATGAGTTTGCAGCTGAGCTGGAGACCAATAAAAGTTGCCATGACAGCCTGAGTCCAGAGAAACCAGAGAGGCTGGACCTCTTGAGATGAGACTGAATGTTTACCGGAAGCTCCACGCCTTAACCCAACCAGCAAATGTCAAGAGAGGTAGTTAAGTTTTGAGATTCGCTGCTATTTCTTGTTGTCTGGATAGAGAGAGCAGCATGGGCACTTGTCTGAAGGGATGAAGCATCCTGGCATTAACTGTACACAGTTCCACTGCCAAGAGCATGGAGCTGGAGGAGAAATCAGGCAGCAAAGCATGGAAAGCAAGTCTCTCACACAGTGCAGCTGACCATCCCAGGAACAGTGAGAAGCCAGGGAGGAGGTTTAAACCAGGAAATAACATTAATGGCTTTACATTTTAGAAAGGTCATCCGAGCCACTGAGTGGAGGGCAGATGAGGAGGGCAGAGCGATCTGAGGCAGGGAAGCAGAGCAAAGGAAGACTGCAGTGGTCCACGTGGTCTGGTAAGTGCTCTGAGGCACAAGGAGCAGGATGGATTGGATGTGAGAGAGGTTAGGGAGGCTAGTCATATACCTAAGTGAATTGTCTTCCTGTGATTTTTGCCTTTGAAAGGATAAAATTCTTCTTTGGTGTCTCCATGAAATACATTTCAACAACAAGAACAACAACAACAACAACAAATAGTTGATTTTGATTTTAGCATAGAGACCCCAAAAATGTATACTACAAATGGTACTACATCTTAACCAAGCTTATTCAACTTTCAAATTTTTCAGAAAAATAATAGAATGGAATCTTTTGAATGGAGCGCGATGCCGCTAAGATCAGGACTGTTGAGTAGGTTTCTCCGTGGACCTTACTTTGTTTGATGGCCTAATCCTAGCCAGTCATTTACAAAAGTGGATAGAATAAGAGGAATCCATTAACCATTTGTGGAAAGCCAGTTCAAAGCACATAATATGCATATATCCATCATTAACCTAAAAGAAAAAAACTGCAAGAAAAATAGAAATAGGCCAAAATGTCCATATGCAAATTGTCAGCTGATCCTCTTTAAAATTAATATTCTGTTTTGAAGCCCCTCATAATTCCACCAAAAGTCATCTTTTACATAAAACAGGAAATGGACATTTCAGAAGAAAACACTTTTTAAAGCCCTACTTCTGGAACATATTAGAAATAAATTCTTAACAGTGAAATATTTAGAATTTGTATAATCAGAATAGTAAATAAATATAAAATGTCATCTTCAATAACTCCCTCATGGAAACACAATAAAAATTCTCAAAAATTCTCATTTCCTAGAAACTAAGGTTAGAAAAATGAGAAAGACTCTACCTAAAATTCCACTGTGTTCTCTCTTCATGGCCAACTTTTCGGGCACCACTGAAAAGATATAATCGTATCTGGATATATGGCTCAGTTAAAAGATGCTAACCAAATTTATCCAAGTGGAAAGTTTCTAAAGATGTTATATCATATTTGCTTTTCTAAAAGGATAATTTCTGTGTGGGAACTAAAGTTCGAGGTAACAAGCCAGCATTGGAGTCTAGTGGTTCGTAAGCGGAAATGGTTTATTTTTCTTTCCCTTTTTTTTTTTTAAGGCTCAATCTCATGAGAAACAGGAGAGAATTCTTTCTTTCTGAAAATTCCACTTGATAATGGTAATATTTTTTAAAGGGAATGATTAAACCTGGTATTGTATGAGTGTTAAACATCACCTGTACTTAACAATACAAAATCATTAATTAAAATGAGCCTTTTATTGTTGCAGACAACATTTATAGAACAATGGCAATATTCATACCGTCACCGGTCTAGTGCTGTGGGTATATACAGATGAATGGGACGTGGGCCCTCCCTTCCCTGAAAGAGGGCACAATTTAGTTGGGAGAGAAGTTCACAAAAAGCTGTAACATGGAGTTGAATTTGTCTAGTGCCCTAAAAAAACGAGGTGTGAAATACTATAAAAGGCTGAGGTAGAAAACTCATTTGTGGTTGAAGAGAATCCAGAACTCATTGAAACACTTGACACTTAAGTTCAGCTTGAAAGGACAGGTAGGAATTGTTAAAGGAGCATTGGAGGAAAGGGAATTCTGGGCAGAGCATACCGAGAAGTCTGGAAAGCAGAGGATATGTCTTAGAAGTGACGAGAAGCCTCCTTCAGTTGAAGCAGTAGGGATAATGAAGTGAGACTCACAGTACCTTAGAGCTGTCTTTGGAGGTCTTTGGAGTTTATTGGACACTCAGAGCAAGGTGAGTGCAATTGTGAAGAGTCTAGCAGCTAGAGCCAAATCGCCTGGGTTTGAGACCTGGGTCTACTAAATCTTATCTGTGTGGCATTGGACAAGTTACTTAACCTGTCTGTGTCTCTGCTTGCTCATCCATGATATCTGAAACTCTTTCATCAGATGTTTTGAAATTCAGAATTTTTCAGTTTTTAAGAAGATTATATTGTATAGTAATTAGATGTGTTAGATACCAGTGCCTCGTAACCAACACATTTGTATTTCCATAGTGGGCAGTATTGAGAATATATGATAAGTGGAATAAAAATTATATATAGCCAAACATACCTTCAGTTCAGGTGTTATTCAGATGAGTTGTTAGAAACTCCTGAAAAACTACGGGCTTTTTAGTACTCTTTAGATGTTGTAATTGTGGGTAAGATTGGGGTTCTATAGTAGGATCATTCTTAAAACATTTTTGTGTGAATCAAATGGGACAATATATTTGCAGAGCTTGTACCCTTCCTGGCACTTGGTAAGCTGTTCATTGTTCCTCTTTCTGCATTCTTAGTTACAAGCGATACAAGAGGGTGAGTCACATTTCTGAGGTCCCTAGCTCTTCAGTAGACCAGGACGGACCTGCCCGGGCCAGTGCTTCTTCCCGCCATGCTAGGCTGAAGTCAGGTCATTGAAAGCATTCAATACTTGTAGAAGTACTATGTTTGCTGAACAGCTCGACTCTTCCAACCAAATGAGGCATAACGCAGGCGTGAACTTTGGTAGAATGGTGAGAACAAGAGATACTGGACTTGCTAATAAGATATAGGGGTGAGGAAGGAGGCAAAGATGACCTCAAGGTTTGGGGAACCAAAGACCCCTTTCATTCATGTGGGTACAGACCCTCACCCTGTCAGAGCTTCCCAAGGGCCCTGTATGGGTCTGTGGTGCTTGTAGTTCATTGATGCCTGCCCCCAGTGCTTTCACATTTCCGGACATGTAACATCCTGGCGTGCTCCCATTTAACCTCAGGACTAAGCTTAAATATTACCTCTTCAGTGAAGCCTTCCTCAAATGGTTTAGGAAGAGTCAAACCCTCCTTCCTCCAGGCTTCTGTGGCACCCGTATGTGTCACATCATTTGTCATTTTGTCATGTGGCTGTAGTTCCTCACCTGTCTGTTCTGTCTTCCGGTCATTCTCCCCAGTATTCCCAGCACCCTCAGTGATGCATAGTTGGCATTTAATACAGATTTAATGAATGTATGCATCCCCACTTTACAAGTAGAAAATTTCAAGAACTTTTCAAGCAGAAAATTTCAAGAACTTTTCAAGCATTGTGCAGTTTACTTGGAATTGGGATTTAAACCAGGTCTGCCTGATTTGAAAGTCCAATATTTTCTCATCTTCACCCAAAGGAGGAAGAAATGTATATAGATATTTAATCACATGCACAGAGATAAATACTAGTGAAGCTACATGAGAGGGTATTACAAAGCCAAACATACTGACTTTTGTGTTGTACTTTTCTGACAAATACAATCTGTTCTTTTAGTCATTTATAAATATACATACAAGGTGTGACAATTAAGTTCATGAACTTGTTGCAACAATGGTGCTAACCTTTTTTGATATCAGAGGGATTATGCATTATGAATTTGTACCAACGGAGAAACAGCTAACCAAGTTTACTATTTGGAAGTGCTGAAAAGGCTGCATGAAAAAGTTAGGTGACCTGAACTTTTCACCAACAATTCATGGCTCTTGCATCACGACAATGCACCAGCTCACATAGCACTGTCTGTGAGGGAGTTGTTAGCCAGGAAACAAATAACTGTATTGGAACATCCTCCAAACTCACCCGATCGGGCCCCCAATGACTTCTTTCTTTACCTGAAGAAAAAGGAAATACTGAAAGGAAGACATTTTGATGCCATTCAGGACATTAAGGGTAATACAATGACAGCTCTGATGGCCATTCCAGAAAAAGAGTTCTAAAATCGCTCTGAAGGGTGGACTAGGTGCTGGTGTCAGTGCATAGCTTTTCAAGGGGAGTACTTCGAAGGTGACTGTCGTGATATTCAGCAATGAGGTACATAGCACTATTTTTAGGACGAGTTCGCGAACTTAATTGTCAGACCTTATACATGAAGGCATACACAGAGCACCTAGAGTTGTGTCCAGCACACAGACATTCAGTAGATACTTGTCGAATGAATGAAAATTTACAGAGCAAAGAGTTCTGAATACGGTTTTATAGTTGGTTGGTTGAGGCTTTGTCATCTTATTTAGTAAATTTATATGAGCTAATAAATTCTTTAGTGTTTAGTGAACTCAGCAATAAATAGAGCTGCAGATATCTTCCATTTTTACTTAAAAAGACAACCGAATAGCCCTGGCTATTACTGTCTGTTTCTGAACCTGCTACCATTAGGAAATAGTACTATAGTATATGTTAATAATATTATACCTAAGTACACATTTTTCCATTTCTTTGTTGTATCATGGTCTCTTTTCTTACTGGCGTCATGCTTATTATACATTTCGCATCCACCAAACTATCCTGAGGCTGTGTGTTTATGAGTGGGTGCCAATTATCGTTCAGGTAATTTTGAAATTATTTTTGAATCATTGAATTGTTTAATCATGATGTACCCAGACCACCATTCATTTGCATGGCTCTTTAATGCCATATGTAGTATTTCATAGAATGATCCTTCCACATTTTTCAAAAATGTGCTTATAAAATTTGTGATGACAATTGAACAGCCCAACCCTATGAAATGATAATTTATGCAGCAATAAAAAATAAATAAATCCATGTAATGTGGGCTTGCAGCTGAAGGCAGCTGTGTTAAGCATGTTTTTTAGTCTTTCACATCAAAGGAATACATACGGTGCTGTATGAAAATGTGTGGGGCGGACGTCTTTGAAGTACCCCCGTATTCGCTGTGCTTTTGACCCATTCCACAAATATGAGGGAAATCATTGTTCTGTGTCCATCGGGAATGATATACACAATAATGAACATATCAAAAATGCTTTTCTTTCCGAGGGTTCAAAGCCTTTTTACAGCCATTATCTCACTTGTCTTCAGTGCCTTTTGAAAATAATTTCTCAAGGAAATTGTTCCCTAACTTTTCTGAATTATTGGAGTAGCCAAGAAAGATATCTCTAGCATTGATGTAGAGAAATTGAAGTTAACACATTTTTCACCTAGAATCTCTGTTCCCAGCTCTTCAAACCAGTGTTGCATATGACTCTATAGTAGTTACTGAGAAAAGTAAAATCAGAGGATGAAAGCAAAGGAGAATAGACCATCTGATGGAATAATTTCAGAATGTAGGATAACTTGCCAAAACAAGCGAGAACACGGATTTGGTCTGAAAACAGGAGGATGGCCAGGAGAGGGGAAAATTCTATATTACATGATAAAAATCAGTTACCTAATAGATTTTTTTATTATTATTATTGTTTTGATGGTTAATTACTTGACTTCTGTGATATGTTGGTCAGTGTGAAAAAAGTGAGTGTGTACTTTCAGGTATAAAACACAGGATAAAATAAAACTGACTTCTACCAAATGTTCAGGTGTGAAATAATTGATCCACATTTCTGGAAGTACATCACAAATTGGCCTAAGCAGATTTTTTTAAGTGACATTGGAATGTGCCTGGGAGACAAAAATACATTATTTGAGTACAGTTTTACTAGTAGCAATTAATTAATTTATTATGTAGGATGTCTTGTCAAACCAAATTAAAGGTTATATTTTGTTTTCTTTACAAGTAATCTAGAGCCAAGAATGAAAACCCCATGATATATTTTTAGGATTTAACCACTTATTACTGATAGATAATGGCAGAGCAGAAGCAGAAGGCACCAGTTAGTCTGCATTAGCTCATGTACCCTAGATAACGTTTTTGTGAACTCGAAAGGTTTGTGAAATTCTCTCACTTGCATTAGCTTTCTAATGTCATCGGTTGTCCTATGTCCCTGGTCACTGCAAGTCATTCTGCACACTGCCGAGGGGCTTCTGTTCTCAGACGATCTTTGCCAAGACTTTCTCCCTTCAGATGCTTTTTAGAAAGAATGAGCACCTTTGCCAAATAAGCTAAACCTCCTCTCTGGCCAACCACTTTAACCACTGTGGGGGAGGGATCCCAGCATGTAGAAAGGAAAGAGTTATGTAGTAGTAGTAGGAAAACCTATTTTTTACTTAGAATCCTGCCCGATTGAGAAGCTAACTGTATGATAAAATCAAGAAACTATATATACTGCTAATATTTATTGAGAGCATTCTATGTAGACAAACACCAGCCCAAAACACAGTGTATAGAATAAAAGCTGAAATAGTCCCATGATTCTATGCACATATGAAATAATGCATTTAGATCTGAGTGCCATATTTTAAAAGGGATATTAACAAACAAATGACCACAGTGATAAGGAATTTGGACAACTGGGATTCCAGAGTTAAATAAACTGAGGACATGCTCTTGGAAGAAAAGATTTAGTGAGATAAATCTTGTTGAATATTTAAAGGATTTGCCATGAGGGAGCTCTAGGGGTGGGGGTGCAGGACCTATGTAGTTAGTAATGGCATATTCAATACATCATTTTCTTGATAAAACATAGACTACCCACAGTAAAGCTTAGTAAGACTTGGGTAAATTGGAGTAGCGAGAGGATTGAGTGAAAAATCATCCTAGAGGTCATAGTTTATTTAAAAAAAAAAAAAAGTTGAGCTCCAAAAATGGAATTGGTTATCTCAAAAAATAAATCTCAAGAAAGTATGCTCACCTCCATACTGTTTTCCAGTGTCTGCACCAATTTACAATCTCACCAACAGTGCACAAGGGCTCCCTTTTCTCCATTGCCTCCCCAGCACTTGTTATTTGTTGATTTATTGATGGTAGCCATTCTGACAGGTGTGAGGTGATATCTCACTGTGATTTTAATTTGCATTTCTCTGATGATTAGTGATGTTGAGCATCTTTTCATATGTCTATTTGGCCATCTGTATGTCCTCTTTGGAGAAATGTCTATTTAGCTTCTCTGCCCATTTTTTTTGAATCAATTGTCTTTTTGGTGTTAAGTTGTATGAGTTTCTTATATTTTTTGGATTTGTTTGTTTCCCTTGCCCAAGGAGACATATCTAAAAAAATGTTCCTAAGAGTAATGTCAAAGAGTTTACTGGCTGTGTTTTCTTCTAGGAGTTTTATGCTTTGGGGTCTTACATTTAAAGTCTTTAATCCATTTGAAGTTTATTCTTGTGTATAGTGTATGAAAGTGATCCAGTGCCATGGTTTAGCATGTATTTATACAGTTTTCCCAACAACATTTATTGAACTTTCATATGTATTTTTAAGTTTTATAAAAAGATATATTTAAATCATTTTTATTTTAATAAGAACCAATTATTCCAAATGTGTTGAAATTATAAGACACATAAAGATAGCTTACGTCAACAGGATGGTTGATGGATGGTGCCCATACATCACTATATAAATTGTGCTGTATCTTGGGATCATGAAGTTTGCCATGTTAAATATATGGCCCTCCATTCCATGGCTATGAAGACATACCATTGTAAAATAAAGAGAATAATGATATATATGTGTATTTAGGTGCTAGTGATCTAAACTACAGAAGCTTGAACCACTATGGCCTTAATCTTATTAAAACAGAAAGCCTGTCTGACAAGATTAACAGTTCTGTTATTAACATGAACCAAAAGTCAGAATTAGTTTAGCACAGTCTTGAAACCTGTTATTTTCTACACGGGTGCATATAATAAAAGTATTTTGAAATTCCATTTCAAATTGCATGATATGTCCAATGAGCAAGTTAGCAAAAATGCTTTTGTTAACTTAAAAATAACACTCCAGCAGTAAACATTTCATTAACTTTATCTGGCAAACAATAGTATACATAGTTTTAAAACAGAGCTGCCAACCTCTCATCCTGTGTGATTCTTAAAAGATTTCCAGAGTAGTATTCTTCCAGATCATTATTCTGTTTCTGAGGAATAACTATATTTTGCTAATGAAATCAAAGTAAGGAAGAACTAGTATACCAGACTGCAAAGACGAGCTATAATTTCATTGTTAATACATGCTTCATAATAATCTCATTTTTACTTTTGTTCTATTTCAGCAACTGTTTTATTTTCTAATAAATGAATAAAAACTAAAATAATTGTTATGAGATCTTTCATTTTAATCCGAAACATACTTTTCTATTAGAAAATCGGAAATTTTAATCTTCTGAGTTTTTCTTATAAGAAAAAAATTGTTTTAAAAAGCCATTTCTAAAGTCCTATTGCATAATTTTAGTTCAATCCTGACTGGCAGCTAGAATGGTGCAAACAAACAAACAAACAAAATAACCCTTTCTGTTTTTTTCCTCTAAACACAGGAAAGTGGAATTGTCTGGATGCCTCTATACGTTTTACAGAAACACCTGTTATGATAGCACTTTAACTCCCACCATTGGCCAGTTGTTCTTGGGACCAATTCTTTCATTTTTCAGTTTGTACCTTTGTACTAAATCTGGCCCGTGCTTTCACTCCCCTGGCTTCTATCTTAGCTTCTGTGAAAGCTTATTTCAGAGTACCAAGTAATTGGGAACTTTCTGTGTTTCCAAATTTCTGTATAGAATTTTAGAAATGTGGTATACCTGTTTATACCTTTAGAGCAGGTACATTTTGTAATGGACTGCGAAGGAAAAATGAGGAGTGATATATTTTTTTCTCAACAAATTCTCCAGTCTAATAATAGTGAGAGTAAACTAACAGCATTTACCTAGTAATTCACAATTCATAGAGCACTTTCTCATACATTATCTTGTTTGGATCCAGCCACAGCTGTGTGAAATATTATTATACCCTTCTTGGAGAAAAACAAACTCTCCATGTAAGTGAGGCTTATGACTGTGAATCTCACAGAGTCCAAAGTGAGGCTCCAGAAATTAACAGCCAGTGTTTCGATTCCTGCTTTAGGTGCTCTAGCCCGAGTTCTGCTGCTCTGCTTTCTCAGGGACTCCTGACCACTTTTCTAGGACTCTAGGCAATAAAGCAGGGGGGCGGGAGGGAACACAGGGAAATGCGCTACAAAAGAAGTCCATCTTTTCCTGTCTAACCACCCGTGTGCCATATCCCCCATCTCCCACCCCTCCGTTCTTCTGGAGCCCTAGTTCTGTAGACTTCTGTCTTTGCCAGTTTCTCCAGTTTACTCCAGCGCTCAGACTTCATTCCTTGATCCACGCTGTGACCCTGTTCTCTTAGCCCTGTTCCTGCATTTCACTGCTCCTGCAAGCTCCTCTGCCTTTATAATGAAGCATTTTTGAATCGTGAAAGCAGTTTTTAAAAAATATTCATCACTTCAGTCTCCATAATATCTTTTCCTGCAGAAAAGCACCTCAGGTGTCAAGAGTAAGGCAATCATGTTTTAATGTGCTAGTATGTTGTAAATATGTTAATATTAAAAATTAGGCATATGATAGAAGGGAGAGTAGAAATAACAAATGTCTATATTCAGGCTGGTTTTACCATAGCGACGGTTAAGACTTCAGGTGGATCAAGAACCTGGAATAGTCCCTTAGTTCTAAAGCACTAGGCACCAGCATACTAGTGGGAGAGTGAGTTATACTCAGTAAGAGCAATAATGCTAGTGTTTTATTTCTGGATATAATATTAAGAAGGCTGAGTCTTAAAGTGGTTAGTTTTGCAATTCTGTATTTGCATTTGTGTGTTTGTGAGGAAAAGAAATATAGTAAACTCATATTTACTGAGCATCTGTGAAATGCCAGATACTGCTCTAAGCCCTAGAAGTACTGTGATGCACAAAACCGAAAGTGCCACCCCTAAAGTTATCTCCATTGAGAGGTGGGGAAGGTGATCGAGAAGAGGATAGAAAGCATAGAAAGGCAAAGACAGAAATGGACACTGTTTTCATATCAGGACCTGAACCAGCGACCAGAGCCGATTAACACACATCAGAGAACTTAACATGGATCCATTCACTCACCTGCTCACTGTGCCATCAGACTTACACTGAAAGCCTTTTACCATCAGTCACTTGATAAAGTGCTGGGGAGAGAACGAGACGAGCCATCAGGGCTCAACCCCCCATCCCTACCACACCTCCTCTCAACTTCAAACCAAATTGACAAGTATTTATTGAATACCTATTAATGTGCTCCAACAGGTTTTCAGTCTTAGCTACAATTAGACTGGCTGGAGAGCCTTTTTTAAATACCAGTGCTTATGCTCCACTTAAAACCAATTAAATCGGAATCTTAGAGGTGATATAGCCTGACATTGGTATTTTTTCCAAAGCTCCCTGATGTGATTCTGATATGCAGTCAGAGTTGAAAACACATTTCCAATCAGTGTCCAAAGGGAGAAAAGAAAAACATAAGAAGAAAAATCCACCCATGTCTGTAAAAGATAGTACCTTTTTGCAATTCCGAAAAGAAGCCAGCAGTCGGGTGCAGGGAGGGAGCAGACACTTAATTTTCCTTCACATTTTCATCCAACAAATATTTGTTGACTCCTTCTATGAGCAGGGGGGAATTGGAAGAGTATAAAGCACACCCCTTCCCTCAAGGGGCTTAAATTATGGGTAGAAATAAAAAGCAGAGTCTAGAGAATGGAAAAATATAAGAGTGCTCAAGCAATACCCCAAATGGCAAAAGACACACATAGTCTGGTCTGTGAGTTCCCATAATGCAAAGGCACTTGAGAATCAGGAACCTTCCTGATGCAAAACCGATAAAGTCATCCACCCCTGCATTAACAATAGAACAGTTATTGTACTCATTCGTTTTGAGCAGAAAATTCCCACGCATTTACAAATAAGCAGCCCATGTCTTATTTAAAGAGAGGGTGTTCTCCTTAGAAATAAGTGTGACCATTTCCAATGGCTGGTCCACCTATTTGTGAATGTGGTCCCTACTTTCAGGGACATACACCTCTCCAAAGGGATAGAACAGTCCACGAATGTCCCCAGTGAGGTTTTTAGAAGTAAATAGGATTTTTTAGAAATTTACTAATAAATGGTGATAAATTTAAGAATATAACAGTAATTGTTCAAGAAATAGTCCCATTGCTGAAAATAATATGAAGTGATTTTTATGTGTTACTTAATCCTTGGCCAGTGTATTATTAAGAAAAGGCATCACATGTCACCATTAAGTTACAAAGCCAGGTTTTGAGCTTAAGTCGTCCTTCCCCAATAGTTCTGAATCTTAGCTACACATAGAATACTGAGGGAAGTTTTTCAAAATTGCCATGGCACAGTTCACCGCTAGTTCTTACAATAGGTGGAGGGAGGAGGGGGACATAACAGGAAAGGTGACAGGGAAATAATATAGGTGCTTCAAAAACAAAAATACTTCAGTGACCTTTACTGTCACTCCCTCTGAAGTGAATAATAGAGTGGATTTGCTAACAGTTAAAAACTTTGTATGCAGCTATGAAACTAGAGAATGTTTTTGGAAACATAAAGTAAGAACAGCAGGAGGTAGCAGAGTTTTGATAATCCCATACATACCAAATATCTGACAACCTAACTCCTCAATCAGTCTCTTATTACACAACCTTGTTAAAATGTAAATTAAATATAATGCACTCTGAAGCAAATGGCTTTGAAAATATGGGCTTGGGCTTTTCACGTCAAGAGTTACGATCGAGTTGAACAAAAATTTTTCAGAAGTGTCATTCCAGGTTCGTGATAGACCACAGCATTGAAACCAGCTAATCTTGTATGAAAATTCAGAATCATACTGCATCACAGAAGGAGGGTTTAATCTAAGCAAGATTTGTTGCCATCTGAAAAATTACTTAGTTCCATAAAATAATATGTATTTATAAAGTATAAACCTACCCTAGATATCCCTATTTTAGACCTGAACGTATTTTTTTTTTAATTGGGGAACAGGGTGCCTCACCAGGGCCCATCAGCTCCAAGTCGTTGTCCTTCAATCTAGTTGTGGAGGGCACAACTCACTGGCCCATGTGGGAACCAAACCGGCAACCCTGTTGCTCAGAGCTCACCCTCTAACCAACTGAGCCATCCCGCCGCCCCTAGACCTGAAAGTATTTTCTTGTAATATTTTCTAACTAAATGGTAACCCACTGTAAACATCTTTAAATAGGATGAGTTTTAATCCATTTTGCATGTGTTTAAATGTGTGCGTATCAACACATTCTATGACAGATAGATGTAGATGTAGATGTAGATATAGAGATATCCAAGAATGTGTATTTTTGGAATTAGACATTTACTAAACACAGTTTCCAAAAGAAGTAGGATTTATGGGTGGCACTACTTTTCTAGGAGAAAAATGCAGCCTATTCACAACTTGGTAGAGCTTAGTTCTCTTGTAGTTTATGCAGACCTTTGATCATCCTCTTACTTCTTTTATCTCCTGGATGCCTTTTGATCACATAACTTCTTGATATTTCTTTAGGCTACTTAAAGAAAGATGAAACTCAATGCTGTCATTCTTTCTAATTACTTGGTGTCCATTACCAGGACAAAAGGGTTCCTCCTCTTACCCAAGGTAAATCTGCTTCATCTCTAATCTATATTCTTAATCCCATTATTGCAGATTTACTCAAGGACAGAGACCTTCACGTTGGCCCTCTCTCCTGTGTACCTTCATCATCCCCTTTTCTCTCCACCATCTTCTTCCTGTCAACCAAAGACATGGTCGGACTTTTTCATCTTAACTAATGGTGCTGAGGAGAAAGCGCCCTCAACCTCCCTTTACTTCCTCGCACCCAATTTCTCCTCCAGCCCTTTTCCTTCCTCTAATCAGATCTGCTACCTGTCTACCTTCTCTTCATTCCTCAGCCTATACTTGAGCTTTCACTGCAAAAGTTACTTCCAGCGTCCTTGTAGTCACACCCAGAGGACACTTTTCTACCCTCATTTATTTTACATCGTCTTTCAACGACATTTAACACTATAGACCACTCTGTCCATCTTGAATTATTCCTGTGCCTTCTGTGACACCTTTTGCTCAGCGTAGTCTCCCTACTGCATGACTGCTTTTTCTTAAGCCCCTTTGCTGGCTCATCTTCTGCCCATCTCTTAAATATCCATATTTCCCAGGATTTATTCTTGCTCTTCATTTTAGCCCTGGATAATTTGGTCCATCTTTGGCTTCTGCCAGTGGTATGTTGGAGCCAGCTTCTAAGAACAAGTTGTATACATCTTTTCTCTACCTTTGGTTCAATGACTGTCATCTTGGTAGCTTAAAATTGGCCAAGGTGCGGGTATTTATGCCATGGAAATCAGAAAATGCTACGAATCGAGGTAGGGGGGTTGTTTTGTTTTTCTCTGAAAGCTAGTTTAACAGCATACCAGTTGCGTCAGTAATGACATATATGCTGCCAATTCCCGAACCTGTGTCTCACACTGTCTGAGCTCCAGTCATTATTTCCAGCTGATTTCTGACCAGCTCCACTTGAATTCCCAAATGGGATTCATTACAGTACTCTTCCCTTATCCATGGTTTCCGTTTCCATGGTTTCAGTTGCCCACGGTCAACCACTGCTTGAAAATAGTAAACGGTAAATTCCAGAAATAAGTCATAAGTTTTAAATTGTACACATTGTGAGTGGCATGATGAAATCTCATGCCATGCCAGTCCGTTCTGCCCAAAATGTGAATAATCCCTTTGCCTGGCATATCCACTCTGCATATGCCATGTATCGTCAGTCACTTGGTAACCATCAGGTCATGGTATCGCAGGGCTTGTGTTCAAGTCCCGCTTATTTTATTTAATAATGGACCCGAAGCACAATTGCAGTGATGTTGGCCGTTTGTAAAGAGAAACCATAAAGTGCTTCCTTTAAGTAAAAAGGCGAGTACAGCACAATAAGATATTTCGAGAGAGAGAGAGAGAGACCACATTCATATAACCTTTATTACAATATATTGTTATGATTGTTTTCTTTATCATTAGTTATTGTTATCAATCTCTTACTGTGCTTAATTTATAAATAACACTTTACATAGGTATGTACGTATAAGAAAAAACATAGTATATTAGGGTTTAGTACTCTCTGCAGTTACAGGCATCCACTGGGTCTTAGAGCATATGACCTAGAGATAAAGAAGGACCGTTCTTCTCCCAAACTAGCCCTCTCTTGCGCTAGTCCACGCTTTGGCTAATGGCTGCACTACTTTGCCTGTCATTTTTGTAGAAAGTCAAAATTTCTCTCTCCCTGGACCATTGTATCTGAGTGCTATACATATAATGTCTCTACCTTGTTTCACAAAAGACTTAAGTTAACTTAACAATACACATAATAGGACAGGACAGAATAATTTCTCTCACAGTGATAGCAAAGGAGGGGGTCTGGGCAAAAGGGGAAAAAACACAAGAAAAATAGATGAAGTCAGACTCACATGCCATGACACCCAGCCAGCTGCATCCTGCCAGTTAATTGAACATCCTGAATTGCTCTGGATCCATCTTTTCTAGCAACTGTAGTGTCACAGTCTCCCTATTGACCCTCCCTGCGACCAGACTTACTGCTTTCACATCCTCCCATCCACTTTCCACAATGCTTCAAGAGAGATGATTCTTCAACTCTAATCTGATTCTATCGTATCATCTTTTTCTTCAGCATAGAAACTTTGAATACCTCTCCACTGCTTTGCAGACAGAGTTCAGACACACACCTGGAAGAAACCTGCTCCAGAAGATTCTTGATTTGTCCTTTAAGATTCATCTCTGATACCACCTCTGTGTGAAGCCTTCCCTAGCTCCCGTAGGCACTTCTTCCAGTGTATTTCTGTGTGCTCACATATATCTGTTATTTGATTCAGTTTATAGTTGTCGAATGCCTACTCTATGCCATGAATTGTATTCGGTATTAAGGATACAGAGTAACACAGTCTTTGTTTTTTAAGGACCTCTAGTTGAGAAAACATTTAAGCAAATGACAGAAAGTGTGGTAAGCTCTACACTGTAGAAGAGAGTACAAGGTACAGAGGTAACAGGGAGAAAGAGCTGTGTCATTCTGTTGCAATTATTACTTGTGTTTCTCTCTCACCGAAATAAGAGGCGTGTATGTTCCATGCACCACCTTAGGAATCACACAGTAGGTGTGTAATGCTAGGTGTGTAATGTTGGATGGATGGTTGGATGGAAGTTGCAAGAACTGTCTAAAATTATTTAGAGTATTGTTAACAAATTCCAGTGGTTCTTGCTTTCCTTGTCATCGGTTACCAACTTTATTTAGACTTAGGTGAATGGGGGTGTATGGATATGAGACCAAGTATATCCGTACACCTCATACACTAAATCCTTGCCTTGGGAACTTCTCTCTGTGATTCAGCCAGTTTTGAATCTATTAGCCTTCAAGGAGGAGCTCAGGGCCTAGCCTTTTCAGTCAGCCCTTTGCTAAACACATCAAAGAAATCTGTCACTTGACGGTTCATTTGCTTTACAGCTTGCCAGAGGCTCAGGCAAAAGGTCCCAATTAAAAGATCTGTGTGTTTCTGTGGTCTCTTGCTCAACTGTGTAGGGAGAATCCCCAGGGCTTCATCACATCACCGAACAATGCATCCAGTTAATCTTATTGGATTAAAAAAAAAAAATCCCCACACCATTCTCAAACTTTATAGTTCATTTTTACCCATAGTGTAGTTCCCGCTAATCTCTGAAAGCTTCTGTTCATGCTGATATAAAAGTGTCTAGACTCTAGAGTATTGTTTCTCAGTCCTGGCTCTTTTTAAAAAAAAAAAAAAAAAAAAAGAAGGAAAAGCAATATCGGACTCCACCTCCAGACAGTTGCTGGACTGCCATGGGGCCCAGGTATCAGTATTTTTGGAAGAACCCTGGTTGATTTTAATGTGGAACCAGGATTTGAAAACACTGGCTTTGAGTCAAGACCAGAAAACTTTACCTTGAGCCTGGAATTTACTTCAAAGGACTTCCCCCTCCTTAGCTTTCAGGTCTCTATGGAAACGTCACCTCATTGGGTCCTCCCGGTCACCTAGTCATTCAGACCACTCGCTACAATCCGAAAATAACGTGCATTGATTTGTATTTCTCGCTTTTTCTCTATCCCTCCTTCCAGTTTAGGAACTTCATAAAATAGTTATTGTTTTCTATTGTGGAGTGAATGTGAGTTACAGCTCTAGGAATGATGCTAGGCTGAATCAACAGAGGGGAGAAGGAACTGGAAGGAAGAGTAAAAGCAGGTGAAAGTTTAAAGGCAAGAAACACTGTACTTAGAAGCCAGTCACAGAACGCCTTCACTGGGCGATTCAAGTCAGTAGTTCTAAACGGCGGGGCCAACGATCGCCTACCCCTGCCACTTCTTTACGAAATAAAAATAAAACACCTTTGTATTCACAAAGTGATATGTATTAGTGAAAAATTCAAACAAGCACCGCTAGAAGTGAAACTTCTAACCCCCATTCTCCAGGAGTAACCATTGTTTATAGCTTAGTGTCTCTCTTTTAAAGCATTTTATAATGTGTACACAAATAATATACAGGTTGGTTAAAACAGAATTGAGCACTTTCAAAAATGTATTACTCAGTAACTATGTTGTATATAAACATGTAATTAAAGCCTGGAGTTGCCCTATGGCAAGACACCTGAAAGGGTAACTTGAAGATTTAGTACATTTTCATAAGATAACCTGGTTGCTAAACGAGACATTTTTGAAAGTGTTCAGTTTCTTTTGAATTACCCTGTAGTTTACACACAAACACACATACACACACACACACACACACACACACTTGAAAATTCATTTTTATCATCCCTATTATTAACGAAGATTAGTTATTTTAGAAGATAGATCTCCTCCCAGAATTGAAGATTAGATTTAAATTGTTTCAAGTGACAAAAAATGTGGTAGTACCGTCTCACGTTATCACAGTTCAGCTCTTTGGAAACACACACAGTCCACAAACTATGCCTACCAAATCTACCTCTTCACCTGTTTTTAAAAGAAAGTTTTATTGCAAGACAGCAATGCTCATTCATGTACGTATCGTGTAACGGTAGGGTGAGTAATTGCAGCAGAGACCGTAGCGCCCTCAAAATCTAAAATATTTACTATCTGGTTCTTTAGGGGAAAAGTTGGCTGACTCCTGCCCTAGTTGATCAAAAAATTATGCCATCAGTAAACAATCAGAACAAACCACCCGAGCCCAGTGTGTGGGAATGTGCGGGTGGCTCTGGGATTTTGCATTTCTCGCTGTAGGAAGAGTGGACTGTCCACGTCTGATTGCTTCTTGTAGGAAGTCTGCCAGAGCACCGGTAAGCGATGGGGTGGGGAAGCAGTTGGGAGACGTGTTCCGTCTAGCTGGGTCCCGTCTTCCTGTCAGGCAGGTCACATCTTCTCCCTTGCTATTCTCTTCCTTCCAAGGGAAACAGGGCTCATTACAGATGTGGCCACGGTTTTCAGACTTGCAGTTTGGATCCTTTGAATTTAAACCAGTCTGCCCTGTCTTTGCTGCCAAACTTCATAAATCATTTGGTTGAACAATTAAAGGGCTGGGCACCTCGTTGAATGCTGTTCCAGGTGCAGTGGGGTGATACCCCCCCACCCCAGCTGCTCAGCACGCAAGGTAGGGGACCCCACACAGTGTCGGCCATGAGGACAGCACTGCAGGCATTCGGTTTTCATCTCCACTGGGCTTGTCTGTTTTCTTCCAATCCCAAATTTTATTGGAAGTGCCCCTCTCTGGAGACTCCATCGTGGATCTTCCAGTGATAGGGCTCTGAGTGTTTGCATTCACCGTCTTTGGAAAGGTGTGGTGCCCTGACACGTGGAAGGTCTGATGGCAGGACCGACCTGCGGGCCAACCACCTCCTCCCGGCTCTGTATCCGTCTCTAATGAGGGACGGCCTCCTTCCTGTGAACCTGGTGGGATGGGAGCTCACAAGCTGCTCTCCCGGGGAAGTCACGTGCAGACTGGCCCTGAATTTGGTTTAGAATTAGGGTTACAGCGTCCCTCTTAAGTCATGAGTTATTTTCAGGTTGGAGTCGCCCCTTCTCCCCTCCCCCTTCCTTCCTTGCATCCCTTACAACTGCTTATTCACACATTACCCTACTGAAAATAGATGTGAATGCATTCTATGCCCTGACGAGCATTTGCTTTTAAGCTTCTATGGTTTAGACTAGAGTAGCCCTGTGATTTCCAGTGTGAATGTTCACATTGTCTAGGACCACCGATTCCTACCTGCCGCATTTTCCTCGCTTTCGCAAGCTTCATACATAGCTACACACTCTCCCAGGGATTCAGGGGGTAGCCACAAATTTGAATGCTCATATAGCAGAGAATACACAAAGCTGCTTTTGAGCCTGACTTGTATAACTGCATGTTTATCTGCCCATTGTATAGGTGTGATGCGCCTGCATTTTTAATGATGAAATTGCAGCCCTGAAAGAGACCTTGAAGACCATATAATTTTATGGGTGTAGAAAGGGCCTCTCGCCCTAGAGTGACTTGTCCAAGAGGATGAAGCCTAGTCCTCTGGGCTTTCCGACCAGATGGCTTAATCTATAGTTTCACATTCCACCCATAAGACTTCCTCCCTAAAAGCATGGCTTAAACAAAAGGAAATACCAGAAACTTCAGTTGGGTTCATGTTGCTTTCTCTGATGAGGCTGTGTGTTCTGAGGCTCGCTCTGCTGTCTGCAAATCAGACATTCTTGCTGGGTTGCATCAGAGCCCA
Organism: Rhinolophus ferrumequinum; assembly: GCF_004115265.2. Lineage (NCBI taxonomy): Eukaryota > Metazoa > Chordata > Mammalia > Chiroptera > Rhinolophidae > Rhinolophus > Rhinolophus ferrumequinum. Next base: position 29,295,971 of record NC_046285.1, read on the forward strand.
GGCGACATGATTGATGAGGAAAGGGCAGCGGAGGGATGACGAAATGGCTCGTGCAGCGTTTACCTGTGAATTATCTCTAGATGTGTACTGCTCGGTGTCTGTGACTCATGCGCTGCGGCACTGCCATCCCTGTTATTCAGCACCGTAGCCTCACACTTACCTCACCCTGTGTTTCTCTCTTTTTCTTGCCAAATCGGATTAGAAGCACTTTTGTTTGAAGCCCATGTTTATGAAGCCGTAAGTGGACTTCGTACCAGTGACCATGTGGAGAAAATAAAAGACTGTTAGAACAAGCAAATTACATACCACTTTGGTCAAATCAGCTTGCTGTCTCTCTCAGTAGTGTTCGGTAAATACTTACATAGCACCTACTATGTGTCCTGTCGTGTCCATGCTGATAGTTTTCTTCCTTATATGGCTGTTTTGTCTCTCAGCTTTAGTGCAAACAAACCTGTAGCAAGTACCTACCTGCCTGCATCGGTGACTATGGTACAAGCTTTCCTGTGCACTTTCTCTTGTGACCCTCAAAGCGGTTCTACTTGTACCTGTTTTAGAGGTGAGGACACTGGCCCCGCTCACTTAGCAAAGAGGTGTCAGAATTGGGATTGGAATCCTAGTCTCTCGACACCAAGTCCAGTACTTTCTCCACTACATCACATGTGTCTGTGATTATGTACTCAAGGAATTCTTACAAAAGAAGTGTCCAGTACTCTCAAGTTGATCTTCATACTTGATGTAGTGTCTGCCTGTGTTCTTTGTTTATCCTTGGGATGCTACAGGTCGAGAGAATAGGCATACATATATATCCTTTGGTGGAGTCGTATCATACAGACACTAAATTTGTACAAATTCAGCTACACCTACCTGCTCAGCAAATGAATATAAACAGAGAAGGGATCACAATTTACGTTTTGCAGACAAACTTATTCCCCTTATATCCATGAGTCTACACCTAGGAGTGAACCTGAGATAAGTGACGGGTACTCGTTTTTCTCCATCCATGTTCTCACTCAAGAGTGAGCATCTTGCCTTGCTCCGTGTGCTGTTTTGTACAACATGCGTCCTAAACACAAGCCAATTATTTCTTCTTGTATCCAACCAAAGACATGATCATCTGTGCCAGTGCCAGAGGGAAGACCCGCCTGGGGTGGGCACTGAGAGAGAGTATGTTGGCTTCTAGCACGGACCTTTCTAGGGGATTTTCAAGGTGATACTGATACAACTTGATTTTTTTTTCTTACATGTTCTTTTTTGTTTTATTAGTTTCAGGTGTACAAAACAATGTACTAGACATTTATACCCCTCACACAGGTCTTACATATTCTTTAGAAAACCTAGAGCTCAAGTAAAATGCAGCTCCTGTAGGTTGATATTGGTAGGAGGGGAATTTTTGTTTAGGTTGGACTGAAACTCTCTTGGTCTCAACACATTGTGTGTATTGTTGGCTGAGTATATCTTCCATTTTCTGTTTGTAGTGCCAGGTTGGAAGGATGAATACCAAGCAGATCAAATACTCACTATGTTCATAAGAGAATTGTGTTGTCACTGAAACCAACAGAAAGAAAAGTATGATAGGGTCTACCCAACAGAGTGGTGGAGAGCAGTAGAGGATTAAGAAAACCCCCATTGGATTTAGCCACTCGTAGTCTTCGAGAGAATAGCTGTGATCAATCATGAGGTCAGAAGCAAGGTACGAGATATTAAACATTATCTAATATTAGGTCAGAGTATTCAGCAGGATATCATGAATCCAAGAAAGGGGAGCAGGAAGAGAGGGTACAGGGGCTGGAAATTGAGGTCTGAGGATTAGGGCTGGATGACGATAGTACGTAAGAGGTAAGATTTGGAGGCTAAAAGCAGAAGCACATGTGCCATCAAGAAGAATTCTGGTCTCTGAGATTCCCCCTACGGTGCTGGTGGGAAGAGCAGCCTCTGAAGAAGGAGAGGCAGGAGACTCATGGGTGTCTGTTGGCAAGCAGCTTCTCGCAGCCTCACACCCATTGCATATGGGATTTCAAGTGATTGTTACTTGGCTAAGTAGTTAGGTTCTGATTTGCTTACAGTTTGGGAAATCAAGGCTGGCTATGCAAGGCTGTCAGGGGTTTAGGGAGAGAGCGCCAGCAGTCAGCGTACAGAATGGAAGAGCCAGTAAAGGTCCAAGTCTCATGAATAGAAAAACCAACTCATTCACAATACCAAACCTCAGCATCGACAAGGAAGCGGGGTTGAAACTAGGGCACCTCCCTTTCTTTCCTGTATTTGTGTAGCTGATAGCACCTTGTGAAATCTTGTCCAGGGTCATTTTCGTTCTCACTTTGTATTTTTTGACTCACTATTCAGTATGAACTGCAGGAGGCTGCTTGACTACTGAGACTAAGAAACAGCGGCCTTGGGGAAGTTGCAGCTGGGAGGCTATGGGTCCCAGATTAGGACAGGGTCTCACAGCGAGGCCCCTTTGTCCCCCATGGAGGTGTATAAGAATCTCCTTGGGTGCCTAGTAAAAATGTAGATTCCAGGGCCCCACCCTCGACTGACTAAATATAAATCCATGATCAGATGTGGCTCAGGAACATGCATATTAATAAGCACCCCTGAGGAGCCTTATGGAGCTTAAAATTTAAGCACCACTAGTCTAGGAAATGTATACGTGGTGTAACGAGCCAAATTCTAGAAAAGTAACCTTTTTATAAACCGAATTCTCATCATTCTAAAGTTAAATTTTATTGATGTAAAATATGGCCAGGCATATTTGCTTTAATGAAAATTTATAAACCTCTTTGAAACTCTTAGGAGAAAAATTTAAATACAGGTACATTCAAAACGTTAGCAGTAGCAATAAATTAAACACTCTCGGGTATGAGGAAAAGGAGACGGTTACGAACTCAGAGAGACTGTGTGTTTTGTTAAATTCCTGTCATTTCCCATGAAGGGGAAGAGGTGAAAGGAGGAAAGAACACAGGAAAAAAGCTTCCCGTGGCATTGAAGAGCCAAATCTTGCCTCCAAAATGTGGCTGCTTCCTACTCACAGCTCACAGCCCCTCTGCCACTGGCCAACTGTGTCTCGTTCCTATCCATCTCCACTGTTGCTTTTCAACCCTTACACACCCGAGCTAGAATGGAGAATCGGAGGCAAGAGAAAAGGAATTGGATAGAAAATAGAATTGAAGTTTTATAGAAAAGAGGGAGGCAAGGATTCTGGGTTCTAAAAAAGACCTAAAGCCATAGACCTGAAAGCCTTTAGCCATAGATCTCTGGGTAAAACCATTTGTTGTAGTTATAAACTATGGATGCAGGTACGTTTTGGGGGGTATTAGGGCCAGGAGCCAGGTATTGGCTCCAGTTGTCCCATTTGAGATAAACTCAGAAACTAATCTCTCCCTCTACCCTCAACTGAGTTTTGGCTCTTAATTAAATTTTGTTTTTGTTGTCTTTGAATTGTTTCTTTTGTATAAATCATTTCCCTAAGTAATTTCTAAATGTCTTCATAATAGGAACTGTTAACATATTTCTTTTGAGTACTTCTTTCCTCCTTCCGTGTAATCCTCACTACTACCCACAAATGGATGAATTTGAGTCTCACTTTTCATCCCTTTTCAACAAATTATCATCTGTAATTTTCTGCTTTAAAGTTTCCTTTAAGAAAGAAAATTTCTTCTACAGAATCATAGATATCATCATTCAAATCCCAGAAGTTTTAGTTTTACTCTTTTTATTTTATATTATTAAAACTCAGCCAAGGAATGATAACATTCCAGCTTGTTTCTCTTGTATCTTCTCTTCCCGTAAAACAATTCCAATTTGGGATGCACTGAGCCCTTAGCATAATGACTCCTAGAATTTGCTATTTAGGCTGAGAAATTAAAGCCAAGAGCAAATGTTCCGGGCGTTGTTTTGAAGTTGATAACCAAATAAATAATTGCAGTATGTCAGCCAAAGTAAGCAAGCATCCTTGATAGGTGCATCGTCTTGAACTGTTTGATAACTAAACCACTGCAAGCCCTTAAAATTGAGCTTTCTGCTAATGTGAAGAATTAAAAAAATAATAATTGCTTTTCAAGTATTTTTATATGGTCTCATTTTAGGTACTTTGTCCAAAACCTGGCCATATTCATCTTCATCATGCTCACAGTATCACTGGCTCTCTTGTATCTTACTTAGCTGATATTCTTTATATGAGGTTCACCCCATCTCATGGCCTCTAATTTTCCCAGACTCGCTATGTTTCTGTGTCCTTGCCCTTCATTAGCCTATTGGCGGATGTTTGAAATGGCAAGAAAAGGAGAAATCACCTGTTTTACTCTGCTCTAAAGGACTTTGTTGCTTTTCCTGCTTTTCTCTTCATCCGCATGACAGTCAATGATTTAAGTCTCTCAGATTTGGTGTTTTTATCTTCTACTTACTGAGATCAATATGTCGTCTTGCCTGAAATTTTCGTTTGACTAGAAAACCATGTAGAGCAGAGACTTAGTGACATGTTTACAAAACTGATTTTTGCGTGTTCACCTATCCATTTTGTATGATACCAAATTCTGCAAATCCATGCTTGTAAATCTCCCACCATAAAGAGGTGGTGCAATGAGAGAAACCAAATCATGAAGGAGGCAAAAGTCAGCAGAAACCGTAAGAGATAATGAAGAACACAGTTAGGGACAAAATACACTCTCAACTGAGTGGCTGAGGAGCAGAGGCCCAGAATTGGCCCACAATGTATAGAGATTTTGCTCTAGTTGCAATTCAAGGCCAACCTCCAAAGTGCTTTAAATCAGACAGGTGCTTCACCGATGGGAGCGAGAGTGTTGTGTATAAGCAAAACGGACCTTGTTGCTTTGAGTGCCATTGTTACAAATTGTAATAGAGGACTGACAGGAATCATTGGGAAAGATAAATTAGTCATCCGGTGGCAACAGGAGTTGGCAGGAGCTGGCCACTGAGGGAGTAGAGGCGGATGGATATCTGTTGGTGAGCAGATTCTCACGGCCTCACACTCATTGGTGACTGCAGAGTGTGAGGTTATTAGTTTGCCAAATAGTTAAGTTTTAATTTTCTTGCAGTTTGGGAAACTGAGGCTTCCCTTTAGATTAAAGGTAGGAGTTGGTTTTCCCAGCACAACCTTACCCTGAGACCTGTATAGAGGGTGTTGCCCTTCTCACCTACTACGTTGTCATAATATTTTCCGCCTTCCTGATCTTTGTACTAACATAATTACAATAAATTGCTGCTGCCCTTGGAGATAATCTCTTTTCTCACATCTGGGTTTTAGTCTTTCAGTAAAGCTGCTTAAGCACTGGAGAGGAAAGAGCCTTTCCATAAAGTCAAAGCCCTTCCTGATAAAGGTAACCACTCCACCCCTCCTTCCCAATTAGTTCCCTGCCAGCAATAGCATAGACTTGAGCCAGTGCCAAATGTTTTCATACCATAAGGACTCGCTTGATAAAGGCTAGGCATGGCAAAGGGGAAGAAACAGCCAAAGTTCCTAAACTAACATTTTCCAAGATTTCCATAGGAGATGCAGCCAGGGTACCCTTCATCTAATTATTACCATGTGTTTGCTGTAGTCATCGGGACCCTGCAATTCTCATTCCCCAGCACTTTTCGAGATTAGAAATTACAGGAAGTGCTGGCCATGTCAAGATGGAAATCTACTCTAGCTGCAGAGCATTTGGTCTTTGACAAAAAGAAGTACAATGGCAAAGACAGGAAACAACGGTGGGATGAATACTGTGATCTTTCCAAATAATTGATAAGTAATTGTTGGTCTGTTGGTCAGCAGCATTCAGTGGTGTATTTCATTGTTCCATTAATATTTTGCATGTGTTTGCTAGCTTTGCTTCCCTTATTGTTATAAAGTCCAGATAGGAAAAGGATTATTGTCTTGCTCTGACCCTTATATTTTGTGTGGAGAACTATATTGCACAGGACGTTCCAACACTAAACAGTTGTTGGTATCTGACTAGTTGAAGTAAAATGATTTTGTAGCTCTGTGGGCATAGGAGAGATGAATTAATGAATAATAATTTCAAAATACTCAGACAATTCAGAAACCTGAACACCTATAAATAGAAGAAAGAGATATTTTTCTCTATTTGACTGATAGTGATTTTCATATCTCATGTATAATGATAATTTTAGCTTCAACATCCATCGAACTTTACCATAGTTGCTACTGAATAATAAAATTGACTGGTTTGTGGTAGACGCAAAAGGAAAAATAAAAGGTCTATGACCGTTAAATATTAGAATATCCCTGGATGAGAATTCAGATTGCAGGTGACTGAATTTAGCAAGGCCTGTTTCAACTTGACCGCTCAAGACTTTGCCTCCTATTTGAAGACATTAATGGATTTTAACCAAATCTGCAATATTACTTAAGAATATAATCATCTTCAGTTCAATTTATTTTCCTATTGTGCTGAAACAAAACGCCGGCTAATAAGTTTCCACGTAATTTTTCTGAGGAAGTAAGAGCTCACAGGACTGGTAATAATAATGGTAGCATTAAAAACAAGAACAAGCCTGCCTCCCCCGTCAGCAACCGTAACAGTCAAAAGGCATTAATGGACCATGAAAACTGGAGAGCTGGGTGACCGTGGGTCAGAGCTAACGTACAGAGGCGAGCGCAGTGTAGGGGAAACTTTCATCACCTCTACTACACTGAGCCTTTTCTCTTGATAGAGCAAGCTCTTAATTTCCCCAGGTTGTTAATCTGGCACCTTTCATGAACATCAGTGTTCACTTTGGAAAATAAAAAAGGAAACAGCCAAAACATCTAAGTGTTAAGGGGGAAAGAAAATCAACAGAGGAAATTACAGTAGCACTCGATACAGTGGCACCTTTTCCTTGAGTCATACGAGGTGAAGATATTTGAAAGTTTACAGCTTTGACAGTCTCTCTTAAAGACGGTAACCGGAGGTCTTGGGAGAGAAATGTGGCACGCACGTACTGCCACAGTTTAGCTATGGCCTTTATGTGCATATGTGTCCACATTTCCAAAACTGGCCTCTTAAAATATATATGAGTCAAGTGATTTGAAAGTAAATACCACTTCCTTTCCCCTTTGCTTTTGCTCCCTGTTTGCCATTTCCTTTCTGATGTTAATTACCGTTTCTAAAGGAATTGGTGTTTCCTGGCCCGGCATAGTTTCTGTTTGTCCTGGACAGTTGTTCAGATACCTGCCATGTCTTATGGAATCTAGTCTGTTGAGGGTTGACACCAAGTTCTCACGTTCTTCTCTCTTGTTTTTTAGGTAAGTCATCTGATTGGAATAACATTTCGTGTGATGGAATTTTCCATTTGGTAAAGTATTACTATTTTTATCAAATGATGTAAACTTTCATTTTTGTGATTTCTCAATCTGTATTTTCCCACACATTTGCCCTCTGTGGTATACTCTGTCTCGAAGCTGGGGGGGGGGGGGGAACTCAGCAGCAAGGGAAAGGGCAAATAACTAAATATACTTATATGTCAGAAAACACTCTTGAAAGAAACCTACCTCTTTATAGCTGTTTTCATCAAATTTGGCTTTTAGAACTTCAGGAAATGGAAGAGTTGTTATATTTAATTATATTTCGAAAGGATTGAACTCATTTTAGACACTCTATCAAGTTTAGAACAGTGATTTTACAGTTGTTTTTGGTGAAAATCTGGCATTCCTCAAATGTTGCTTTACATCTTGGGGAAAGCATTCTATATTATCAGAGAACTTTTCTTTTGAATCAGATTTTTAAGTTTTTAGATATTTGTTCATTTGAAAACAGTTATTAAGTCGAAGAAACAAAGTACACAATCTTGAAAGTTTAAAGCCAGGCTTCTGTGACACAGAGATAGTACCAGGGCTTATGGTCCATAATAATAGAACATCAAAGCCTCCAAGAGTGAGTATAATGAGAGACCGAGGAGAACACCATAACATCGAATGACTTCTCCTGACGTTCTGGATCTTTTCACTAGTAAGAAGGATGTCTATATTAGGTACACTTTCTGCAAAAGTAGGTGAGTCATGAATCCTAGCAGTTCTTTTTCCCTTGGGGGAATGTTTCTCTTCCTATAGAACTAGGCACATATTGGTTTATTGAGTAATAAGCAACCAGAGCCCCCCAATATTCTAGAGATTAACTCAATAAAAAGATGTAACTTAAAATACCTACAGAATCAGTTGGATGCCATATTTCTTCAACTCTACGATTCTGGTGTCTCTTCCCTCTCACCAGTTTTAATTTTTTAAACTAAATACCTGGTAATTAATAGTTATAAATCCCGTTGAGACCATGGAACATTGACATTTATTGCTATTGACTGAGTGGAGTCACAATCCTTATATATTGGATGAAATAGTGATAGCGTGACATTGACATTTTACTGAAAAAGTTTAGTGGTTGAAGCAAAGTTCCTACTAGAACAGTAGGCTACCCCGTCTCTTCTTCAATGTAGGCTCACCCCACAGGTCCAGGAGCATAGAGGTGGGGACCATTTCTGTTCTGCAACGCACCGTGCTTTGGGTTGAATGAATGAAAAGATGGATGAATGAATGAATGGATGGATACCTATATATTCACGTACGACTTTTTAAGTGAGCTTAATATTTTAATCTTAGAGACTTTCAACTGGCTCTTAAAGTCTCTGTGCCTCACTTTCCTCAATTTGTTAGCCTTCACTGGGCTGAAAGTTAGGGACTTTGTATGCTTTTGCTCATGTTTGTGCCGGGGCACATGTCATACTGCCTGATGAACAGTAGCACTCACTGAATGTCTGATAAATGAGGGGAGGCATTATCAAATGGAAAGTAATCTCAACCACACATGAGGGTTGTGAGGGATAGGTATATATAAATAATGAAAGGATATAGCTATATAGATATATCTATATATATATATGTGTGTGTGTGTGTGTGTGTGTGTGTGTATGTTCTATAGTTAATGGAGTTAAAAATCTGTATTGGAAAAAAATTTCTTTTTAATTGTATATACAAATTGCTATTGTTTCTATCATATTTTCACCATAAGTTATTAAGTTTAAATATTGCACTCAGAAAAATAAGTAATGAAGATATTTGTACTATAGAAAAATCTCCACTCTCTAGAATCTTTGGTGATTTTGGATAATACAATTTTCTTAATACTTGGAGACCACCCCCCACACACACACACACACACCCCAACAACACCACCGTAAGCTCCAAAACTTTTAAAATGTATATTATTTTAACTGGTTTAGATGAAAATATTTTCTAAAATATTTCCATTTATTTGCCTTAAAAGAACCATATCCTGACCATAAGTTAAACACATTTTCCGAGGACTCAAGGTCATCATCTACTTCGTTTCCGCAAATGTTTATTTAACACCTCCTGTGTGTGATGATCCTCTCAGGCCCTTTTGGATACTCAAGTCTATTTCCCACTGTATTAGACAGCTTCTGAATGCTGTGCTTGGAGCTGTTGGGTCAGCTTTTTATAGCATTTCTGATCTCCTGGCTGTAAAGACCAGCAGACACCGGTGAAGGTGCCTCCCTGAACGTCGCTCCGTAATACGATGCCTCTAATCTTCTGTGAATTTGAGGCTGAAATAACCAGCCATATGAACATGCATATAAAATAAGAGCACATTAGGAAGCTCTTTGTGAAATTTGTAGATTTTGGCTGCTCAAGAGTCCTTTTCATCCCTTCATTTATTTCTGGAATCTCTTGAGTTGTTCAAACATATTATATACATGAAATGTTACTACAAATTTATGAGGCCCACATTTCTTGTATCCCTTTCCTTCATAATGCTTCTAGGAACAAATTCAGAGTTTACAACACTTGGATCTGTGTCGTCTAATGACCAAGTGAGAATTTGTTGTGTCTAAAATATATTTATTTCCATCTAATTAAAGTCCACAGCTTCCTTATGAACCATTTTATATTTGCCTGAGATTTCGTTTAATTTTGAACTATAATGGAAACCTTTAAATGGATTGTTAATTAGTTTTTTCAAATTCACAGTCTGTGAATGAATAAATAAATATATATATATATAAAGATATATCTAGCTAGCTAGCTAGCTATCTATCTCCTGGAGGTGCCAAAAAAATGTATACACATGACTTGTGTTCATCTTTTGTTATCAGTATATATTTGAGTATTACAATTTTAATACAGTTTTTTCCTTTCTTAAAATGTGTATCCATTTCTTTGGCACCCTCTGTATATATTTTTACAGTTTGTGATGTTACACACATATATCATAGAATCCTTCATAAAGACTTCTATAGCAGGCTCATTTTGATACTCTCCTTTGTCAAACTGATGTGTCCTGAGAAAGTCTATCTTTAAAAAATCAGTATTTACAAAATATCTGTTAAATTATATGATTCTATCTGATTACCAATTAAGCTGAAAATGAATTGCATGCTGGAGAGAAGGCCAACCCATTGTGTACATTATATAGAGCTGAAAGAACTAACGTGTTAGCTCAGGAAAGGTTTCTGAGGCTCTGATATAGATGGAAGCAGTAAAGCTCGATGAGGTTTCTAGCACCTCCCAATGATCATATCAATCATATCTGTACTGCAATTACTGTTCCCATTATGAGTAACTGTTAGTTAGCTCATCACATCCCTGTAACACTATTTTATCCTCTTTAATCCTGTTTTATTTATGTGCCTAAATCTACCTGTCACCCACCTTACCAAATGAGAGCAAGCAAGAAGCACCATAGTAACCAAAGAACGAAATCCCTCTGTATGTGCTTTGTATTACCAGCAACATGTATCCTGAGAACTTTTCTGAAGAGTCAGTTAATGAAGACAGTTGAGAATCCTGGATTATCTGCCATTGGAAGTTTAATTGTGGTAATTTGGTCTACTTAAAGAGTGTAGCAGATCCCTTTTTCTCTAAAATTATTTCTAGACTTCTTGAGTATAGATATGGATTGTTTTTCCATTCCTTTTCTATTTAAAAGTCTTCTCTTTTTAAACAGTATAAATGTAAGCTGATGTGTGTTTGGATAGGAGTATGATGTGTGTTTGCATAAGAGTGTGATTCACAGTCTATAGGACTACATAATCTTTCTTTGAAGCTGTTATCACAACATTAAAGAGTAAAAATTTTCACCATATTGTTATCTAACTTCATGGCTTATTTTCATTTGATTTCTTTTCTTTTCATTCACTTGGAATTTATGGAAGAGAATTCCAGAAAGCTGCATTGGTACTTTTTTTGTTTTGTTTTGTTTTGTTTTTTGTTTTTTCAGTTGCAGGAAGTGGCTAGCATGAGACTGAGGGCAGGGAGAGTGTGGCACCAGGAAACTGGCTTGAAACCTCTACGTATTATATGCAATTTTATTTTCTGAGTAATAACTCTGATTCAATAATATCCCTGGGTAGTCGCCATACAAGTTTTAGTCTTTGGAAAGCCTTACTATAATCGAGAACTTTGCTAGCATATCATGTACCTTGTAATTTTATTTTCTAAAATTATGTGGCATTTAATGTCTTCATTTCCCTGTGCAAACTTTTAAAACCCTTGTATCTTCATTTATTTTGTTGCTACCACATTTTTCTATTTCAGATAATTATTTGCAATTTACTTAGCTATTCTGCAAATAAATCTTTGGCATATTTTCTAAAAGCTGGATTATCTCACTGTGGTCTAGTGCTATGGTTTCTTAGTAGAAGACAAGTTTACAACCGGAAACTGTAAGTTTCCTGAGTTCAAAATCTATACAAATTTACATGAGAAAGCCAAAATATTTCCTCTGTACTTCCAGAAGATAGATACTATCAGCTTAGAAACCAAATCGATTCTTGAAGCTTCTGGGTATTTTGAAGTCCTGAGATAGGGCACGTGACACCCAGCATTGCTTTGGCCATTCTTTTTTGAGAGCTGCAAATGGACTGGGGTCTTTTGTCAAGACCTAAAAGACATAAAAATATAAACTGGCAGCAAAGTAGCCTCTCCTTCACCCTGTTCTTACCAAAAGGAACAGCAGGTTAAAAATGAATAATGAGCGATAACATGTTTTTCAAATAGTCTTACAGGGTTTTTGTAAGTGCTTATTTTTGAGACTTCATTTAAAATTTACCAAGTTGGTGTACATGTTGCTATTTACTTACTAAGAGCTATTTTATTAGAAGGGAATGAATAATTCTGAGTTTTCTTCGACTCAATGTGCTCTACTTTCCAAGTCCTGTCTAATGCCTGGACCTGAAATCCCAATGCAAAATTCCCCAGCTTACTGTTCTTACCTAGAAAATTGGAGAAGACGGTCATCTCAATGTCAGCGGCTATTCTAGGCATCAGACATAACTCTTCAAGTATTTGAGTTTCTCGTGACACACTCTAGAACTCTCCTTGTACATGACAAGTTCATTCTTCTTTGGAGTTGCTAAGAAGTGAGACAAAGTTTTTGTTTCCTCAAATATATCCTTCTCAGTTCATTGTTTCCTTCCAAGTTAAGCATCTTTAATACCTTTACTTCAAGAAATAAGCTAATGGTGCACAGGAATAGGCAAGAAGCTTCAGGAGAGAAGGAACCCTCTCCTGAATTTCAGATTTGCCTTGTTGGAGAGAACGTTCCTAAACATTTTGTTTTATTTGGAGAACCCAAGTATCAGGACAAAAAGGCAGGAGAAGAGCTATGTTGAGCTCTTGAATTTGAAACAAGATCTACATTATGAGCCCATTTTAGATAAGTTCTGGTCCTTCATCAAACAACACTTTCAATAAATTAGAGAAATTTGTATCAAGTATCTTGGTTGCTCATACTTTAAAATCTGAGAATATACAGAAATATAATTCAATAGAAACAATAATTTGCTATCTAAAGAAAATATCTGATACTTTATGAAACTCTGGTCTTTTTAATGGAGAAGGAAGAATAGCTTCGATGCTAGGGGTGTGTGTGTGTGTGTGTGTGTGTGTGTGTGTGTGTGTGTGTGTAAGATAAAGGAGAGAGAAGACAGGAGACATACCTATTTACACTCATCTCCTTTATCCACAAAGCATTTGCAGTAACTTGGAAACAACATGCAATAAAATTCATATAGGGATTTTAAATAAAAATTGAGGGGGGAGGCTAGGCGGGAAGAATGGTATTAGAATAACTTCGAGTCCCTCGGGAATCCTACAGATGTTTTGATTCATGTGCAGTAGCAGTAGCATTAAAAGGGAAGTCAAGGCACAATCCTCTTCCTACGGAAACTGCTGACCTTCCTTTGGTCCTCCCATCCATGCTAGCCCAGGTCGAACCAGTGCCAAGTCCACGATCAGCCCATGGGTTTCATCTGGCCTGTGCATTCAGTCTAGTTCCTCTGGCTCTGCCTGCATGCTTGCTATGGCTTGGCTCTGCCAGAGCGTTCATTCCATTGCTTTGGACAGGCCTGCAGTTTCAACAATGACACATCCCATTCAGGAACAGCGTCGAGCATGATTTTGGAAAAATTGCACTCGCATCTTACATTAGGTTTGAGTATTCCAGAGGCCTTTCAAAGCATCACTCTCAGTTTATTATTCCATTGGCTTCATGGATGCTTCCACAGGACCGACATAGGTGAGGGACACCCAGACACGAGCCAAGCTCAGGGGAAAGGAAGGGACAGCGAGTCCGTTCTGCCTGACTTGGCTGGAATAGGTAGAAAACCTAAGGATCCTTTTCGTCAGTGAGCATCATTTGTTTCCATCATTTGTTCCCATGGTTATTTTCCACTGCCCAGTTGTTATTTGCATTTCTTTAGAATCATCATTGAGAGAGCCTTAAGAAGCAAAGAGAATCGAGGTGCTACACCAGAGTCAGAGAAAATCCAGTTTTGGACTGAAGTCCCACCTCTAAGCTCATGCTTTTTTATTACATTGTAGTTGGCTGAAGATCTGACACGAGACTCACTGTAACCATCGCAAAGGCAGTGTAATCTCTTGCTTCCTAGGTTTCCACTGGAAACCTGTTGTTAGAGCCACCACACCTTCCCATGAATTTCGGGGGTTTTAGCCATTTTGGAAAAAGAGGGGGGGTAAGAGAAAAGAACTGGTGGTAAAGAGATGGCGCCTGAAAATGGAAAGGTCACGAGTGAAAGTGGAGTATGTGTTACCTTCTGGCTCAGGCCAGGTGGTTGGGTGTGGATGTCCTGTGTGTCCCCAGTGCAGTTGCCCTTGCAGTGGTAATTCTCCCAGTTTAGCCACCACGGAGTATTGTTCCTTGTTTTTCTATAGTGCTTGTCAAAATGCTATGACAACTGGCTGGTTTTATGCAAACAGAGCCGGGCTCTCAAGAGACAGTGTGTCTGAAAGTCAAACATGGATGGCAGCCATTGGCATGCAAAGGAGTCAGAAACCAGATTGTTTTCTCGTTGGATGAACAGCTTAAAGTAACGTAAAGTTAATTGAAGAATTCCTTGAAAGTGAAGTCAGACTAAAAGAAATGCTCTGAGTCTATAATTTACTAAATGTGAAAGATCTGTAAGTGGGTAGTGAGACTAAAAGTTTAGGGGGAAAAAAGAATATTTTTGTAAACATATCTGGCTTGTATTATTGCCTAGGCAGTTTTAATTATTTGCTCTAATAATGTAGATTTTAGAAGAATCTCTAATTAGGTAAAGCTTGATTTATAGAGTTGGCCTCATATAAACCATGATGTCATGGTGTGCTGCAGAAAATTACAGGCCTGGTCTTGCCGTTGAAAACTTCTTTCTACCTAGGACTACTCACGCTCTGCATGTCTCACTCTCACGAAACCAAAGCATCCTGTGTTCTTGTTCTCAGTGCCCATTGCCCAGGTAAATCCAATGTCTATTTTTACTCATTAAGTAATTTATCAAATATGTATTTAAAAAACCGACGAGGCAGGGGCAGAGTTTAACTCCGAACTCTAGTAAACAGAGCTTTACTTCTTGGGAACTTAGGAGAGACCACCCCGTGGTCCTATGCAGAATGGATTCATTCCCCCTTGAACTGACGAACTAGCAGAGACTCGCCAGACAGTGTCTGTGTGTCTGTCTGCCCCTCCTTCTTACAACCCTAAAGCCGTCCTCCATTTTTCCTCTCCCTCCCTAGCCACTTCCTGGAAAGTTGTTTCAGTGTCATCATGGCCTATTTCATCTGGTTTTAAATAAAAGGTTGGGCTCCTGTAACATTTCACCATGGCTATTCCCTTTGCCATTGAAGTCGAGCCTTGATGTAGGGCCAAGGCCTTTTCTTTGATTATAGGTCTGCTGATTATAATTTCCTAACTCTTTTTCTTGCATTAATTATACCTTAATGATTGCCTTTTCTATGCCTTCCCATTTCAATTTTGTTAAAGTAGAAAAGACTTGAGAAAGAATCCTTCTGGATTTTCACAATTTTTTTCATTCTTTTAGAATTGTCTAACCTACGTCCACCTTCCTAGACATTGTAAATGATTTGCCTTCATCAGGTCTTCCAAAACTATTCAATGTACTTTGCATAGAAAACAACTCACGCCTTTCACTGTCGTACTTCATCAGTTTACATAATATTTGGTTAAATTATGTAATTATAACAAGTCCAACAGGCATAAACAGGTTCGGGAACAAACACAGCTCTTTCAACAGTTGGAAGAAGTGCATGTGACACACTAGAGAATAGCTCTCTAGCCTCCAGCATTCAGTATGTGTGGGCTTGGTCCTGAGTTAAACAAAGGGATAAAACTGGGTAAATGGAGCTCAGTTCTGAGAACTTCTGAATCTGTGTTCTCCACATTCTCTTCATTCGACAGATGCGACCCGGGTGTTTACATGACATTCCCAAGGTCGTGAAACTAGTTGGGAGCCAAGCTGAGTGTCCCAACTTCCAAGCCGCGGTTTTCCCATGGCACCAGAGATGGACTGATATGCTGCCTTTTACTATGCTTGTCTGGCTGCTGGCTTAGTGCAGGTTTATAGAGTGTACTTTGATTTATTACCACAGACTATCTGTCTTGATGCTTACTTTGCCCACAGTTTTTGAGTTACTAATTAACATACGTTTTTCTTTAAATTCTTCTTGATATCAAAACTGATCCTTCCTTATTATTGGGAGTTAATCCAGGTCATGAGATTTACCACTTCTGTCTCTAAATGATCATAATTAGACAAGAGGGAGAGAGAGAGAGTCTGCGTGGAAGCATTTTCCTAGCAGGGCTTGCCCTCCTCACCAGTCTGTAGCCCCACTCTCTTCATAGCTGCTTTTTTCCATCCAAAGGCAATTTTTGAAGCTCAGAGGCCTCTGAGACAAAGCTGCTTTGGGGTTGAGTCAGGACTCTAAGGTTTATATTTATTTGATCTCTTTGGCAAGCCATATATGCTGACATTTGTAATATCAAGATAGAAAGATTTAAAAAAAACAATCACTGTCCTTTTTCCTCTCCTCCTTTCCAGGGCTTCCATATCAAATCATAAAAGATTTGATATTGTCTAGAATCAAAATGCACCTACAACTGGGCGATGAAAAATAAAATCAGAACTGTTAGGATGAATATGAAGAAAGGGGACATGGGGTACTCAAAGCCCTAAGGTAAAATGGTTTTGCTATTAATTGAACATTGCATTTAGCTCTGAGCCTCCTGGTAAACAAAGCTACACAAGACATCTGGGTTCACGTTACTTTTGTTTGCTGAAAGGAAACATATCAGATCTTCCACAGAGACATTGTTATAGGCACTTTGTTCCAAGCCAGTGACGCTCACCTAAGTGAAGCTGAGGAACCATCTAGAGCAAGGGATGCCTACGCACATTAAAGTTTGAGAAGCCCTATTGCAGTTCATCTCCATTCTTTGTCCGTGAGGGACAGAAGCCTAGAGAAGATAAGTTATTTGCCAGTTACCAGGCCTGTTGGTCAGAGCACCAGCCTGGAGCCAGTTCCCCCAGTGCCAACCTGGGTCTCAGCGCACCCTGGCGTGGAAATCCCAGGTGCAGTAAGATGTGGCCCAACCCCAGACCTCACTCCTGGGCACTAAGGACACAGACGGCCAGGCAGGTGGGACTTAGACTGATGGAGTCGGAATATGCGGAAAAGTGGTTTCTTCAAGGAGCTGCTCTTTTCACTGAGAAGCGAGGCAGAGGGTGGACGTCTGTCCCAGGTCACTATCAAATCACTTTGGAGGCGAAATCTAGAATACTAGGTGCCCTTTTTCTACCCCATGTTAAATAAGTGCTTTGTCAAAACTTCCTTTCTTTAGTCAAAATGATGGGCAAATGTACGTTACATTTTATGACACTAGGTTTATGAGAAAACTTTGGGTAGGTCCCAGACTCAAGCTGCCTGCAGCAGTCAGGCAGATACAAGCAGCTGAGTATTACCCAGAAGGCCAGGCAACAAGGAGCTGGGCCCGTGGGACCCCAAAGGGCCAGGGTCCTGTCTCCACCGGCCAGCTGCTTCCCAGCTCCAGCTGATTTTTGTCTTATTAAAAATGCAGATAGACAGTTGACTATATCATCTAGTGTTTTGAAGGAAGCTGGAAGTCTGGATTATTAAATTAAGTCTCCTACTACTTTTAAATGTTGGCAACTTCTTTCTTCCACTTGCTCAAGCCAGAAACCTTGGAGTTGTCCTTGACTCCACTCTTCCTTTCAAAACCCATATGTAATCCATCTGGAAATCCTGTTGGCTCCACTCTCAAAATACAGTCAGATTCTGATCATTTCTTACGTATCTTTATTGCTCTTCTGTCGCCCAAACCACCATCATCGTCTCCCTCCAGGATTATTGCAATAGCCTCCCAACCGGTCTCCCTTCCACACTTTCTCTCCTGCAGTCAGAGGGATCGTATTCCTCCCCTGCTCGCAACCCTTCAAAGGTTTTCCTTCTCATTCAGTGTGAAAGACGGAAGCCTCCCAATGCCCTGTAATCTGACATCTCTGCAGCCACAGTGGCCTCCTGACCTTTACCCTTGCTGCTCTCTTGCCTGAATGCTCTTTCCCCAGGTGTCTCCATGGTCCATTCATTCCTTCCAACCCTTTGCTCAAATGTCATCTTCTCCCCAAGGCCTTCCTCAGCCTCACTATCTAAACTTTTACGCACATATCCATACACCCTACCTCTCCCCTTCTCAGCTTTGTTTTCTCCTTAGCACGTATCATGATCTAGTATACTACATATTTTTCTTGTGTATCCCCTGTCTTCCACATTAGAATGTAGGTTCCAAAAGGGTAGGGACTTTGTATGTTTTTGTGTATGTGTTCACTGCTATATTCTTAGCTTCTAGAAATGTCCCTCACACATAGTAGATGCTCATTAAATGTTTGACGAATAAATGAATCTTAAAAAGAAACAACTTTTTTCACTTTGGGCCAAACAAAATTCTTCAGTGGGCCAAACCTAGCCTATACCCCCTTTGCCCGAGGGTCCAAAAGAAGAGCCAGTATTTCTCCAGCTGCACCTTGGAGACAGACCACACAGCATCCTGACCCGTGCCCTGCTCAGGAACCTGAGATGAGCTCCTCCACTGCACTCTGTGCGGCGTGTCTTCCTGCTCCACCCTGCTGAACTTGAACGCACGCTCGTTGTTTTCTGCCTCAACACTGTTTTCCCCAGTGCATTGCTGTTTAGAATATGGAGAACGTTCTGTGAGTTAATTCAGCTTCCTGAGTGAACTTCCAAACCTCTGAAGGCAGGAAACATTTGAACAATTTGACTTGTTCTCCACAACACAGAGTTTAGAGTTAGACAAGCAATGGGGAAGAGGAAGAGCTCTACAAACAGAGGGCAAAGCTCATGTAAAGACACTTGGGTGGGAGAAACCTTGATGCTTTGGTAGAGAACAAGTGAAACCAACAAGAAGTGAAGCAGAAAAATGGTAGGAAGGAGGGTTGGAGAGGGAGGCAGGCCAAATCTTATAGGCCGTGAGAAGAAGTTTGGATGTTATTGTTAAGTTCAGTGGGAAGACCAGAACTCATGAACTAGTCATAGTGGTAATTTTTTTTTTAATACAGCTTTGTAATGAAATATGACATACATATGACAAAAACATCTTGGCGATGTTCTTAACAAGTTAGTCAATTGTTAGCAGTCATTTCAGCACCTAGACTCCCTTTTGTTTAAAAAACATTTGTTGGACTGAATTGGTGGAAAAAAAATATTGTTTATTTTCACATTTATACCTAAAATATTAAAGTTTAAAATATCTTACTAAAATAAGTAAATGTATTTGTACAGAAAATAAGCTTTGTGTGAGTTACATCGCACTAGAGTTTGGTTATGATGATTGTTTAATCAAGTAAGGTTCCCCAGGCACATTCAGTCTTTTTAATTGTATCCACTTTAGTTACATAAACAAACAAGAAAATGCTAAATAATCATTCATTTTACTGTTGCATTTGCAACCTTTTCCAAATTACTATCACATGAAAATGTATAATGTTTCTGCTTCTAAAAATATAATTTTATATACAGAGGGTGCCAAAAAAATGTATACACATTTTAAGAAAGGAAAAAACTATTACAATTGTAATAACATATACCGATAACGAAAGATGAATATAAGTCATGTGTATAAATATTTTTGGCACCCTCGGTATTCACTGTATACCAAATGTGCATTAATTGCAGTTTTGATAAAATGCATAGCTTTTCCCTGAGCTCAAGTCTTATTCCAACCTATATGTTCTAATCATAAAATAGAATCAAATATTAAGCAATCTACTAACATTCCATAGAAGATAGAACAAGGCTTTTTTTTTTACTTCAGTTGTATGAGAACAGTAAACCATAACTCATGTTTTAAAAAAAAAAAGTCACAATTCTGCAGCCAAACTGAGCCACTTGGAGGGATTTGGTCGCTTGGCCTTAGCTATCCAGTGACTAAAAGGGCAGATTCTGAGTCGTGATAACATTTGTGATGTCAACAGTCAAAGCAAAATCAAGCTGTAGATAATCTGGAAAGCTGCAGTAAACACCAAGTGTTAGGATAAAGTTTAGACAGTCTTGGAACATTTATAGGCAGCCCAGGTGTGACATAAGGGAGAACTATAATAAGAAAAACTTCACAGCTCTTTGTAGCTGCCTCACAACTGATTTTCGTTTCAGTAGCATGAAATTGAGATTACAGAAGTAGAGAAATTCAGAACTGGAAAGGACCATAGAGAACCTGTTTTACAAAGGAGAGAGCTGAGGCCCAGGGAGCACCAAAGACTTGCTCAGTGTCCCACAACTAGACTTAATGTAGGACTTCGGTTGGAATGTGCAACTCTCATTATTTTCTAGCTCATTCTTCTTTTCTCTACTTTTTGGGGCATATTTTGACTATCTGGTCATTGGAGTTGTACCGAAATGGAATGAGCTGGCTTGGGTGAGGAAGGGGGCTGTCTGCACCAGGAGTGATTGGGCAGAAGCTTAACTATGGCTACCCAACATGCATATTAATTTTCCATGAAGGAAACTTGGATACAGAATCCTCTAAGAGCTTTTCCAACTCTAATTTTAATGAGTTTAGATCATTTTCATCATATTTGTAATTGGGTAATTGTTTGTCCTCCCTGCTTAGAACAGTTATCGCTCATTCATATTCATGTATGTCTCATCCACTCCAGTCTTTTCTCAGAACCTGTTTTCCCGTTGAGGCCACCTGTTCCAGAGTTGCTCAGTAATGAATGGGGTATGACCAAAAGCAAGCCAAGACTCGAGCTCTGTTCAACACTTGGAATGATGAGTAATCATTTTACTCATAACTAATTTAACCTTCTGCATTAGACCAGTATCCGATAAGCGCTGAACTTCTTCTGCCACACACACACAAATTAGCTATATAGTTAGCAAAAGGGAGATCCATGACAGTGAAATCAGTCAGCTTTCCTACCCTACAGCAAGGACTTGGAATGGAAAAGGTTTTGATCAGTTCATAGCCCAATAAGGTATAAATGACTTTCAAAGTAGAAATGTGGTTAAATTTTTTTACTGTTCATCTATACGTATAGACTATTCTTAGCTTAGAAATGAGGAAGTATAGATTTGCATCACAATATAAAATGCATGAGATAAGAACTCTGATTAGAAATGTATTTGCCAACTGATCACGCCTGTGTGAATAGAAAAACCTCTGCATATTGCTCTATTCTGTCTTTGTCCAGCTTGATACCCTATTTTTTCTGCTGTTATTTAAAAGGTTATTTTTCCCAGGCATCAACATTTTTAGACTATGTGCTTAACAGTCATATTTATGATAGGGAATTTCCAGAAAACAAGTGATTCAGTCTCATATGCCCTAAGTATCCATTCTGCAGTGGAGACCAGGGTGAATTATTCATTGTAGTAAATATGTGGTCCCATTGGAACCCATCTCCAGACTTTTAAAACTGGGATTTAAACTTCCATCCCGCAGTCCTATGGGAAGATTTCTAATATGCTTATTCCCCTCACTTCCAATGACCCTGAATCGGAGATTTGGGAGGTGCGAAGAGAAAGGAGATGATGGTAAGATTT
This sequence comes from Rhinolophus ferrumequinum, assembly GCF_004115265.2. Taxonomy (NCBI): domain Eukaryota; kingdom Metazoa; phylum Chordata; class Mammalia; order Chiroptera; family Rhinolophidae; genus Rhinolophus; species Rhinolophus ferrumequinum. The sequence goes on from NC_046285.1 coordinate 29,317,353, forward strand.
CACATATTATCATGGTGATCCAGTAAAGGCAGTGAAGGACTAACTTTTTTTTTCAAACATAAAGGAAACCGAGAGCCCAGCAAGGGAGAAGCTCTGTTAGAGGACTAGAGAAGCTGAGTACCTAGTTTTACAGATTGAACATCAAAACAAAACCTGAGACCCACATCTCCTGGTTCCTGTCACGTCTTTTTTACGATCCCATTTCACCCCTATTGAAAAGTCAAGCTAGACTCTGTATGCTTTCCAAAGCTGAGGGGTCAGGCCCCGTATGTTATATGTGTTGGCCTCCGTCTCTCTCTCCCAAGAGGAAGACCCCCTAGGGAGTGTCTATAAACTTCCCCTGTGAACAGTCAGATACTAAATATTTTAAGCTTTGCCAGCCTTATGGTTTCTGTAGCAACTACTCAACTATTGTAGCACAAGAGCAACCACAGGCAATATGTGAACAAATGAGCATGCCTGTGTGTGTGTCAGTAAAACTTTATGTGTGGTCACTGAAATTTCGATTTTATGTATTTTTCATGTGCCATAAAAAAGTATTTTAATTTGAAAATGTAAAAATTATTTTAATTTAAAGATGTGAAAAATCATCCTGGGTGCTATAGACAAACAGACTGTGGATGAGATTTGGGCCTACTGGCCATAGTTTGCTAAGCCCTATCCTCAGGGAATCATGAAATATGAGGAGGACTATCGGTGTTAAAACATGAAGACACAAAATATGATACCTGAAGGACAGGTGATTTAAATGTGGTAAGGGATGTGACTAATGGGTATGCATATGCAGGGAGACGTAGGTGGTGCCCTGACCCTCGATTCTGTTTTAGGTAATCTTGATACTCACTCAGATTCCAGATTGACATACTCTCTTAAGATTTACGGAAGGCAGATTTTAGCTGGCCTTAGGGAAGAAAAACAGAAATAAGAAGAGGACATGTGATTTAGAGTTGGCCATAGGTATGTCAAGCCAACAGAATATTTTATGAGGAATGGCAGCTGGTGGTTTTCGTGATCAGTGCTTCATTGTGAAGTGTGTCTGAGGTAAGGAGGAGACAGCTAGTGTATTCCTTCCTCTTGAGCTAAAACTAGTTCATGACATTGTAACACTCTCAGACTGTCTTCTGCCATGCTGAAAGAACCCATAAAAATCTCTATTTTTATGACATAAGAGCTATATTGATTAACTTTAAATTTAAAAAAAAAAAACCATGTAAACTCAAAACCTTAAAGGACCATTTTTTAAAATAGTATGGATGTTCATGTGAAATTGAATACAGCCTTTTGTTGCTCTGTCGGTCAAATCATCTGTAACAATTGCATAAATGGTAGTTTGGTTATTTATAACAAAGGAGCATTAGTTATGATGATATAATTACCATTTTTTGAGGAGCTACTATCTACAGCCACATAACATACATTATCTCATTTATTCCCACAACGACCCAGCAAGGTAGGTGTTACTTCCGGTGAAGTGTAATTGAGGTCCAGTCACACACACAAAGTAACTGCCAAATCTGTTTCCCTGACAAGAATGTTTGTGCTGTTTCTACTGTGCCATTACCATGATGAGAAATAGTGGCAAAAAACAAAACAAACAACCAAAAAAACCCCAAAACCAGAATTCGGAAAAACCATCCTCAACTATATTCCTGGCTATTATTACTTTATGTTAATCTTACTCTACATGGATATTGTATAATAATAGAATGATTTCAGCCCCTTAAAAACCTTAAAAAATCAAACTAACTGTGTCTTGTAACATTTGTGGTTTGTGTCCATTCATTGCTCACAGTTTCTAGGCAGACTGCAGCCTTGAACTATTCACTGTCTGAACTTGCCCTCAAAGAATTCTTCTTCCTGCCCTACCTCTATCAAGTGACAACCAACGAAAAACCCACAAGCTCAACAGCTGCAGCTCTGGAAAATGTCCATCCAAACTCTCATTCTCAGTCCCTTTTGAAAATCACAGTTCCTAGAACTTGCTGTTATCTTCTTAAAGGGCATGACTAATGCTTGTAACATTGTAAGACTTCCACTGCAAACACTGTCTGCCAGACCTGGATTCCTCCTTAACTTGAGCTCTGTTAACTTACCTACACCAAGAAATTTACTGCCCCTCAACTGCTGTACCCTAAATTCTTACTCAGGGACCAAGAAAGCAAATATTAGGATGTGAGTGTTTTAAATAGTCAGTAGGAACACTGGAAAGCTTAATGAATTTCAGAAAGTGCCTCTTTGATCAGAACGGAATTGAAATCCCTGGTGTATTGAGAATCTGAGGAGACTCAGTCCTGTTCTTGCCCCTCTAAATTTTATTCTTTCCATGAGTTGTTTTTAGGATTCAGAGGTCAAATATCCAGTATATCTTTTCAGGGGAAACGGTTTCATTTTTCCTAAATGTGGACGTATAGTGCAAAAGTGGCTGTTTTGTGTATGACTGAATTATACCAAAATCCAGTTTTTAGCAGCCTTTTCATATGTGAATCATGTTATTTAATCCAGATTTCTTTGAAACCATAACCAGATACACAGTATGGATATTTGATGGAAGAAATATGGTTGCTATTATTCACCCTGCCATGCTTTATTTTGCTTACATTAATGATCCATTAATACATTTAAGGGGGGAAAAAGTGAATTTTCTTCATCAGCCATTGCAATTGGCAAGACTGGATGCTGGTGTTACCCTCACAAGACTCCATCAAGAGATAATTTCCTGATCAGTTTGTATCACAGCATTGATTTTTCTAGACGGTCCCACAAATATATCCAGAAACTCCGGAAGAAAAAAAAAAAACTGCAGCTAGGAGACAAATATGTGCTAATGCACCACTTACTGTCTAGAGAAAATATATGCTCAGGGCAGCAGTAAGAAGTTATTTGGTCTGTATTTATTTACAGTGTGGGCTGCAGAATGCTAGCATTCCAACTGGGCCCAGATGTAATGGAAAGAACTCACTAGCATTTTCTCACTAGCTTTAGTAAGGAATGTACCAACATAGATTGGTTAAAAGGTTGTCATTTAGTTCCAATAACCCTAAAAGGTTCTTTTTGTAGCCTAAATAATGGAGAAAATGTTTTGGGGTTCCAAATCCCATCTAAATTGACTGCTCTTGGTCGCTTAAACATATTTCCTTATCAGTAAAACTAAGCAGACACATATTTTTTGAAATTTGACAGAAAATATCTACTATTTAGGTAAGACAGTGAGCTCAGATTTATGGTGGGGAAACTCTCATAATTCAAAAGAGACTGTTTTGAAATAATGTTGATAAAAAATATCAGTGTCAGTTGACCTAATGGGAAGGAGCCAAGATTTCCTGTTAACTAAGCAGCCTTAGGAGAATGTCCACACTCATCAGTGAGCAGCATATACATATAAATAGATCTGGTTGAGGCTCCCCTCACACCCAAGTAGGGTATTTCAATGACTGCAATTTTCTACTTGCCTGTTTTAATATTTTGACTATCAGTTATTGAAGTACGGTATCAGAAAATAACCTGGATGTGAAGGAAGAAAACCATCTTTTAAAAAAATTTCTTCAGCAAAATGCTGGGGTGAGGGGGTTGCTATCTCCAGGTAGCTCTAAGGCCTATTTTATGGTATTTTATTTTTAGGGGTTGATCTGATATGATAAATGTATATTCAGAATGCCTATCCAAATTATTTGTGCTTCGAGTTAGTGCTTTCTAAGATGGATAGACTAGTGGTTTGACAATGAAAACCATGGATGGACATTTTCCAGGCCCTTAGACCAAATGTTTTGAAAAAAAAATCAAATTCTTAAATGCATGAGCATTCTCTAAGCATCTTTTTCTTACATTTTAAATGAAGAGGTTCATTCACTTGAGCCTTATACTGCTCCCTGGCTCCTCGTACTCCAAATGCCTTGACTTTTTTTCACCCTACCAAACTGGTAAAGAAATTGAGCCATAGAGGAGGCAGAGACTTTTTTCATTCAGGTAAGGGAATAGTTCTTGATTGCCTTTCAAGTGTTTCATTATTTTGCAAAATTTCAAATATAGAAAAAGAAGAACCCCCATGATAGCTGTAGCAGTCATCAACTCACGGCCACCTTTGTTACGTCTGCCCCCACACAGGATTCCTTCTCCCCACACTGGATTCTTGGAAAGCAAATGCCATATATCATATAATTTCTATGGGTTGTCTGTTGTGTGATTTGAACTCTATTGGGCTTTGAGGATAAAAAAAAAAAAATGAATGAGACTTGGTCCTTGTTCTTAGAGAGCTCATCAAATCCATCTGTAACTCAATGTAATTATAATGTAAGTCCATTGTAACAGACCCAAACACTAAAACTCCTGAACCAGCTCTCAACATAGCAAAACCTAATATAAAAGGAATAATTTTATAATTTGAGTCCCTGGAGCCAAATTTATGAAGACTTTTTAAAGTATAAAAAACTGCCTAGTTCTATTTGCTATGAGAGCCTTGAAGTAATGATACCCGGTAACAATGAGCACACACAGCGCCTAGAGTTTGGCTTCTGAATCTCCTTTCCCACTAAAAGGAACCAGTGCTCCGCAGAGAAATGGCTGATTTCAGGGCCGATAGAGGAAAAACATGAGCCTTGTAACCCCTTTACGTGCCAGGATATTATAAAGTGCTCAAAAAATGATGGACACATGTCCAAAGGACAAAGAAATCAGCTCGAAGAAACTCTCACTGGCCAAATCAAGGACAACTTGAGCAACAAAGTAACGAATAAAAATAATGGAATACAACTCATCAACTAAAATCAGAATCCATCATCCTACATGCGCAGGAAGGAAAAGCTTTCTTTACAGTAGAATGCCAGTTAATAAATGTGGAATGAATGCTGGATTAGAAAATCACCATTTTGCAACCATCACATTACACTGATTTAGGCAAGAAGTGTCAATAGATGCTAAAACTTGGAAGTGAAAGTTAGTGAGGAACAGGATACATACACATTTCAAAGACTCTCTCCACGAATTACTTACAAATAGCCATAGAAATTAGAAGCTTTAGAGTGGGGAGGTCTGGTGTGTGACACGTTAACCAAGTGATCAAAATTACACTCACCAATAGAACAAACTGACATCATGTGCCTCTTATACATTGAGAAACACATCAGTGATGTTCTTGCCCAAAAAATGTGTAATTTAATATTAGAGAAATATCAGACAAATCCAAAGATACTGTTAAAAATATCAGTGCCCTGAAACACAAAGATAAGCTGAGTAGCTGTTTCAGACTAAAGGAAACCAAAGAGATATGAAAACGAAACATATGTGTGATCCTGGATTGGATCCTGGACTGGGGAAAAAAATTGTAGAAAGAACATTATTGGGACAGTTAGTAAAATTTGAACATCTGTGGATTAAATAATAGTATTGTGACTATGTAAGTTTCCTCATTTTGACCAATGTACTGTCATTAGATAAGTGATTATCTTTGCTATTAGGAAATATACATTGAAATGTTTAGGGACAAAGGGACATGATGTCTGCAACTGAATTAGATAGCTTAGAAAGACAAAGCATATATATGGAAAGCATACAATACAAAAGTAGCAAAATTTTAACAATTGGTAAAAATGGGTGGAGTATTGAGTTTTTGGTGCTATTCTTGCAACTTTTAGGTGTGAAAGTATTTGAAATGCTAAAATAAAGCAAATGCACACACACAGACACACACACACACAGAGTTATCTTCACCTTAAATAAAGCCAATTCAAAATATAGAACTCTGAAAATTATGCCCAAAGATAAATGTAAATTTTTTTCTTTCAACAAAGATCTTTAAATAGCAACCTTCATGTTAAAATTATAAAATTTATAAAAATTTAATAAACATAGAAACAGTTTCCCAAATCCCCATCTATAAATTGAAGCGCACCTCTGTTTGTTTTATCTTTGTCATGAGAAGAGTTGCTCTATCCATCTGGCTTGTTTGGAAAGCTGCTTGCCTAGAGCTGTGTATGAGTCCGTACTTGCATGTTTTTTGAAGAAAAATGATGGTGGTGGTAACCTGCCCCAAAATATAGATTTCGACCTTTGTAGAACTGAAACTCTATTTCAGATTTCTCTGTTCCAGTTGTCAGAGAAACTTTTCAGGCCAGGGGAAGCCAGATTTTAGGAGACCTGCTTTTTCCCCTAATTAGCTCTGAACCTCTTGGATTTTCCCTTTTATCTCTTTTCCTCTCATTAAAATATAACTTTTACAGGAATAATAAGAATAGTAATGAAGTAATGAGCCTATTATTTTGAGCCTATCCAAAACCATATTGCTTTACAAATCACAACAAAAATAAGGTCTTCAATTTTCCAAAAGCTGATTAGCCAAACACCATTGTGCCTCCTTCTTCTTCTTCTTCTTTTTTTTTTTTTTTTTTTGCCATTTTGCCACTTAGAGAATTGGAGTGGGAAGTGGAAACAAACAAAACTAATCAGTCACATGTAGTTTTCTATAAACAGTTTGTTTTCATTTTAAAATTGACATTGTCTGTAACAGCAAAAGATTGGAAATAACCTAAGTGTACCTCCATAGGGACTGGTTAATACTAGTGGAACACTATGGTTCCATAAACAAAGACTGGAAAGGTGTTTATGTATTGATACGGAAAGATCTCCAGCACAGTAATGGGAAGTCCAAAAAGCACCATACAGAACAATGAATGTTACCATTTGCATATAATAAAAGAAAGAATATATATATATTATACATATAATATATATATACTCATTTATACAGTGTATATGTGTGTGTGTGTGTATATATATATATATATATATATATATATGCCTGCACATATATAAAAAAATCTCCAAAAAGATACACACGCACATAAAATTGTTTGCCTAAAGAGATGAGAAATTGGTATTGGGCACAGGTTCATTAATTTCAGCACTAACATATGTTGAAAAATCCCTAAATCGAATGCTTCTAGAAGAAAATAGGACATTTGTACTTTTCACCAGTTTTGCTATAGAAATTACTGTTTTATAATGCTAGTTCATCAAACACAGACACTCCCAAAGCTTTCACTGTAGGGATGAAAAGCATTATGCATTTTCTGATTCAGTTAGTCTAGTGCACTTATCCACTTGATCTCAGAAAACGGATCACCATGTTTTCGTAAGTGTTTGTGGTCACAGGAGTATGTTCTGTGAATGAACATGAGACTTGCCTGCCACAGGACTGTTAAAGACCTGAAAAGCACACAGCTGATTTTAGCGGCGTTCTACCAAAATACCAATTTAGTTAAATACCGCATGGGAAGTAGAAGGGTAGCACTTACTTCAAATTCGTTAGTGTAAGGTTCAGTGTTCTTATAATATGTGGAATACCAAGAGTCTCTCAGGAAAGCCAGCAACCAAATAAGACCTAGGAAATATTTAGGAATCCAAGAGAATCTAGAAGTACTTCCTTCCTGGAAGTAACAATTTAATATATCACCAATTTTTTTTCAGCCAAGATCTCAAACAGGATATTAAATGGCATGCAGTCATTTTTTTTCCTTAATGGTTCTCTCTGTCATTAACAGCCTTCTTTTTTCTGTCCACCTGCATTTTATAAGTGGATAAATAGAATCACTCCAAGCTGCGGAATACTTCTTTTCTTCCTGCATCTGCCAAAGTCAGTGCGAAGTAGGAACCTAAAGCCTTGTCTGGAACAAGGAACAGGCTATGGCCACTTACCATATCAGCAAAGAGAAATGCTTCTCTTGTGGCTCATTTGCATATTTCGTGGGTCTCATGTTTAACTCCTGTTTTACAAAAATCATTATTATTCAAATAAAGACTACTCGTCTAGCCCATATGGTCTATTAAAGCTCTCTCCGCTGAGAATTACATGTATAGTTCCAGTAAATAACACTGTATTTTTAACAGGGAGGAGGACACAGATGTGACAGTGGTTTTGGAAACAACTTAGGTAGCATTAAGAAACATCTGCGCATTTCTCCCGCAGTCTGAGTAATGAAGTAGTGATTTGTTCAGCCTTCTCTGCATCTGCTCTTTCCCTCCCTCCTTTTTTCAGCACATCTAGATGATTAATAAACTGAACACTCTGTATAAGCTTTCTGACAGCCATGGGGACTGTCGGGGTTGGTGATGCACATCAGCCAGTGTCGTCATGAAACACGGACTGGGTGTCCCCTACCAGGGGCCTGCGGCGTTTTGAGAAGGTGGTGCTAGGATCTGTAGGGGATTCTTTTCCCATCAAAGCCCAGTTGATCTTTTCTCAGGTCATGGAGTCAGCGGCTGGGCAGGTGTCCTCTCCAGTCGGGATTATACATTTAAAGAAATAGTTTCTTTGCCTTAGGAAAGAGAGTACAGTCTTATTATCTTAAAAGTCAAGTCTTATTATCGTAAAAAGTAAAAAGACAGTTTTAATAACCATTTCATTCATCGCACTATGAATTTTGCTGAAAGACTTGTCGTAAAGCATGTCTGTTCTGCCAAATCCCAAGTTTAGCAGTTACCAAAGCTGACTCTGTGTATGACCTGTTATGTTTTCCATAGGTTGGATGTGATCACAGAAAGCTGATTGCCAAGGTTTAATTTCAATTCAGATATAACTAAATGCAAGAAATCCCTTACTGACACCTTTATTCTGCCTGCCCTACCCTTAATCACCATTTTAGGACAAAGTTATAGGATCCACAAAACGGTCTGCCTGGGTTGCAAGTTAACTTTGAGGATGGCTTTTTATGTCTGGTTTACAGCCTTTCAGGACTATGATGGAAGCACTGTGACATCCTAAGCTGTAACAAATGAACTATTCTTGAAGATAAATGTAACTTCATGTCTATGAAGCTAAATATTTACTTTCCAGATGATTTAGTGTATCTTTGTTCCTTTGTGCACTGAGCTTATTCTTTCTGTGCATCCCTTCAGCTCCAAGCTACTTTTTTGCAGCCCTGTTATATCAGTGTTTTGTGATGTTACAAAAAAGCAGAGTGTGAGGTCAAATTTTCCATTACATACCTCAACAGGAATGCCAGGGAACTTAGCCAAACTAAGTCCACAAAAAAATAAAACTTACAGGGAAGATGATTCATTAATCAACAATTGCCCTACCAAAAGAAATAGAATTAGTTGTATGTATTTGGTTTGGGGAGCGGGGAATGAGTGCAGACAGTCCAGCTATAGGATGGAACAGGGTATTTTATGCCCACATGGCATGGTTTTAGATCGATTAGGGATCTTTTAAACTGTAAAATCTAGGGAAAGAATAACTCACGTTATGCCTTGATTTCTCTCAGTTTTTTTCTTTTTTCAAATTGAAAGGATATCATATGCTGACCCCAACTACAACTTGATTTAAAAAACAACGGCAGCTGAAAGATACCCAAGAAAGACATGTTCTTTGTCCTTTCTCTTCCTCTAATGTACAACTCCTCTGTGTCTTTTTCTCTTGCCATAAATTCAGCACCTTGGCCCCGTCAGTGCAGTAGAAATGCTAGACTTGTTATTAAAGTTACATTCCGAAATATTAAAGGAGCTGAAAAGGGTGAAAATTATGACATTGGAGGAAAAAAAATTGGTCACTGAAATTAGAGAAAGCCCCCAAGCTCCTAAACAAACAGATTTATCTGACCACTGAACTAGTACCATAGATTTCAAACTCAATGTGAAGCTTCATTTTTTCTGTATTCTAATGAGAAAATCAGCCAGTAACAAATACAGTTGGCTCTGTGACCAGCCAATAACAGAAACCATGAACTGTGTTATCTAGTGTTTTATTAGCCAGCCCTTAAACACCATCGTGCAATAAAATGTTCGAAACAGTGACCCAGAGTCCTGCAAGATCCTTAGGTACCTTCTGACTCCTCAAAGAAAGAAAATGTTAGAAAATACTGCAAAATGTATTTTATTTTAATTCTTTGATAATTGGTATTTGATTTGTGCTTCAGACACTGTTAACCAGACTGTGTAATTAGAACAATTCCAACCATGTTGGATGATACTGAACTTACTGAAGATTTCCTTGCCTTTTACGGAGAACATGAGGGGGAAATGGAGAACAGGTTTTTTTGTTTTGTTTCGTTTTTTTTCTTTTGCCAAAAAGCTGATAACCCCACTGTTATTGCCATTTCCTCCGCACACAGGCACAGCACCACAAGAATGAATTGTCTTAACGTTCCTAATAATTGGGTGTTTCTTCTGAGAAGCTGGGACAGTTCAAGAAAAGAAATGGGTTGGAAGAGAGGAATGAAGCCAAAGTTCCCAGACTTTGACAACTAGGGCAAATGTAACAAGTTCACATTCCTCGTGGAAAAATGTGAAACCCTGTACTTTTTTAGAAGAAAGCTTGAGTGCATGAACAGAACCAGGGCCAGAAGGGCCTAATGTAGTCTGCTGCTCAGAGGCTTCTGTGCTCCTGTCTACTCGCCTCCGTCTGAGGGTCCCTGACAGACAACCCAGCAGGCAATGCTTTCAGAATAATACCGATGGAGGCAAACGTCCTAGGTCTCAGACGGAAAAGAATTACCCTTGAGTCCTCCACGCTCAGAGAGCCTTTTGTCAGGCATTTCCAGTTTTTCCTTCTTTGCTCCGTTCTGCCATATCGGCAATGCCTACACACATACTTAGGAAGAGGGAGAGGAGAGAAGATACATGTGGAAAGTGTTTTTTCCCCTCCTTAAAAGATGAAATTTCATCTTTTCTGAACCTCCCTGCCTTTCCTCTTTTCAGCTATGTTAAAGACTTGTTTCCTTGGTTTTTAAATCTCATTTTGCTCAGGCTTATAGGAGCTCAGCAATCCCTAATGTTGTCTTTCTTTCATCTGTGCTCTCATTTCTCTATTATGACTTCTCATGCAGGCCAGTAGCTGTTTCTTATGTCACATGTGCTATGAGAGACAGCACGCTCCCAGACCCCATTCCTTTCAGCCATCTAATCTTCCTTCCTCTGTCCATCCATCCATCCATCCATCTGTCCATCCATCCATTTGATTTAGAAGGACTTTGAGACTTGGAAAATTTACATTCCTGAAACTGATGATGATATGTTGGATTTACAAGGAACTCTTTTCTTCTCTGCAAGATTTTTAAAGAGAATGTGCTTTACAATGAGACATATTTGAGTTCCTATAATGTGACATTAAGCAAGTTACTTGCCTCATTTATTCATGTGCCAGGCCTTCTATGTGCCAGGCCTTGTGCAAGGCATGATGGGCACCATTTTTACAAGACACACATGGCCTTTCACCTCATTGACTTTATACCCTAGTTGGGAAAACCAAACGTTTAAATATATGTTTCATGTAGTGAATATAAAGAGGAAACACAAGAGGGGTCGACATGAGTCAGAAGAGCAGGGAAGACTGTTTTTGTGAAATAATGTTTAAGCTGAGGCTCAAAGAATAGGGAAGAGTTAGCCAGAGAGAGAGACAGAGAGAGAGAGTAAGAGCATCGCTGGCTGAAAGGCAGCTCGTTCCAAGACCCAAAGCTGGGAAGGAACTTTGTAGAAGAGAAATGAGACGAAAGGGTAAAGATACAGACATGAGGAAGCCACGGCTCAGCAGGCTGTGTTACTGACAGGGATTGTGGTCTTCTCTAATAGCTGTGAGAAGCCACTGCAAGTTCTTTGTGGGGAAAGCATGATCATACTTGTGTTTGAATCACTCTGTTGTGTCTCATCACGCAGTGGGTCAGAGGAGCGGAGGCTAATGCCACTTTCCAGGTGAGAGATGATGGTGGCAGTCAGTGGTGAAACGCATGGATTCAAGGCAGATTTAGGACTGCAGTGTATAGGACTTCAGCACCCTGGATTAGTGGCATTGCAGCAGCGTATTCCTGAGGACTTCCAGTTTTCTGACATGAGGTACTATTTCCTGACGTCAGAACTTTTGGAGGAGAGCCAACCCTCCGGGTGGGGTGGGGTGGGGGATAGGAGTAGATCCCAAGTTCAGGTTTGGAAATGTTTGATCTGAGTTACTTGTGAGACCTCAAGTGGAGATGTCATGCAGGTAACTGTAAAATCAGATTTGAAGCTCAGGAGAGATGTCTAGGCTGGAGATATAAATTGGGTATGAGCGTATAGATGATATTTAAAGCCAGAAGTCGGGACAAGATTGCCTAGGAAGAGAGCGTGTTTCCAGAGGAGGGCCGAGGACGCCTCCCTGAGCCTTCGCTGTCTCATCTGGAAGGACGATCTCTCTGTGCAAGGAGGAGAGGTGTGGAAACAGCACAGCGCCCTGAGTCCAGCTCATAGTAGACACTCAGTGTGTGGTAGCTGCTATTATTATTATGTCTGGTAAAATCTCACAGCCTCATTCTCTGGAATGAGTCAGCACTAATTCACAGAGAGGAGAGGAGAGAAGAATGAACGAATGCATGAAGAAATGCACGCGAACCTGCAGGGATATGCCGGTAAAAATTGAGATCAAAGCATTAGCTTTTATTGTGCAATTGTGTTCGCATTTTCTTTTCTTTTCTTTTCTTCTCTTTTTGTAAGTTTTATTTTCTAGGCAGCCCTCCTCTTGCAAACAAGCTCCTATAATTCTCCCCCTGAAAAATCAGGGGTCTTCATTTTTCTGAAATGGGACTTTTCTACCCAAATGACTTGCGAGGCTACCACCAGGTCCATCATCTCCGCGGGTTCTCATCGTTGTAGCGACAGTCACTGATTAGTCTGTTAAGAAGTATCTCAGTGTTCTTTTGGTAACATTATTTTTAGGAACGCAAAGCCTTTACATTTCCAGACAGCAGCTTCATTGTGAATGTGGGGAGACCACAGAGCTGTAACACATTGCACATGTCGACAAGGCCGTCTGGGCCTCTTGGCATTACTAATGATGATAATGATCCCACTTGGTGGAGGCAGACCCTCCCTGCAGCTGGTGTCCTTTCTGTGCGAGGATGAGGTCATTTGATGGGGAGGGGGAAAGACTGAGCTGGGGAGGATGAGAGAAGGGGAAGAAGCTGTCACATCTGCATTCTTAGTGGAAAAATAGAAACATACTTGCCACATGCTTGCTCGCTTGCTTTATTTATGTATGTATGTATTTATTTATTTATTTTTAAGAAAAGGGAATCGAGAGGCAAGCAGATGGTAAGGAATTGTCACATGGTGACAGCTCGGTTTTCCCCCCAAATTGCAACAGCTATCAGTATTCACAGTAACAAGCTAATGAAATCTCTAGGAATCTAGTCTCTAGACTATGTGAAACTAACTGCTCAGAGCAGGATAGCCCAGCAATTTAGATCCTTAGGAACTACTTTACAGTTGTATAAAAGCATAATTCTAGACAGTGCACTCTTCCCTCTGCCTCCAATGTGTCTTAAAAAAAAAGAGAGAGAAATTCAGAAATATTGTTCCTTTGGCAATGTGGTTAAAGGCATCAGATCGTTCTTCATCTCCTTCTCAAGGTCATCACCCAAAGCAAATAAACAGCCTTTTTTAGTTTTCCAGTATAGTCCAGCTGGCACACACACTGTAGGCTTATTTTTAGAGACTGTATACATGAAAACTATATGTCCCCAGGCTTTGGGGTTGTTGTTACAATTCGTTTTCTTTGAGGGTTTTTAAGGGGAGCAGTTAGTGAAAGAAGAGTCACTTTGGCATCTCAGGGAGGGACCCTAGCCTGGACATAACCAGCCAGTCACAATCAACCATTTGGCCATATCTGCTCAAAGTAAAAGAAATGAGTCAACTCTGATGCAAATGAGGAAAATACTAAGAATGTTCTCCAGGTGTTTTTGAACCTTTCAAAGGCAAGGTCAGGTGTGACTAGCTTTTGCATCCTCAGTGCGTCAGCCACGACCTGACACAAAGTAAGTGCTCAGTGAGTGCAAGTGACCCTGTGTGCCCATTTCTCTTGGTTCTGCTGTTGGTAAGTGCAAATGACCATGAGTAATTATGTGTGTGGAGGGGTGGGGCGTCATATTTTCTACTACATTCGGGAGAAAGAGGCTGAATTATTTAAGTAAGTGCTCTCAACAGTGCTCCTGGCTTGGTTTTCAAGATATCATGTAGAGAACACTGGACTGGAGGTCTGAAACCTGACCCTCCAGCAAGCCACAGAAAGTTCTTAACCTCGATTTCCTCATCAGTTAAATGGAGATAATAACTTTCTCTGCCTACCTCCTAGGGTGATTTTCAGGGTTAAATCATATTAAGGAAGTGAAACGAATAAGAACTAGAGGGTGTTGTTATTGGCTTCTTTTGAGACTACTACATCTTTAAATATTTTCGGAAGAAAAAAAGATTTTTAATGTTTTGAACAAAAGATTCTTCAAAACTATGTTTATTGGTGCTATTGTTGGTTGTTGTTAATCCCACTGTAAGCTTTATTTATTTAAAAATAATGACAACCCTTCTCTCCCTTTCTGGAAAACTTTTATAACTTAACTCCGAATTTTATGTGCTCAAAAATCAAAGAATCAGGTCCTTCTTCAAAAATAACATTATTATTGTTAATAACCTCTGAAACCAGAAAGGGTTATGAAGCTACTGACTACATATGATTAAGCGGTCACAATAAAACACTGGTATTACCACATGTAAATTCTTTCCCTGCAGTGTGTGCCTCTGCAAACTGATTCAGCTACAGGTGTCTGTCAGGGGACAGTGGAATTTTGTCCCCGAAAGAGCCCTGTGTATGATGTCAAGAACAATGCTTCAGCTGCTTTCTAGCTTTGGCTGTAACGAAATCATTTCACCTCTCTTAGCTTCAGCGCCCTGATTTCCTAACCGAGAGTGTACTCAGTGGCTCTGCGTCAGGGTTCACTGCTCTCCCCAGCAAGCGTTTGACAAGAGGGAGGGCACTGGGGATTGTCAAAATGACAGGGTGGGCAAAAGAGGATAGGGCGGAGGTATGCTGGTGGCATTGAAGGGGTAGAAGTCAGTCTGCTCAGTTTTCTACAGTTAGCAGAGCAGTCTCATGAAGGGAGGGATTGTCCCCCTACAGTATAAATGTGCCCTCCCAAGAAACACTGGGCCAGAGCTCTTAAGCGTGAAAGGGGACACAGTTATCAATACAGGACTGTCTCAGGCACCTGGGCTGTACAGACCCCGAGCCACAGTCCCAGGCCGGTTTCGCTTGCACTGTCTGCCTACATTCTTGCCCGGTCCTCCTCCCCAGTGACAAGCTCCCAAGCGATGCCGAACAGACCCTCCGTGAAAGGGGACAGGCCAGTTTGGACCACAGGCCAGTCTCTATTTTACGAGGAAAACTAGCAGTAGAGTTAAAGTCAGCTCACTTATTCAGCCCCTAATTTGGTTCCGCTTTAGAAATGAGCCCCCCTTACTTCTCCCCTTCCCTCAGCCTCCGAGCCTTGAACACTGCCAGCCTTCACGTGTGGCAGCTGCCTGAAGCGTCGGTTTGGGGTGGGTCGGGAAAAGAGGAGGAAGGGAGAGCAGAGCCAGCCCCTCCCCGCAGCTGCAGCTAACCAAGGCAAGCTGCCGACACACACAGCTCACTCCACTGCAGGGCCCCCCTGAAGCCGTGCGTCTTTGTGGGTGCAAAGTTACTGTGATACATCCCACCATGGGGTATGAGGGGAGCAACTGCATGGTGATAAAGGTGCCAGATGACACTTAACACTACTTTTTTGGACCATCAAGAGAGGGAAAACAATAGCAGAGTCTGGAATCCCTGCCACTCTTTGGACACTTCAGCCGAAGGAAGCGGTCAGGTCCAGGTGGGCCCTGTGTTTCTCAGCTCCTGTCCATGGACAAAGACTGGGATTCCAGAACTTCCTGTCTAGCCCCAGGTTTTTCTCCTAGTTAAATTTACTTTCAGCTTCAAAAATTGTATTTTACTCTTTAAAGAAAATCTGTTGTGCAGAATTGTATAAGGTTTGACATGATGGTCTAGACTAATTGCTTAAATATGGACTTGGACAATTGTTGAAAAGCACTTTTGTTTGTCTCATGGAATGAAAGTTACCACATACACAACAGTCTATTTTCAATCCTAAATGAATTACGTCTTACAGGGAATAAAAGAGCATAGCAAAAAAAAAAAAAAAAAAAAAGAAAAGAAAAGAAAAAAAGAAAATTTAGGCATAAATCTGTTAGGCCAAAAACAAAGTTGATGTCTAGAGTCAACTGGGAAGAACTGTAGAAATTTGCCTCTGACACTGACAGAGAGTTCTCTTTCCTCTTGTTTCTTTTACCTTCTCACCTTAGTATTTGAAATTAAGCCTTTGGGACTATGTGGATTCTCTACATTATAGAAAAGTGACACCTACAAGCCATGGTAGCAAACAGACCAATTCTTGTTTCATTTAGCACTACCTCAGAGGAATGTCACCTCCTTTAAGGGACAGGCACAGGCACCAAAGATCAGAGGTTAGGCCATTGCTTTTCTAACTTTCCCAGGAAGCCCTAGCATTTTCCCGAATTTACCAAATATAAAAGGGTTAATTTAGGGAGAGCTTTTTAAAAAAATGAAGTAAAATCACACAGTGTTGTAGGGGAGGTTAATTAGGTACTAGAGTGTCATGCTTTTTAAAAGGATTCTTCTTTTTATTTATTAATCTGTTTAAACGTCCTGTCCAAAGAGCATATAGTATAGAAGAATTAAAAAGTGAGAGAATCAGGGGTAATTAGAATATAAAGCCAGAGATAAGAATGAAAAGCAGAACTAAATATTATCTGGTCCTTTAATGGTTGTTAGAAGTAAATCACAAATTTAGCTCTAAGTTTCCTAGTGGCCTAAGTGAAAAGGAACATCCCATTTAATCACCCAGACTCATCCTGTGGAATAAATGGATTAAGGGCGTCCTTGGGCAGAGTTCAGGGGCAAGTGGTTTTTTTATTTGTTCATTCATTTACCAACATTTCTTGAGCTCATTAAAATGTGCTCATATTGACAGACAGCTTGGACAGTATCAGAGAAAGGCATATCTTTATTGGATTTGCATGAAATGCTCTGTGTGGAAATGTAAAATCTCTAAACTTGATGTTAACCCTGTTTTAATACTCAAATAGAATGTTGATCTGTCTGGACAAATCCAAATTAGATCAGATATTTTTGTAATTTTCTTTTTTTAGAAAAGTCTCTGTGAATTAGCCCCAAGTCCTGTTAAGTTATCACCTTTGACTCTGGAAGATGGCATATCTCTGTGAGATACGCTCCTTGGAGCACAGAAGTGGCTCCTTAATGGGTGAAAGTCTTCAGAATCAGAATTTGGTCCAAAGGCAGCTCCAAAATGCCCTGCACCAAACTCATTGTTCTCAGCGTTTTAGGCAGCGAGATCCCTTCTTGCAAACAATGTTATGCTCACCCTCCATGTAGAAAACACATATATAAGTGACAGTTTATTCATGTAAATTTATTTTTAAATTGTTACATACCTACCTATTATCAAAACAGTTGCTGAGATCAATGAAATGCTTTCCACAAATCAAAACTTTAAATGCATGATCATTATTCTCTGTCAGCCCCAGTATCTTATTTTTTTCTCACATTCTGTTTGTTGCAGTGTTTTAAAACTCATTTTGGTATCTCAGTATATGCTAGGCAAGTAGACTCATCCAGATTCTTGAAAAAAGAGTAGTAAATAATTTTATTTCAGAGTTGATTAACTAATAAAAACTAACTGCTCACATTTCTAAAAACATACATATTTTACTGGATAGCTATATATTATAAATGTATAATTTAATATATTTTATATGTCATCTTTTCTGTTCAATCACATATTCATAATATGAGATATATCATTAAATATTTTATGTATTACACATAAACATATAATATATTATAAATATGTAATAAATACAAAATGTATTACACAGAAGAACACACAGCTTATCAATACACCATTGAATGATTTATAATACGATGACGTATGTATTTGTCATGTTCTTTAGGCTACCTGTGGGCCTTGCTTATGGTCTGAGAATCAGCCCCCACAGAGCTGACCAGGACCCTGTGGTACACACTTGTAATAAGCAGATGTGGTCAGACTTTTCTTGACGTGTAATTGAGTGTGGGCCACGTGTGCTGTAGTAATGTACTCCATTGGAGTTTTACATGAGAGTAGACACCCACAATCAAGAAATCAACCAGATTGATACGGAGCAACACCCTTCCTAATGAATGGCACATTTAAAAGAGATTCATTGGTGTGCACTAAAATTGCAGGGGTAGCTTTGGGTCCAAGGTCTGGGTAGTGGTGATGGTTGGTAGTGGTGTTGGGATGTGTGTTAGTCTCCTACTAGAACTGAGTGCATCCAATGGGAGGACGGGCGTTAGGGCATCATTTGTGTGTTATTGTGGCTTTATTAACCAAACCTCTAAGTGAGACTCATGAAGCCTCTCCTCCCTTTCCCTGGGCTTAAATTAGAAATTCCAGGCTGGTATGGGAAAGGGGATGTGAGATCCCATTAAGATACAAAACCAAAGAGAAAGTATTAACAGGGAGAACCCATGGATAAATTAATGCTGTTTCTTTCTGTAACCAAATTTAAAAACAATTATATTTTAAAATTTTCCAAAGGCAAAATGGAAGTCATCCCCTACAACAATCATGTAAACATGTTGTTAGAGTGTATATTGTGTAAGGAAAATTTTCTGCGTGTGCAGTGGGACAAAGCTATAAATAAATTAGTATTTAATTTTGTTCTTTATGTATAGAAAGAACCTAACATACCTGTAGCTATTCTCTTGGGTTTGTTTGTTTGTTAGTTTGTTTTTCACAAAAAAGGAAACTAAGCTGGACAAGGTTAGGATGACTGGAGTTTTTTAAATCTGCAATATGTAAGTTCCCCTAAATGAAATTAAATTTAGTTCAACTCTTGGATAAATGCTATGTATAACATCACTGTAGTTTGAGTTCTCCGGCTCTCCATTTGGTTACTAGTCATTATTCCTCATTTCCATTCTGTCCAGGAACAAGGTTTTTCATGCTCTGTTGACAGTATGCTTCCTGTGCCTTTATCTCTTATACCCTACATATTGCTCCAATTTGGGGCATAATTGTAAGTCATTGTGTAATGTTCCATAGCACGTCTTCCATTTCAGAAGTGGCTGGAAAAGACATGGTTTCCTAGGGGTGCCATAAAAATTACCACAAACTGGGTGGCTTATAACAATAGAAATTGATTCTCTCACAGTTCCAGAGGCGAGGAAGGCCAAAATTAAGGTGCCAGCAGGGCTTTGCTTCCTCCAAAGGCTATTGGGAAGAATCCTTCCTTGCCTCTTACAACGTCTGGTGGTTGCCAGTAGTCCTTGGCATTCCTTGGTGGTGACGGTGGTGATGATGGTGGTGATGATGGTGGTGGTGGTGGTGGTAAGAATTATCCCAGAATTGCCCGTCTTTACATGGTTGTCTTCCTTCAATGTCTGTCAGTGTCTACGTTCCATCTTCTTATAAGGACACCACTCATTGGATTAGGGCCCACCCTTATCTAATATGACATCATCGTAACTTGTATTTCCAAATAAAGTCACATTCACAGGTTCCCAGTGAACATGAATGGGGGCAGGACGGGAGACACTATTCAACCCAGTACAGGTAGTGAGGATTTTATTAAATCCTCCCACTTCCCTGAGCATTTAGGGGTCTACACTTCAGCATATTTATTTTTCTAGTCTCAAACAAAGCATCCTTGAGCTTTCCATCCATTTGGGATGTGGATAACATTTCTTCTACCTGGGAATCTGTTCAAAGCCACAGAAACCCTAACTAATCAATTCTCTGGTCACTAGCTTAGCACATGCTGAGTCTGTATCCTTTTATAAAATTGCCCCTGGGGGCCAGGTTCTGTCCTTCAGTATTCATATGCAACTTCCTACTAGAATCAAAGTAAATTGCATGCAAGTGTTTTCAAGCTTTGACTCTGGCCCACACTTAACTTCTTCCCAAATTCTATACTTTGTTCTTTGTACATCTGGATATTAGGCTTACTTAAACTTGTGTAATAGTCTCCCCAAGGCATTAGCTGTGAAGAGCTATATTATCCCAGATTCTTTGACCACTTGAGCTTTCCTAGCATTCTAAAGTCTGGCCAAAGGTCAAATATTTCCATGCTTTCAAGGTGGCATGTAGTGTTCAAATCCCCTCCTTAACCAAGGTTGCAGTTGTACTGAGAAGGGGTCCAAGGAAAAGACTACAAACTAGCCCAGGCCCCACATTTCCTCCCTGGATGTATTTCCTTTGATCTGCATGATGATTTTCTAAAGAAATTGAATTAGTTACTTACAATAGCAGATTGCACAAAGAAATCCAGATATCTGTCTTTTCTTGAAAACTCAGAATATTTGGCAACCCTGGAGCCACATTTCCACAGCTGTCCCTTCAGACAGAGCATGGGTTCTCCCCTGCGCTTGGGTCACTCTGGACTGGACCACTTCATTTGTTTATGTTATCTGTCTAGCCCTTGTTGGCACTAGAGCTGTCCACTTCTGGCCCAGGGCTTAGGAATTCAACCTTAATTTTCTTCCTTATGTGGTTCAAAGAAGCTGTATTGAATACACTGGGGCAAAGGAGGGCAGATCACTGGCTTCCCTTCCCTCTGTCTGGTGCTGTCTTTTGGCAGATTCCACAAAATACCTCCGAGCTCAAGGGTGAGATGTACGCCTTCAGTCACAGTGTCTCTGGATTCCATAGCCTTCCCCCTCTTTTTGTCACCATCTTTGGTGTCACAGTTGTATTCAAATGCAAGAACCAACATTTTCAAAAGTGGGAGGTAATTTCAAATTCTGTCTCATGTTTCTCACTTAAGCTTAGATTGCATTAATCATAGCAGAGGCCCTTTCAGAAACTTTTGAATGCCGTTTTATAGCTTGGGGTGCCTCTTTTAGCCCTTCTGCTTCCATGTCCTGCCCTTTACCCTTTGGTCCACAGTATTTTGAGTTCAGGTTAAAGCTGTCTTACTGGAAGTCTCTTGTCTCAGACTCCCTATAGACACTGGTCTTGCTTTGTAGAACATTTCTGGGCAGCCCCAATCCCGGCATTAGGGTCTCCCAGTTCTCCCTGTCCTGTTTTCATCAATTTCTTCTTCTACTCCTATTGTTTCAGTAGAGGGCTCTCACCTCAAGCCCTAACCTCAGGATCCAGAACAGTGCCTCTCGCTTTCCTCAGAATCATCAATAACACGAAAACACCCTCTTCTTGGTTCTTCATTAACTGCAACCCCATTGGCATATTTAATCCATTCAGCCTGTGGAGATCGTATTTACTGTGTGATTCATTTGGCCACATGCTCTTCTTGGGAGTTCATGGGCCATGTTATCATGTTATGTCACTCACCATTGAATGCTAGAAACACCCTAATTTGTCTTTCCTCAAATATTTGTAAGTGCTAAAGACCTCATCTTTACCTTTATTTTCAAGCTTCTTGGAATTTCTGATTATAAGAGTAACATGTTTATTGTAGAAAATGTGGAAAAGACACAAAGATGCAAAGATAAAAATAAAATTACCCATAACTACACCACATAGAGATAACCACCATTAGCATTTTGCTGTGTTTATTTTCATATTTCCATTTCAATTCTTCCTTTCTCAGTTCTTTAGTCCTCCAACACTGGAGAAAAGGGTAATTTTTGTGATGATCCCAAAAATTTAGAAAAAAGAAGTTATGTAACTCAAGAAAATTCTAGCCTTAACATTTCAGAATGTCTGAATAGTAGAAACATTCTTGCTTGTTTCATGTTAAATTATTTTACTCTTTCACAATATGATGAATATTAGGTTTTTTCTGACTACCTTCAAGGAGTCCAAAGAGGATCTGTACAGTCCCCTCATTTTTCTGATAGGATACGTTTTATCATGGACGACCCATGGGTGCAAAGCCCTGGCTTAGTTTTAGGCATTTGTTATAGGCGGAATCGTGTACTCCCCACCCCGAGTGCATATGTGGGAACCCTCTCCCCGCCCCACAGCATGACGGTATTAGGAGGTGGGACCTTTGGAAGGTAGTTAGGGTTAGAGGAGGACATGAGGGCAGACTCCTCGTGAATGAGATTAATGTCGTGAGAGATTGCTTTCTCTCTCTGTTCCCCACAAGGTGAGGATGTGAAAAGTTGGCAGTTTGCAGTCCAGCAGAGGGTCCTCACCGGGGCTCGGCCTTGCTGACACCCTGAGCGCAGACTTCCGGTCTCCAGAAGAGTTGTTCATAAGCCACTCAGTCTATGATATTCCATTATAGAAGCCTGAATTAAGGCAGCATTCAAGGAAGGTCATTCTAACCGATCTGGTTGTGGACATAAGACACAGGTAGAAGAATATTCGTACTTGCCCCAAGTTAGCATGTGGATGCCAGGTGAATAGTACTAGGTCATGAGTGACAGCTATGGTGGACCAAGATCTTAGGCTGGGGCCTTAAGGGAGGAAAAGACTGGGAATAAAGAGGAAAACTATTTAGGGTCATTTTACAATAGAAAAATGTTACGGTACCAAGAATCTTTACTGACTGAGAGTGTGGCAAGACCGTGGCTAGGAACCAAGTCTGACTCTTGGCTCTGGGATTCCCTCACATTTCCAGCTGATGAACTGACAGCTCTCCAATGTATCATTCCATAAATGCTGTTAAAATTTCTAGACCTCACGTCTACTTTTTAAAATTTTATGAGACGGTTTTTAGAAACTTTAATAACACAGAAATATTTATTTTAAACAAAAGTAACTCAATAGTAAAATAAATCACAGTTACTAAATGCTTACTAGCTGGTGATACAAAGATAAGGAAAATTCATAATATATTCTAGTAAAGCTACATAGAAATATCATTCTAATGTTTTAGCATCTAGGTGAGAATTGCTTCTAGCACTTGCTGGCTTCTGTGCTAAGGATTAACAATCGTGAGGTAATATAATTACCATAGCTAAGGTTGGGTTGGTAGGCAGCTGTAAGCAAATGTCTCCTTGCTTTGGACATCCGTAGAACCTGGTGGCAGCCCCAGACCATTAAAAAAATGAACAAGTGGTTTGTCTCACAAGTTCAGAGTAGCTCTGTGAGAGGAATAGATGACTGGATGGCTCAGGGTGGCAGGTGTAATGGAAAGCTCTGGACCTGCAGTCAGGGACGCTCAGGTGCTGGCAGAGACAACATTTAACTGTGTCATCTCTGCATACCACATGGTTTCTTTGCTCCTCCAGTAGACTCGATAAACTCTGAAGACTCTTATACTTCTAATACTCTGTGTCTCCACATTCTTCGAGTGTCTAATTTTTCTATAGGAAACCAAGAATACAGTGGGATATTACTTTAAGGAAAGATGACGTGATCTCTAGTTCTGAGCTTCTTGTTCAGCCTTAGGCATGTCAGTTTCAGATCCGTGTTACATCATCAGGGAAAGCGGCCAATAAAAGCCCAGACCTCTCAGGCTGTAGAATCTGCTTATAAATTGAAGTGGACAGAGTAGCTGCGGTTTTTCCAAACTCTGAAACATTACATGTTCTTGGGTATTACTAAAATGCATTTTGTGTTCTGCATCTTGTTAAAGTTTCTGTGATGTGTCCCTGTAAAAGTCGGCTGGACTCCTCAAGCAGGGACCGTGCCGCCTTTGGTTATCTGTTACCAGTTAGCTCGGTTGGTTAAAATCCAAGGCTGTGGGATTGGGCCCCAAATGGGATAGTTGGCTTCATGCAGGGCAGCCCCCTCTTGCCCGACTGATCCAGAAATGCACGCATTAGATCACAGAGAGCAGAGGTGTGAGCTTGGCTGGCTCAGCATAACCTATCACTCCTTCTGGAAAAATCACTCAGAGCCCCCGTTGTTCTGACAGGTTACTGACCTCAACCTTGTTGAGAACTACCAACTAGCAGCAAGATGCCAAACCAGTGTATGTATTCCTGGGAGATCCCGATGCCCTTTCACCCAAATGTCCATCTGCATCTTTCTACATTGGGAGCGACTCTGATGGCAGTAGCATCTTATTGGAGTCTGACTCTGCACGGTGCTGTGCTAAGTGGTCTGCATGCGTTTTCTCACTCACACCTACGAGTAATTCCATGCAATGTAGACTGTTTTTATTCTCCTTTCGTAGGTGAGAAAACTGTGGCTGCTGACTTTCCTAGGGCCCCAAATCCACTGACTGGCAGAGCCAGGACTCCAATCGAAGTCTTGTCTGACCCCAGAGCTCATGCTACCACCCCTGACACCATACTGCCTCTTTCAGGACACTGAACAGTGGAGATTTTAGAAACTGGGATAAGCCCCTACCTGGGGAATGAAACTTATCAGAGGGGATAGGTTTTAAGTTGTAATTTCTGAAATGAAAAAATGGGTCACCCCTGCAGGCAGAGAAAACTTGACAAATAGTCGAATGAGACAGACGTCTGTTCTTGGATGCTTCTGTAACTTTCCCCTTAGTGACCTCCTCTATGTCCCATCAGCTTAAGATACTCACATCCCAAAGTTAAAACTTTGTTCAGCCTTAGTTTCCTCACACTTCTGGTTCAAACACAAAGTCCCAGAGTGGACGAGTTGAAAAGTCTTTCACTTCTCTGAATTCCACACCTCGCTACTAACTCAACGCATTTTATACCCTCAAACCCAGAGGCCTCGACAGATCAATGAGACAAATTTTTCCTGACCTGCTCGGCAGTAAAATTACAGAGGCTTTTCAGTAGAAGGAGGAAGCTGTAAAACATCCAGTGTTAGAACGTTGAGTTAAGCCCTGACTTCTCCGAAGCCACAGTTTCATGATGTTTAACTTAACGTCTAGTCAGTAAGTGATGTGTTTAGTACTCTGGAACCCGGTTCTTCCTGACCTTCTGAACTCCACCCTCATCTGAGTGGAAAAGGGCCGCTTGTGTGGCATGCACAAGACATTTTATGCAAGTTCCGGGAAAGGTGCTGGGTAACGTGCATCTCTTACTGAGTATTTCGTTTGAGATTTTGCAGGTAGACATGAAACCAAGGTGGCCTTTAGGGTAATTTCTCTTTTTCCTAGTCAGCAGGACAAAGTAAGGCTGAAAGCTTTGTAGTTTTCTTTTTGAAAAGGACAGACTGACTCACTTCCCTACAG